>NC_056605.1:11981304-12316304 GCF_018340385.1 Cyprinus carpio
GATAAATATGTAATTCCACACACATGGTAATGTTTTAAAGTAGTAGCTGTATTTGTTCCCTCTTTCAGAGGTCTATCTACAGTATTCTCTCAACTCCCTGATCAGCATCACACCTGACTCCAGGTAAAGCAGGACCTCTACAGCACTTTGTTTGTCCTTTCTTATTCTTTTATCTTTCCAGTGACAGAGAGTTGTGTTTCCTGTTGGCAGCCTCTTTGAAGCCATTTATTCCTTGCTGAAGAACAAGATTCACCGTCTACCCGTCATAGATCCAGAATCAGGGAACGTCCTCCACATACTCACCCATAAACGCATCCTCAAGTTCTTACACATCTTTGTAAGAGCTTTTATGTTGTACTTTTGATATCACCATTCATTATCTTTATTCTACACTGAGGTGGTTGCCTCATTGGAGCTGATATACACTGCTCAAAAAAATTAAAGGAACACTTTTTATTCAGAGTATAGCATCAAGTCATTTAAACTCCTGGGATGTTGATCTGGTCAGTTAAGTAGCAGAGGGGGTTGTTAATCCGTTTCAGCTACTTTAGTGTTAAGGTGTTCAGTGATGCCCTGGTCCGAATCTGGGAGGACACCCCCCCCAGGACACCATCCGTCATCTCATTAGTAGCATGCCCCCACATTATCAGGCATGCATACAAGCACGTGGGGGCCATACAAACTACTGAGTACCATTATGGGTTGCTGCAATTAAATTTTAGCAAAATGGACTAGCCTGCTGCATTATTTTTTCACTTTTGAATTTTGGGGTGTCTTTGAATTCAGTTGATAATTTTCATTTCCATTAAACAATGTGGCATCTTTTCATTCCTAACACATTACCCAGTCCATATAAGTATAGATATCCAGCATGATATTTTTCCCCATTGAGATCTGATATGTTTTTAAAGTGTCTTTGTGTTTTGAGCAGTGTATTCAGATTACATGAAGTGACTTTGTTATGAGCTCAAGTTAATGGCTGTCTGCAATTTGTGTAATGCTGCATATTCACCAATAGGTGTCAGTATACTATTAAAACAACTGTCACATTGGCTAGCAAAACATAACAACTGAGTGGACATTCAACTCGATTGTTCGCACCACATTATTCATACGGAAAAGTATGATTTTTTAGAATAAAAAGCATGAAGCATAAGTGTCACCCTGACCCCCATCTCAAACCAAACCAAACCCCCGGTGGGGCATAAACAGAGTGTATGATTTCAAATGAATTAGACATCAATTTGCCAAAACATTTATGATTTGCCATGAGATTGTTGCCATGAAATGCTTATGTTGACTGTCCCCCTAGCTCTGTTCCGAATGATGAGAATTTGCTTTATGAATCTCAGGGCTCGATGATCCCTAAGCCACGATTCTTACAGAAGCGGATTGAGGAAGTGAAAATTGGAACATTCAAGAGCATTGCAACTGTCAGGGAGACAGAAACAGTTTATGATGCTTTATCAATATTTGTAGAGCGACGGGTCTCAGCCCTGCCCGTCGTCAATGAGCAAGGTACTCTGTACAGATGTTTGCTTTTGTTTTTCTGCTTTCTTAATACACATCTTCAACTTCTGAAGGTCTTCTGTGTGGTTTCTGACATTTGTCTTTCTCTTTAGGGAAAGTGGTGGCACTTTACTCCAGATTTGATGTCATTGTATGTAGACTCACATCCTCACCTCTTTTTTGCATGATTATGTTACAGCAAATGATTTCACATGTACCACGCAAAGCCTAAAGTTGGTATCATCTGCATTTACATGAACAGAATTTGGCTGCACAGAAAAGCTACAACAACCTGAACATGACGATGCAGGAGGTCATTCAGAGCCGCTGGTGCTGCATTGAGGGGGTGCTGAAGTGTTACCCTCACGAGACCCTCGAAACCATCATTGATCGGATCGCTGAGGCTGAGGTAGTAGAACAGATAGTTAGTTTCTATATTATAGCCTTCAGGAATTGATGGCTTGTTTTCATTTGCATCATTTGAAAAGCACCGTCCACTCTGGTCCTTATGCTGTTTCTGTCAGGTTCACCGTCTAGTGCTGGTGGACACAGAGGATGTGGTGATGGGAATCGTCTCGCTCTCTGATTTGCTTCAGGCACTGGTCTTGACTCCTGCAGGCGTTGAAGCACTTTTCTCTTAACACCAGTGGAGGGCTCCCTCTCCACAATCATCCTCATTTCATATCATACCAGGTAGGCAGACTCCTCCATTTCTGCAAACATCTCAGGAAAAAATAAAGGTACATAAGCAGTCAACTTTTTTTTGTACATTTAAGGGTGCATATTATTAATGTTAGTACCTACAGTAGGTGGCCAACCAAAATGATCATTCTGCCCCTGCGAGTGCCGCCGCCGCTGCCACGTCTGCAAAGTGCATTCGCAGCTTTTGACCGCTGAGTGTCGCTTTAACTACAAGTTATCAAACAAGCTCATCAAAGCACATTTTCGCAAATAGCCTCAGCTTTGCCTCACTGATGTCTTACATTTGACAGCTGCAGTCGGGGAAAATGAAAGAAAAACACTATAGTTAAAATATTTAATATTCACAGATGAAAGTTTAGTACTTATGAAGTTATGTGCGTTTCTTAGAACGAATTCAAGCAGGATAAATGTCAAGCGCCTGTGCTTATATTTTCTCTAAGCTACACATTATTACACCATATTTTAGATTTGACACATTTAATAGGTGTGCAGTATTATTTATATACCGTATTTTTTGGACTATAAGTCGCACCTAAGTATAACTCGCATCAGTCCAAAAATACGTCATGACGCGGAAAAAAACATATAAGCCACACTGGACTATAAGTCGCATTTATTTAGAACCAAGAACCAAGAGAAAACATTACCGTCTACAGCCACGAGAGGGCGCTCTATGCTGCTCGGTGCTCCTGTAACCTATCAGATCAGCTGCATATTTTACTACCTGAAGTTTGTAATCTGCAGAATAGGATTTTCTTTTGGGGGGCATTTTGTTTGCATTCAGTCTTTCTCAGTTGTCTTCAAGTTAATATTTCAGTTAACAGTTTTCAGTTGTTTTATGTTAAGGGATGCATGTGTAATTTGTGGCAAAAAAATCAAGTCATACTCCACATTCCATACCAGATGGGGGCAATATGCCTCAATAAAGTGAATTGGTCTACTCTAGAGTAACAAACGAGAAACGGCATAGTCTCTATGCTCCGCCCCTACCTTCACAACAACCCTAGAGCCATAGCCGAAGCCTAAGAGGACGTTTTGCCTCCAGAGGAACGTTGGGTGATGTCAAGTGATTTTGAAACATGACATCTTCAAGCTACTCCCCTTCACCTTTACCAGTGAATATGTTCATATTCGTTTTGTTCATATTACATTTTGAATTGTATATACACATTATTTGAATTAAATTAATTTGACAGACAGCATTCTGTCAACATCATTGGTCAACATCAGACAGCTGATGTTGACCAAGCTAGAGCCAACCAACGTAACCAGAGCTGCCAACTCTCAAGCATTCACCGTGAGACACACGCAATTGACCCTTTTCACACGCTTTCAAAAACTTGACCGCTCTGAATATAGTGAGTGAGTGCGCGCGCGGCGGGGCGCGCTCTCTCTCTCTCTCTCTCTCTCTCTCTCTCTCTCTCTCTCTCTCTCTCTCTCTCTCTCTCTCTCTCTCTCTCTCTCTCTCTCTCTCTCTCTCTCGGGTTCATTATCATCGAAGACATTTCAAGCTTCTTAGGTAATGTTACATTTTAGCATCAGCTTGGTAGAGACGGGCTTTGGTAGATAACAGGTGAAAACCAGATCTGATCTGTGGGTAAGTTATAGCTAGCTAACTATCAAACGCAGCTACGGTTAGCCATCGAACAGCCTTCGATACATTTCTATGTTATAACTTCCCGAAAAAAATACGCAAACATATAAAACAAACTTCTAGCGAAATACTAACAGCATCTTACTTACCAATCCAAAAGAAATGTTGCAAGTTCGGAGTCGAAGCTCATTTCTTTCAAGTCCATCAGTTGTCTCCAGCGATGGAAAGCAGTGCCGATGTTTACTCTGTTTCGGCTCCTTTTCTTATCGGATTTGATTTGTGATTCCGAGCGCGGTTGCTTGACATCAGGTTCAAGTACGCCCACAAGCCGTGCGAGTTATTCGTGTATTGCAGGTTGGCTGGTGGGTATATTGCCCGCATACCGCCTCCCATGGCCGAAACTGGTATTACGACACCTGTCGGGCCGTGGCTAGTAATGCTAATGCTAATTAAGGTTGATATCTCTGCAGCACTATAACTTGACATTTTTTTAATGACATCATCGCCCTTATTTCTTCTCATTCTTTTGATGCGTGTAGGTCATTTTTTGGATATTTTTACCTCAATTTTTACACATGGCACCTTTAATGTTTTCAGGGGTATGCTACAGGAGCACTGAGCAGCATAGAGCGCCCTCTCGTGGCTGTAGACGCTAATGTTTTCTCTTGGTTCATTTCTCTTGGTTCATGGCAAATTAATTTTGATAAATAAGTAGCACCTGACTATAAGTCGCAGGACCAGCCAAACTATGAAAAAAAGTGTGACTTATAGTCCGGAAAATACGGTAATATGAATTATGTGTTATATTATTCTAAATAAATTGTGGTTTACTTTGCATCGGAGAATTAAAAGTGGTAGCCTATTTTAGTGAGCTAGGCTACATGGATTAATATGCAAAATGTTAATATTCTCACATATTAGGCCTATATTTTAATTTATATTTTAAAATTCCTTTAATAAAACAACATGCATTTTTGTCACGCACTACTTTGTTATTCGTTACCTGTCCTTTATTTTGACAGA
Source organism: Cyprinus carpio (assembly GCF_018340385.1). NCBI lineage: Eukaryota > Metazoa > Chordata > Actinopteri > Cypriniformes > Cyprinidae > Cyprinus > Cyprinus carpio. The sequence continues at coordinate 11,986,133 of NC_056605.1, forward strand.
TAACTTATTGGGGAAAATATATTTGTCTGTACACTGATTAAGAAATTGTTGTGAGTTTTATAAATTATTTTCTTTATTTTAGAAAAAACGTGAGGCACTGTATAATTTCGCTTACATTATTTAGGCCTAATTAAAACAAGAAACGAATAAATTAAACCTGCACGATTTAGCTAAATCATTGAAACTCTAAAGAATGGACTGATTAATAAAACGTCCTCACGTTTAAACTCAAGTTCTCTTATTATAATCAACAAAATGCACACGATGTAAAAAAGAGCTTCATTAATTGACAACTTCAGTGATTTTAAAGGGAGCCTTTAAGTAAAGTAAAAAAAAAATGCAGCCGCATTTAAATGCAGGTGTTTATCATATTCCTTAAAATATCAGAGTGCAAGATTTGCTCGGCGCACATGATGCTGAGTGCGACGCGCAGCATTTATTCTTATTTGTCAACATATTTTCTTTTCATTACAAATCTTGTTTGGTTTTATTCTGGATAATTGCATGGAAAAAATTATTTATTTTGTAATGCATATAATTCATATAATTCTTGTAATGCATATAATTCTAATGGATAAATATAATTGCAGTATATAATAATATAGGCTTAGCTATAAACAAGTAAAAAAATAAATTAATAATAATTTAAAGCGAAACTAAGGTAAGGTTGGGCTCTCTCATTCGGTAGAAATCCAAACGTTTCGTGATGTTGCCCATTTGAAGCTTAACTATTATTCATTAGGTAAAATAGGCTTTGTAGTTCACGCATGTTTCAATATCGATGGAAAAAAAATCATAATTAGCAAAAATATGCCAAAGTGGACCGCTGCTCATGTCGAATGGCTCGGTGAACAGCTGCGCTGTTTCCAATGAATATGTGCGCGTGAGGCACCAGCGCGATCAAACAGTTGAAACGGATAATACTCAATTTTTGGTCACACAGTAAAGGCATAATTCGTAAATGCATAGTGGTAGCAGTTTGAAAAGTAAATAATAAGAATTATTTCTAAATGCTGGACTGTTCTCATTTCGTTCTGCAAATGGAACCTGAAGATTTTTTTAACCAAGAATGAACCGAAATGAAAACATTTAGCTTTTAATCCGTGTATTTATATATATTATATGTAATGACTGTTTAATTACAATAGCATGCGTAAGAGCCTTTGTGTAAAGGTCTTTATTTAAATTTTTGATGCGTAGACTGTAGCCTAAGACTATCCCACGTTTTGAAATTAACTCACTGTAAATGTTCTAATGGTTTTTAAGGGTGTTACAATGTTATATTATAATGTTATTTTTGTTTTACTTCATCCTTTCATCTCAGTTTACAAACCAACATTTTACAATTACATTCAGTTTCCAATCCGTCCCTTTGCGCCACCTGGCGGTAGTTTCGCAAATGATTTTAACACGCAACTGACTTGCAGTTAACACCGCGGCCCTGCACAAGGCGGTATTACCCATTCTGGTTGTCCACCTACTGTATATGGTATATATTAGTACCTTTTGAAGGGGTACCGCCCCAGTGACATCTTGGGATTTTTTTTTTTTCTGAGAGTCTTATCTGTAGTGTCATCAAACGGAAAGTACATTATAATGTTTGCTCTGGAGTACATGGGCTGTTTAAGTCTTTGGAGATGTCTTCCATACAAATATTTGTTTCTATAATTTTGACCAAAAATATACATGGACATAAGTGCAGATCAAGTGCTACTGTGAGTCCAGGAACATTTGTTAAAGAGGATTAAAGGAATTATGCTTTTTTTCTTACAGAATTTAGTTTTCCAGAATTTTGTCCTAAAGCAAACCATGAGCCAACCATGAAGATGAATGTTTGAAGACAGAACGTGTAAATATTTTTGATGTTGCTGGCCCTTTGGGATTTTATATATTACTTTAAACATGTCTAATCTTATTTTGCAATTTAACTTGTATATTTGTATAATTTATTAAATAATTAACAACTAGTCATTTGAATTGTGATGGTTCTATGTCAGATAAAACTGCAGATGTTTTGTCACATAGTATGTTATAATGCTAACCCTCCAGGCAAAAATCTCCTTTTTTAATAACATTTTTGTTATAAACTTCATGACCCTTGATCCTTTCATTGTAAATAAACAGACAATCATGTTATTTATTTAGTCATATAATTCACTGAAGTGTTCCTGCAGATTTTTCATACTCTCAGTAGATTTACAATGTTATAGTGCACAAATGTTCTTTTTTTCCTACTACATACAACATGTTTAATTCAATGATTGTACTGTTATTATTATTTTGGTAAAGAAAAAATCTGGGTGAAAAACTGCTTAACAGAATAAAACAAAATTATAAGCATTTAACTATGGTTCTGAGTCTTCTATAAATATAATAAGCATAATTTGTATATATTTTTAAATATTATTTGTAAAATTTAATTTTTATGTTTCAATAGAAGAAAATAAATAATTCAGCCTGGTGATGGCAAATACAGAGTTCAGTGTTTGAGTTGTTGGTGTATATATTTACCAGAGGTGTATCCTTGTACATCCTGCTTTTCACTGTTAGCAAACACTGTCATGCTAAGTACTTATGACTTTCTAAGTAGGAGTTTAACAACCTAATTTGCATCATTTGCGCTTCATACCAGTTTGAACACTTACATTTATTTCAGTGTGTGCTAGCACCTTTGACATTAAATATCAAACACTGACTAATGTTTTGAAGCACTTAATCCACAAAACTACGGTATGTCAATGACTAATGTCTCGAGACACTGTGAACGAGTTAATGCTATTCAAATAAAATGAAAACTAAACACTTTATAATAAGCCTGCACAAGTTAACATGAACAGTTACTTCTGAAAATGATAACGATTACAAAGGGGATTACATCTGAAAATTTTCACAAACATACAGATTTGATTGATTTCTTTCCCAAATTGCGTTGATTGCTCTAAAATATGAGACACCTGTGTTTCAGGAGTTTAGTACACATGCTTATTTGATAACCATTTTATTTCCTATTTGGGTATATGTATATGCTTTATTTTTTAAGATTGACAGTTTTTTTCCAAGGCATTGTTAAATTCAAGTGATTAAGGCTTTTGGAAGTCTGACAGTAATCAGTGTTGAGTACTGTAAAGTTAACCCTGCCTGCTTTAAAAGTTTGAAAATGAATAACTGTTGAAAACATTAGAAATTTACAAAAGTAATCAAATGTAATCAGTTACATTACATTAACAGGGTAACTTGCAATCTGAAACCTATTACATTTCCAAAATAACCTTCCCAACACTTCATACTACTAATAAAACAATTTCACAGCATTAATCTTAGTTAATTTCTATTTGTACTAATACATTTTACATTAAGATACTATAATATATGCACAATATATGTTTATACATTAACCAAGATTAATAAATGCTGCAAAGTTGTTTAAGTTTAGCTCATGATACACATTAATTAATGTGTAGAAGCTTACAGTAAAGTGGTACCACAAAAGTCCAGATGGAGAAGCTTGAATGCCATGTGTCAAATGTCGTTTTATGGCCTCAGTCATACTTTCATTCTGATAAGGGAGAATGTTTGAGTGCACACTTAAAAACGACAGACTTCATGCACAATTCTATCCAACTTAAAATGTAATATTTACCGCAGGACTATGAAGTTACAATATTACACAATACAACACAAGATTCCTATCTGTGTTTTTGGCAGTGGAGTGATTGATGTTATTGATAATCCTTTAATTTTGCAATGGTAAATGTTGTATATGGCCTTTATTGAGTTTCCTAAAAACACACATGCCACAGTCTTCCACCCTTGTTTGTAATGCAATCGTTCGGCAACAGAAAGTCAAACAGACATTTGGGGAGGAAGTGCACTCACTGTCTCGCTTGATGGAGTGAGTTACAGTCGCAGGATATTTTCTCTTGAATGAATTCCTCCGGCAAGAATGGACCGAGATAAAGACAGCACTGCGCCACATGGGTAAGCTCTCCTGGGAACAGTTTTTCTTCAAAAAGCTGTTTTACTTGTTTATCGCTTCTCTGAATAGCACAGATTGCATAAATGGCTGATATCTAATAAATAGTCATAAACAGTCAATAGTTATTTTATATAAATAGAAAAGCCCAACAGGTTAACTTGCTCAATATTAACATTGTTAACATTGGGCTTTTAGGGTTTCATATGTAAATCCTCACTAGTCCCAATTTAACTCATTTTAACTAATAGGACTCCTCATTACAAGTTAATTATGTGAAAGAGACAAAAACTTTAAAAAAAATTACTTAGAGGAGTTATTATTTACAACGGTCTGATATTCAAATGTGTTTCTGCAGCAAAAAGTTTGGAATAAAAGTGAAGAAGAAACACAGGAAAGGACACAAGGGTGTTGTAATCGCAAACAAAAATGCTCTAGGTAAGACCATGAATGCAAACACTAGGCCTGTGTTACATAAGATGTAGAGCATTTCACGAGGATTAACTGCATGGTTTTGTTGACACCATAAATTCAGACATACGGCAGCTGATCCTTACAAATGTTTCAAATGCTTGTAAACCAATTCTGACTGAGCTGGTTTAATCTTTACGCTTTAGAGGCTGAGTCTGAAATGAATCCTGATGATCCAGACGTGGTAGACGTACCCCAGCCTGGACCCTCTGAAGCATCCACCTCTGCACCCGCTTCCTTCAGACAGACTGCTCATACAAAAAGGCACTTTTTGTTTTTCTCTCCAAACTTTACACAGTGTAATGTGTTATTTCTTGCAGATTATGTACAACATGGTCATGTTTTGACTTTTTCTGACTTTAAAGGTGTAAACCTGTGGCCAAGATCTTGGAAGGTGAAAGCAAACCACAGCATTTCCAGGTAGAATTCAGTCAATTTTGAGTGAAAGTTGCAGTTATTTCTTGTTTAGAGATGATAAAGCTGATATTCCTAATACTGAAAGTCAAAACCTGTTCTTTCTAAATCTCCATCAATATAACAGAGGCTAGGCAGCTAGTCGGGGATAATATAGACCCTAGTGTCGTGATTGAAATTGGAGATGAGAAAAAACAGACGTCTGTGAAAGAAGGAACCAACGCTCCCTTTTACAATGAGGTGATCATGCCGTCTTTGATGGACACTTTCTGATCATTAATGGCAAAAATATAATAACCATGTTCTTATCCCAACAGTATTTTGTGTTCGACTTCTTTTGCAATCAAGACATCTTTTTGGACAAAGTCATCAAACTATCTGTAAGTATACTTAGGCTAAACAAAACGCTTTTCTTGGTGTAACCTGCAATGCTTAATTTTGTGCACTTTTCTCAAAGGTCATGCACTCAAAGATCATGAAGAGCTACTGTGTGGGAACCTTCAAGATTGATGTTGGGACGGTTTACTCCCAACCTGGTAAACACTTGGTTTGCAGTTGGTCACATCTTTGCTTTAACTAGAGCGTAATCTGGTCTGAGATCTGGATTATTGGTTATTCTCCTTGTAAAACAACACTAAATCTTGTCTTGCTGTGCCAGGCCATCAGTTCATCAATAAGTGGGCCACGCTCACAGACCCCGCTGACATCCGCACAGGGGTGAAAGGTCATCTGAAGTGTGATATCAGTGTGTCAGGAAAGGGAGATGTTGCAGCACCGTCCCAGAAGTTCAGTGATGCTGAAGAACAGATCGAAAAGTAAGATCTCAGTATGTTTTATGGCATATTAAAGATTGAATGTAATAAAAAAATACAGATCTCATCTCCTACTATTTTAAGATTGTTATTCTGGACAGCCATGATGGCAGATATCTAAGAAATCATTTATAATTTAGGATACGCTTTGTTGCTTTAGTATTCAGACAATAAAGGTTAATTCAGTGACTTTCCTTTTTGATAAACTGCCACTACTTCTCCTTTGTGTCTCATGAAAATAATATTGAAAACCTTTGTCCTCCTCCAGACACCTCCTGCTTCCCGAGGGCTTAAACCCTGAACGACCGTGGGCTCGGTTTTACGTGATAGTGTACCGTGCAGAAGGTCTTCCCAGAATAAACTCCAGTATTATGGCAAACGTGACCAAAGCCTTTGTTGGAGACACGACAGCGCTCATAGATCCTTATGTAGAGGTGTCATTCTTCGGGCAAGTCGTAAGCTCACAATTCAGTGCTTATTACAAAACAAACACACTTCAAGGGATAGTTAACCAAAAACGAAAACATTCTGTCATTATTACTTCGCCTCAATGAATGTTATTTTAGTATTAGTTATATACTAATATAGTATTTATTTTCGTATTTTCATTTTAATTTAGATTTTAGCAGTTTTATGTTTTTGTAATTTGTATTAGTTTTATTTTAAATATGTCTATGCATTTGTATCAGTTTTAGTAATATAATCCTTCAGTTTTTACTGATTAAGCATTTCTAATTTTCATTTTTTCCAAGTTTTTCATTTAATAATTATATTTAATTTTATTTTATTAGAACTTTACCAAATATTTCAATCACAAAAAATTATAAATAAATAAAACCATTTTAATAGTTTTCCTTTAAAAATACCTACACGGTGCTTTTTGGTTATTTTAGTGTTATGGTCAGTATTAGGGTATGCTGGTTAGTGACTGTGCTTGTATAGTAATGCATACAGTATATGTGATACTTGCTTTCTTTTTTTCTGCTTGAAAGGGCAGGACATCTACTCAGAAGAGCACAGCAGACCCAGTGTGGAACGAGCAGGTGGTGTTTAAGGAGATGTTTCCTCCACTGTGTCAAAGACTGAAGATCCGGGTTCTGGATGAGGGAAGCATGAATGATGTGGCCATTGGGACTCATTACATTGATCTACACACCATCTCAAATGACAACGACGGAGACAATGGTTCGCCATTTCATTACATTGTTTAAAAAAATGATGTTCGAATTATAATGGCCACAAAAAGTATTTGGACACCATAGGAATGTCTGAAAATGATTTTGTTAGAAAAACAAAATACAAAAAAAAAATCAAACCAAGTTCCATCTTCAAACAAATGGCGGTTGTTATTTAGCATACTATAATTTAATATTTCATTGCTCTTCTCAGGTTTTCTGCCCACATTCGGACCGGCATGGATCAACCTCTACGGTTCACTTCGTAATTCCACACTGGTGGACGACAGCCAGGAGCTGAACGAGGGTGTTGGAGAGGGGGTGTCCTACAGAGGCAGGGTTTACATAGAGCTGAGTGTGGAGATCCTGTCTGGAGGTGCTCCTGACTCTAAATCACTGCTCTCAAAAATCAGTCTGAAAGATACCAAGGGAGGAAAAGCAGGAGCGAAAGATCCCAAACCTGGGACTGGAGCCGGAGGAGAGGAAGACAAGTCCAAGACCATAGGGCCTGAGGTGATGCCAGTGGAGCCCCCACAGAAGGTGAAGGTTTTGCAGCAGTCTTTCTTCTTTATACACCCCCCCCCCATTTCTTTCCATTACACTAACATTTCCATTATATTGTAAAGCCTCCCAAGTCATTGTTTAACTTTATTTTAGATAAATGATGAAGACATGGAAACGTTCCTGCTCTTTGGTTGTGTGTTTGAGGCCTCCATGATTGACAGAAGAATCGGTGATAGACCTGTCAGCCTTGAGTTCACCATTGGTAAACATAACAGGTTTTACATTCACAAACATGGCATTTACCACAAATAGGAACAAAATAGGGTCTGAAAACTCATAAGTTTACTTCTTTTTTTTTCTGGTCATGGTGGAGTTAATGTTCATAGTCAGCCTTTATGAGGATAAATTAAATATTAAATATTTTATTTTCAGCCTATTTTTGTAAAGTTTGCCATTTTTTTCAAGTATTGTCCGTGTCTAAATGTACAGGATTAATTCTAGATGTTTTTTTAACTAAATGTAAAAAATATAGAATGGATCAATAAAAGCGAGGCATATTTATCCAGCTATGCTGTCACTCAGTAGAGACTTTAGTTTGAGACCAAGTATTGGTTTAATCTCTCATAAATAAAAGAAAATCTTTTTTTTTTTTAATTGTTCATGGCCATTTTTTTCCATAAAATATATTTGGTAACAGGGCTGAACAGTTGAGCTAAATCAATACATTCAACACTCTTTTTGAATGTCACAATTGTTAGAAATGTTCAGTTCTTTGTAATAGAAAAATACTGTGGTAACAACACGATTTGTGGGTGGGGCACAGATAATTAAAATGACTTAACTGTTTTACTGTAACATACTAAATGTCTTTGAACAGATAATGTTGATATACTAACAAGAATAAGATTATACAAATAATATGACCCCTTTAAATGTGTGCTTGTTTATTCAGGTAACTTTGGGAACTTAATTGATGGTACTGCACCACCTCCTTCAAAGAAAAAGCTTGAAGATGTGTCAGTGACCACTCCTCTATTGGACACCGCAGCAACAATGCCGTGCAAATCTACTACAACACCAGAAAGACCTCTTTTTGGAGATGCACAGAGGTGCTTACAACACAAACAACACAAGTTTATACCTTCATTAAATAATGGAAAATACCTTAATCATGACTGGACCCATAATCTTGTTTGTGCAGGCATTACATGCACTTGCCCATTGGAACGCAGAAGCCCTGTGTGTATATTTATAGCAGCTGGGAGGATCGAGCGTACCGGCTCCATCACGCCAACATGCTGGACACAATTGCCCTGATGTTTGTATGTGATGTGAACCCTCAACCCTGTAGTGTTTTATTACATTACAATGTAATCAGCTAGTAGTTCATGTGATTCTTTTCATTTAATGTTTATCAGGAGGAGGGAGTCACTAAGGTGGCAGAATTGGATAAAATGTTGTCTCCAGAAGCCGGGACTCTCATGCGTCATGTTCTTCAAGAATTTAGAAGAGATGCCAGGTAAGTCTAATGACCATAGAGGGTTAATGGAGATATTCAGTTATACCAGAACAAAAGCTCTTTACCATTAATAGGGTCATAACTTCCTTTTTTTTTTTTAAGTTTCATGTACAATGTGATAGGGTGAAAAAAATTTCTGAACACCCAATAGGTGTCACTGTTGTGTTAGTTTTCACTTTTGTGTCACAGTTCTGCATTCTGAAAGTTACTGTTTTTATTGCAAAACCAGGTGTTTTATTTCACGAGATTAAAGAAAATGTATTATTCATGAACTGTATATAAGGCCTATTCACCCAAAAATGACAATTCTGTCATAATTTACTCCCCTTTGTTGTTTCAACTTTCTTTTATCCGTGGTCCATTTATTTTTTTATTTTTTGTTTTTTAAAATTGAATGATTTTTGTTCTGTTGTTGTTTTGGAAAGATTTGACCTTCATTGTATGGACAAAAAACAAGTGGGACATTTTTATTTTGTGTTCCATAGATAAAGATACAGTTATGGAAAAACATGAGAACATAATGATAGAATTTTAATTTGTGGGTGACCTATCCCTTTAATGTGCTCTCTTTAATGAAATTCTAAAATTGTGTCCTAATTATGTTTCTGCTGGATGTAATGGTATGTTTACTGCAGCGAGTTTATTGCTTTTGCTGAAAAGAAGGCGAAGGGAAGCAACTTGACCTTACTGGACAAAAAGAGGCTCACTCTGTGCAAACAGGAGCTGGTGAGTCTCTTCTGTGCATTCTCTCGTTTTTGAAGACCTCTATCTGTTAAACTTCAGACTAGCCCTCTGTTTTTTACTGTTCTTGTATGACTGTAAACTATTGCTCATTGCTGCTTTTCCCTCCACAGTCAAGTCCAACTCATTCTTTTCACAAGCAAAATATAAAAGTTGTAAAGAAATTAATTTGTAGGTTCAATTTATAGAAGTGTTTAGGATTATGAGAAGTGTATTTAAACTTTTGACTTGTGGTGTCTGTATATTAGTCTTTGGTTTTCTTTGCTGCTCTTCAGGAGAGTATGACAGAAGTAGCAGGAGGACTCCTCGAGCCCAAGAGAAGATCTTTGACTGTAAAAGAGATGATGCTGGAAGTCCAGAAAATTAAAAAGAAACTGCGATTCCTCGTGGAAGAGGTTGTTATTTTGTGTCATTGTTACATGCACATCCTTGAACTCTTATACGTATAATGTAAGTCTCCATCATTACTAATATTTATCTTCATCTCATGCCTTTCTCAGCCTCAACACACTTTACCAGATGTGTTTGTGTGTCTGGTCAGTAATCACAAGCGTCTGGCGTATGCCAGAATCCCTGCTCGTCATCTGCTCTTCTCAGAAAGCCTGGAGCAGAGAGGCCAAGACTGTGGGAAGATCAAGACCCTGTTCCTCAAGGTCTGAACTCTGCAATCAAATAGTAAATTGACAAATGCTAAATAACTTGTCCTGGCACTTCTCCTTTAACTTTTAAAAGGAAATGTGTCTTTCAGCCTCCAGGGAAGCGTGGACCAGGATGGACAGTCCAAGCTAAACTTGACGTGTATTTATGGCTGGGAACTAGCAGAGATTCACCCCACGTGTTGGACAATCTCCCATCAGGCTTTGAACTGGAAGGCATCTCATCTGAGCACAGGACTGGCCCTCCTCCTGATTATTTACTTTACACAGGCAAGACTGCTCAGTGCTCTGTCTTGTTGTTATTTTTCTTCAGTATCCTTCAGTATCCATTCTTTGTATCTGTAAGACACTGATTTGCATGTTTGACCCTGTTTGTTGTTGGCTTGCAGAGCAGCACTTGTTCCAGCTGAGGGCTCATATGTACCAGGCTCGTGGTCTCATTGCAGCAGACAACACTGGCCTCTCAGACCCCTTTGCCTGGGTGTCTTTTCTGTCCAGTAGCCAAAGCACTGGTGTAAGCATGAGTTTCTGTGATGATATTCTAGACAAAAAAAAAAAAAAACATAGATAATGCTGCTAACTGCACTAGTGTATTCTGTATTAGAATATTCTTTCACTAGTTGAGTTTAAATTAGACTTAACTTTTAACAAATACAGATCCAGAAGTGAAAAATACTGTAGTAATATGTCTAAATATATACTGTATATATAATATAATATATAACGGTATTATTATGGTTCAATGAAAAAGTGCTAGGTTTTGAAGTATAGGAACTTTAATTAGTGAATCGGTTGTCAAAATACATTTTAGAAAATGGATAAGTAAGAGCACCTATTTTACATACACATACTTGGTTTTGGGTAATTAGCCACAAAGGATATAATTACACAAAGCAAATGATCTTATTATGTGAAAAGGTAATTGATATTTGTTTATATTGTATTTTTTTTAGATCATAAAGCAAACATTGACTCCCACATGGAATCAGCTGATCCTGATTAATAATGTGTTTCTGTGTGGGGGGCTTTATGAAATAGTCCAGGAGCCACCGCTTGTTGTGATTGAAGTGTATGATGATGATGCAGTGGTGAGGAAAATACATTCACTTATACAGTATACAGACTAGTGTGGATTGTCCTGTAATTTAATTAACCATTATATGCAGCTGAAAAAAAAAGTTGTATTGTTTCTCTTAATCTTTGCAATTTCTGTCTTAAATATTTTGAGCTGAAGTGATGGTTTGCTTTCTCTAGGGTACAGAGTACCTGGGGTCGACAATGGCTGTTCCTGTAGTCAGACTCTCAGAGGAGCGATACTCCCCTCCTCAGCTGCAGTACAGCCCCCTGTTCTGTGGCAGTCTGTCAGGAGGAGACATACTGGGAGCGTTTGAACTCATTCAGGTCCAGTCTTACAAACACAACAACACATGACAGTAATCTGCATTTACAGTACAGATGTGGTTGATTCTGCTATTTATTAATATTACTTTTACATCTACAACTACTGCTATAATTAATAATTAGTTATTTTTATGTCCTACTAACATCTGTAATATAAATCAGAATGTAATATCCTGTCTGTTGTTTGTCTTGTCCCATGATTCTGTAGATCTCAAAGTCAGGAGAACACACACTTCCTGATTTAGATGAGCCGGATGGAGGGGTTATCCCAGTACCCTCATACATTCGACCTGTGCTCTGCAAATACAGAATTGAGGTGAACAATCTGTGACTAATGGTTTATATGTTAAATACAAAAAAACGGGTAACCACTTCATTACCATTCTGCAATTAAGGCGCATTGCATTGCTCTCTAGTTTAGCTGACAGTTCTAAAAATCAAGCATAGTGTCAGTTCTGGCAGGTCATATGAGTCAAGATCGTATCAGCCGATCCACATCTACTAATAGTGATGCGACACCTATCACAGCACTCATTTATAAGGTCCTTCAGTATTATCACCAGCTTACACGTGGCTCAATAGCTTTTAACCCTCCTCCATCCCCAACTCCTCCACTCGTCAGTCAGGATTCAGCCTTCTGATTCTCCTTTGAATCAGACTAATTTCTAAAATGTTACATTAAATTATTGAACCTTAGTGATATCTGCAATACATTTATGTTGGTTCAGTTCTGTTTACCGTGGGGGGTTATTGGTGCTCTTCCTGCTTTTATCCATGCTAGGCTGCATGGATGCGCAGGGAGCTCTTGCCCAGAACAGAACCATAACACCAATCCAAACTGTATGATAATTTTCAGTCATCTTTGACGATAGTGGTCCTGAAAGAAATCATTGCATAGCGTGAGACAGATTTTGAGATTTGTGTGTTTCATTTCATACATTGACAATAAAGACTTTATTTGTGTTTTTTTCTTTTTAGATTCATGGTCATTAGTCATTTGAATCCCAAGGCCATCATTATTCTTGAAAATCATTTATGAACCATAGATTTAATAAGTTCACGAACTAAGCCCCCACATACACAAAGTTATTATGTATTTATTTTTTTTTTTTCATTAAAACTGTATAAGGATTTTTTAAAAACATACATTGATACAGTGCCGTTCAAAAGTTTGGGATCAGTAAAAAGTTTCTTATGCTTATCAAGGCTGTATTGATTTGATCAAGAATACAGAAAAAAATATATATAATTTTGTGAAAGATTGTTGCAGTTTAAAATGTTCTCTATTTTAATATACTTTAAAATATAATTTGTTCATGTGAAGCAAAGCTGAATTTTCAGCATCAGTACTTCAGTTATACATGATCCTTCAGAAATCATTTTAATATGCTGATTTATTATCAATGTTGTAAACAGTTGTGCAGCTTCATATTTTTTGGGACCTGTGATGCTTTTTTGGGGGGGAGTCTTTGATAAATAAAAGTTTAAAGAACAGCATTTATTCAAAATAGAAACAATATACACTGTTACAATATACACTACTATTAAAATGTTTGGGGTCAGTAAATTTTAGCTTTTTAAAAATAATAATAATTTTGTTCAGCAAGGATGTGTTAAATGGATAAAAAGTGATCGTAAAGACTTATATTGTTAGAAAAGATTTATATGTTTTTATATTTTTTTCCACTTTTTATTCATCAAAGAATCGAAAAAACTAAAGTATCACAGGTTCCAAAAAATATTAAGCAGCACAACAGTATAAACCCTGATAAGAAATCAACATATTAGACTGATTTCTGAAGGATGGAGTGACACTGAAGCCTGGAGTAATGGCTGATGAATATTCAGCACTGCATCACAGAAATAGATTATATTTGAAAGTATATTAAAATAGAATAGCAATATTACAAATTGCAGTAATATTTCACAATATTAATGTTTTTCATATATCATTAATATTAAAGTGAATGAGACACTAAAAACTTAAAAACATTAAAATCTTACTGATCCCAAACTTTTGAACAGCTGTGTACATACAGTACATACAATACAGATTTAAATAATTCAGGTTCAGCAACATCATTGCATTCAGTGAACCCATTCAGGGCAATTCCTATAAATGGAACACATTTTTCCTTTTGAATATTGCCTTTTGAATTTGCTTTCTGCTAGATGTATTTACATATTTCATGTGTCAACTTGTGACATCTTGTTCTGAAACCTTTGTTACTCAGAGCTTTTTCGTTTGAAAAATCAAAGGTCTTTTCCTAAAAGTGTTGTGAATTCCTCTCTCTCTCAAATGCCATTCATTATCTGATCAGTGTTCACATATACAGTATAGACAAACCTACATGGTAGTAGGAGGAAACAGTCTTGTGGTCTACAGTGTATACCAGGTCTCACTATTATTAGGTGTTATTACATTTTTACTTAAAAATGTGTAATGTGTAATAAAGTGTTATGTCTATTTCAGAATTGTAATATGGATCTACCATTATGACTCTTTTTAAATAAATGTAACTTTTTTCAGTGTACTGTACACTGTTAGTGTTTTATCTGTACTATGAATACAAGTATTGTTGAGTTCGTGTTTCTGTGCACTGCAGGTTTTGTTTTGGGGCCTCAGAGAACTGAAGAAGGTTCAGCTCTTATCTGTCGATCGGCCCCAAGTTTTTATCAAGTGTGCAGGAGGAGGCGTCAACTCTTCAGTGATACAGAGTTACAAGAAAAACCCGAACTTCACAATACTTGTGGATGCCTTTGATGTGGTAAGTTAACTGCTGCAATAACAGAGTACATGGTGTCATGTACGTATGCTCTGTTCTTGTGATTCGCTGAATGTTCAGCTGATATCAGCATGTCTGTGGCCGCTGTTATCTGTCTATAGGAGCTGCCTGAAAACGAATACCTCCTCCCTCCTCTCACTATCACTGTGGTGGACTGGAGGGCCTTTGGCCGGAGCACACTTGTGGGTAGTCATATGATCAACAACCTGGCCTTATTCAAATACATCCCCTCGCCCATCCAGCAGCCCCAACCAGAACCCAAAAATATAGCAGGTAACGCACGTCACAGTTACAGTCCCAGTAACAAAATTTACTACACTGTCAATTTTTTCAGCAAAATATCTAACTCTGTCTAAGCTATTCTTCTAGCATGAGCAGTGCTTGGGAGTAACTAGTTACATGTAACTAAATTATGTAATTTAATTAGAAAATAAATGTAATTGTAATCAGTTACACTTTCCGAGAAAAAATGTGTCATTAAATCTGATTACAAAGGGGGTTACATCTGAATTTTTTTTCACACACACCTACATACAGATTTAATTGATTTCTTTCATAAATCGCAGTGACTGCTCTAAAATATGAGACACAAATGTTAGGACACCAAATAGGACATGTGCTTTTTCAATAACTGTTTACTTTCCTATTTTGGTTTATGTATATGCTTTATTTTTTTTAAGATTAACTTTTTTCCAAGCTATTGTTAGATGACAGTTTTTCCGGTCATAAATATGCAAAGATTTGATTTCAAAAACGGTAACATGGATATTAAACTATTTCTTGTCAAATGTATCAAATGTAATCAGTTACGTTACTTTAATAAAGTAATTGAAATAATTACACTCTTTATTACATTTTAGATAGGGTGACTTGTAATCTGTAACCTATTACATTTTCAAAGTAACCTTCCCAACACTGAGCATAAAATAATTAATGTCTTAGCAAAATATTATGAGCCCAGCCCCCAATTATATATAAGTCCAGATGGTCTCGGACAGGGATGCTTAATCTTGCATCTGCAAAATTTATTTCAAACCCTGCTCAAACACATCTGTCTGTTTTTTAATAAATCCCTAAACCTACTAAACAAAAATGATTGTCTAAATCTAATTAAAAGTATGGTTTGTTTTTGGCCTGTAGTGGCTCAGTTGTCTCTGCAGCAGAGTGTTGTGCCACCGCCCAATGAGGAGATCGCCATTGAAATAGAGCAGGAGGAAATAATCACCCCTGCCCCTAAAACTGAGCCAGACTTCCAGGACAAGAAGGTTTGTTTGTTTAATTTTGGATAAACTAAATAAATTGAGAAAACATCATATTAACACCAAATATGTATTTATCCTGCACACCCCTTAATCTATGTCTCTGATTCCTGAAAGCACATATGTGTAAATAGAAGCAAATAAACACTCTTCATCAATGCCAGGTGTCGAAGAAGAGCAAACGGAGGTCTACAAAAAGGAAGAAACGCACCACAGCTGATGAGTCTGCTGATAACGTCATTGATTGGTGGTCGAAATACTATGCATCAATGGAGAAGATCCAAGTGGTAAGCTTCCAAAATAGTTTGTTAGCAGGAGTTGGTCTTATTTGACTTGGGTGTTTTTGCCTAACTAGTTGTTTTGTACCACAACTTCTTTCTTAGGCAAAGCAAAAAGAAAACAATCCATTTCCACTGCTCTTTGAAAACAGTAAGTGATATCTGAGTTTATTCCAGAATGAGTCTTGTCCTCTAGATTATGTAGACAAACCATGCTCCAGCTTTAGTCAAACATGATCACGTTATGATGTATTTCAGTAACTCCTCTGGAGAACATTATTTCCGAAGGATTGATCAGTCTGGGTAAGAATGACTGGGAGACTGTCCATTGTATGGCCCTTTTTCTTGCGGTCAACAGGATTGCAGAATGTTTTGTTCACTATGCAAACCCTGTGCATATATTCATTTAAAAACTTTTTTTTTTTTTCTTTTTTTAAGTAAATGGTGCTTACACAGGAGATCATATGACATTTTGCAATCCCAGTGAACCCACCTCTATTTCTCAGTTTTGTGCACATTCACTATTTTTCAAAAGTTTAGGGTTTGTAAGATTTTTTTTAAATTAAAACAGGAATTTTGTTTTGATATGTAAAGATGAATTAATTTTATTGTTTAATGGTTTGGTTTCACATAATTCTTTGAAATGATTTTAATATGCTGACTTGGTGCTTAAGAAACATTTATCAAAGTATGTTTATCAAAAGCATAGAGAAATATATTTATCAAATAAATTAAGAATTTAAGAGTTTCCTGATTCTAATTAAATTGTGACCTCCAATAAAGAATATGTTCCCAGGGTTTATTGATTAATCCCTGTAATTATTATTATTATTATTGTTATTATTATTATTATTATTTATTTTAATTATTTTAGGCATGAAGTGTGCTGGCTCTGTACAAAAGAGAGAGAATAGCATTTAACATTATAAATGTCTCTACTGTCAATTTAATGTGTCCTTGCTAAATACAAGTCATAATTTCTTTCAAAAACAAATCTTACTAACCCCAGATATTTGAGCTTTTAGGATATAACAGTTTACTAATTTGCAGTGTATAAATGCACTAACTGTGTTGTGTCTGGTGAGGGTTAGCATGTCAAAAAAAACTAACCCGTGGTTTCTTGTTAATGGCAGTATGTTGGGAAGTTGTCAGCTGGTTATTTTGTGTTGGCTGTGTAAGACACTGAAAACTGCTGGTGGAAGTGATAAAAGAATATTTATGTGATTCTTTAAAAAGCAGTTTACCTTTAAAGTAATTTAGACTGTGTGCAAGTTATTTTGATATGCTGTGTGTGTGTGTTGTATCTTTAGCTTCAAACATTAAGGACAAGAAAAAGGAAGTGAATTACAAGAGTGTGATAGAACAGCCCAGGCTTTCAACACTACAGGTAAAATGTGTCATTACAATTCTTGGTTTACCTGCAAATGTTTTCTATACATTAATTGATGATTTCTCCATGAATTGGATGTGCATTCTCACTTGTTAATCACTCTAGGTGTATGACAAAGAGCTGGAGGCTGAGTTCGGGCCTTTTGACGACTGGGTTAAAACCTTTGAACTCTATCGAGGAAAGGCTAATGAGGAAGAAGGTTCTGCTGACGACAGATTTGTTGGAAAGTTTAAGGTAAAGTGGTTTCGCATGAAGTACCATTACATACATGGAAACCTTTTAAGACCCAGGTCACAGAATTCATATCACTGATTGTGCCATCAGGGCAGGTTCTGTCTGTACAAGCTGCCTGAAGCAGATGATGAGGAGGAGGATGGATATTTGGATTCTGGGCAGTTTAAAATAAACCAGGGTATTCCTCCAAACACAGCAGTGGACGTTCTTATCCGTGTGTACATAGTTGCAGTAAGTGCCTTTCTTATTTTTGATTCTGGAATATTGATGCTAATTAAAGTACTTATTGGTTCATTTTTGATAATTCTTACCTAACTCCACTGGTAAAGCAAGAACACATTAAATTGATCAAAAGTGACGGTTAAGATTTTTACAGGTTTATAATTTCAAACAAATGCTATTCTTTTGAGCTTTCTGTTCATCAGTATTCTTTCCCGTGCTCAACTGGGCTCTCTTGTGCATTTTAGGCCTTCAACCTGCACCCTGCGGACCCAGATGGCAAAGCAGACCCTTACATAGTCTTGAAACTTGGGAAAACTGAGATCAAAGACAGAGACAATTACATCCCGAAGCAGCTCAACCCAGTGTTTGGAAGGTGAACAAGCACAATGATTGAGAAAATCACTTTGAAATTCTTCTAACTGCATGTTTTTTTTGTTTGTTTTTTTGAGGTTCATTTTTTCTTTATCTTCCTCTGCTGTTCAGATCCTTTGAATTTCAAGCCACTTTTCCCAAGGAATCCCTGCTAACTATTCTCATCTATGACTATGACATGGTTGGCGGTGATGATTTGATTGGAGAAACACAGATTGATTTGGAGAACCGTTTTTACAGCAGGCATCGAGCTACCTGCGGCCTGCCTACTGAATATGCCATGTGAGTATTTACTGTGTATCGTAACATTTTCATCTTCTCAAGTTAGTTTCATGCCCAACTTTGATGCATCAATTGATGATGTTATGTGACCTAGTGAGGGTTATAATGCATGGAGGGACTGCATCAAGCCAACAGAACTGTTGATTAAGCTATGTAAAGAAAACAGACTGGACAACCCTCACTTTTCTCCAGGACGTATTACCATCGGCAGCAAAGTTTTTACGGGGAAAACTGTATTTCCTGATGAAGGTAGGTCATTCTTTTGGTGTACATCATGACATTGTTGATTAATATTTAGAGGAGCAATGTACCACAAGTGTTTGCTGCTGTTTCACAGATCAGATGGTGGAGTCGTATGAGCACCTGGCTCTGAAGGTGCTGCAGAGGTGGTCTGAGATGCCCAATGGGGGTTGTAAACTTGTGCCAGAGCATATTGAAACTCGCGCACTCTACCTCAAGGACAAACCAGGAATAGACCAGGTAATGTGTGTTATTTAGAGGTTTACGTAACCTTAATGCACTATATATACCTATACAGTATGGGTGGTGATGTGAAGTGAATGTCATTTAAATAAATGTCCATTTGCATGTTTCTCAGGGTCATCTGCAGATGTGGGTGGACATTTTTCCAATGGATATGCCTCATCCCGGCCCTCCTGTGGACATTTCCCCTCGCAAACCCAAAGGGTAAGGTGAAGATTCACAAAACCATCTTACTAGGTTGTTTTGGAAATGTAACACTTGTTTGTGCCATCTTATGTTATGTTTTTTATAAAGGTATGAGCTGAGGATCATTATCTGGAACACTGAAGATGTAATTCTGGAGGACACCAACTTCATAACAGGACAGCAGTCAAGTGACATTTACATCAAAGGGTAAGTGGATCACAGTAAACATAGACAGTCTTTAATTATTTGTAATCATTTTAATTATGTAATTATTTAGGAAAAAGTCTCTCAATATGTACTACCTTACAAAAGTTTGGGGTCAGTAAGAATTTTATTTTTATTTTATTTTTTTGCAAGAAATTAATACTTTAATTCAGCAAGAATGCATTGAATTGATCAAAGACTCCTGAAAAAGTTATGGTTTCCACAAAAATTATAAAGGGATAGTTCACCCAAAAATGAAAATTCTGTCATTAATTACCCTTGTGTCATTCATCTTTGGAAGACAAATTAAGATATTTTTGATGAAATTCGAGAGCTTCCTGACCCTTTTTGTTCTCGGATTTCATCAAAAATATTTTAATTTGTGTTAAAAGATGAACAAAGATGAACAAAGGTCTAACGAGTTTGGAACAACATGAGGGTAATTAATGAAATAATTTTCCCTATCCCTTTAAGCAACGTGACACTGAAGACTAGAGTTATGGCTGCTGAAAATTCAGATTTGCATTTACATTTAAAAAATAAAATAAATTGTAATAATTACTGTTTATTCTAATTTTAAACAAATAAATGCAGTCTTGGTGAACATAGATTCTTTCAAAAACATTAAAACATCTTTTGAATTGTGGTACAGTTATTGCAAAAGGAGAAGTTTTCTAAAAAAAAAAAACAAATGATGCTGTTTAATATTCTTTACAGAGAACATCAGAGTCAACAGTAAATTCTGGTAAATTTCATGCTTTTTTTCAGGTGGTTAAAGGGGCTTGAAGATGACAGCCAGGAAACTGATGTCCATTACAATTCTCTGACTGGAGAGGGTAACTTCAACTGGCGCTTTGTGTTCCCCTTTAACTACATGCCGGCTGAGAAAGTGGTGGTGGTACAAAAGCGAGAAAGCATCCTCTCTCTGGACAAAACTGAACAGAAGATCCCTGCGGTCCTTGTTATGCAGGTGTGGGACTTTGAGAGGCTTTCTTCTGATGACTTCTTGGGTAAGAATCTCTTTTGCTTAACATACTTACATTTACACCTGTTTTATAAGTATCACGTCCTCCCTAGATTTGCTCTGTTGTCCCTCCTGATGGGATTTGTGCTATATATACACTATGTAGAGCTCACAGTCCTTCAGTAGCAGAAAAATACAATTTATTCCTAAGAAACCAGGCTCAAAATATTTGATGTTAAAACTTCATGAAGGTCATGTTTATGTGTCCATAGGCTCGGTGGAGTTGGACCTTCATGGGTTTCCACGTGGAGCAAAATCAGCTAAAGTTTGTAAGATGGAAATGCTGACCGAAACCATGGAGAACATCTCTATCTTCCAGCAGAAACGCTCCAAAGGCTGGTGGCCCTTAATTAAAGCCGGAGAACTCACAGTGTGTGAATTTAATGATTTCACACACACACACACACACACACACACACACACACAAAAAAAACTGTGAATTAATCTCTCAAACATGGACAATCAATCAAAACCTAACCTTTGACTAATTTTTCAAAATGTAATTGTTATCCATTTTCATTTGTTCTATACAAAACAATAGTAGGTATGGTATTGTTCAAGATTGTATTTACTGTACATAAACCTGACCTAATAAAAGTAGAATTTAAACTCTTTTCTTTCCGTAGGGGAAGGTAGAAGCAGAGTTTCATCTGGTAACAGCTGAAGAGGCAGAGAAAAATCCAGTGGGACGTGCACGCAAAGAGCCAGAGCCTCTAGAGAAACCAAAGTAACGAGACTAATACACTTGATGTTTTTATTCATATTATTACTAGAGCTGTCAATTAAATTAAAAACATATAGGCCGATTGCATTTGAAAAACATAAGACTGAATTGAATTACAGTACATGATATGTGTTTATGGGCTATGTTTAATGTAGTTCTACTGTATGTGAATTATTTCTAATATCAAACTTTAACTTTTCTCTAGTCGTCCAGACACTTCCTTCTCCTGGTTTATGAATCCTTTCAAGTGTTTCTTTCACCTGATCTGGGGGAACTACAAGAAATACATCATTGCTGGACTGGTGCTGCTGATTGTGACCTTGTTCCTGGTTCTTATCTTCTACACCTTACCAGGGGCCATCAGTAGTAAGATAGTCAATGGGTAATCAGACACCCTGATTAAGTAACTAGACACAAATGAGCAGGACATATTAAATTGTTATTGTTGTTGCTTTAATGATGAACATATTTAAATGCTTACTCTGCAGGTAGAACATAACTAAATTTGCTGATTTTAGGAACAGTCTTTTATTTAATGTGATACTTACACACAACATTACATGTTTATTCATCTTTAAACAGCATAAAACACTGAACATAGCACATGAAAACTGTAGAAAACATGTTTAGTAATCACATCCCACCTACTGTAAACAGATGGACTTTGTTCTACTGTAGAGCTTTGAAACTAGATAAATGATTATGAAGTGACTTTCAGAATGACAGCAATAACTCAAAAATGAACATTTGTGTAAATATAGTGACATAAAACAAGCGACCACAACCCCAATGAGTCCATGTAATGCAAATTTGTGATTGTTGCAAAGGGTTAAAATAACATTTATACATAGTCTTTGTGAAACTCATTGTGTATTGCCTTATATTGATACCAGAAATGATCTAAAAAAAAATTATAAAGTGTTTTATTCTTAGCTGATTGAAATTTCATTGCATTTCTCAGAATACTAATTGAACTAATTTTAACTAGCACTGGTAGTACTCTATAAAGTAATTAATGTAGCTTTATGAAGTTCTGATTGAAAGACAATAAAAAGTCTGAAATGTTAATGTAGTATTTCAGTTACTGAGTGTGCCTTTTGATCCTTAAAGCTCCGGCTCCTGAATTATTGAAGAAACAAGTCACAATACCGTATGTGCATGTTTTCTAAGTCACTATGGTTTAAAAAAATACAAAATATCTGTGAGTGAATCAACCAAAATTGATACGGCTCTTGGTTTACAGTTTTTCCCATTGCTGAGACAGTAACTCTACTCGTGAGCATTTTATCAGAAAAGATCCCATACCTTTTCATTCCAAAACATACATCAGCTACCAAAACAGAGATTAATTTCCAGAAACTATAAACCGCATTCACCGCTTTTTCTGTTAAACCACATTTGCCTGCTCAAAATCAAACACGTGCATCAGCTTACACAGCAGTTTTCCAATGTGAGTACTCATTCAAAAACCACTGGCATACAAATCTTTTTGGTCAACGAAGGTCAGCATGGTTATTGCCAATAATGCCGTTTGCTAGAAAAATTTAGGCAACAATATATTTTAATGAATGAACCAAATTAGTATTTCAAACCACCCTGAACACTGCAGTCAGACATACAGATGAAAAACATTTCAAGCACGTGAGCTAACATAACCAGGGCAGTCATGCTAACAATGTTTTTGAGAACAAATATCAGTTTCAGCTGTGTACAGAGTACAGTTTCTTTACCGATGACCACAATATCGTTGAAAAATATTTTTGTACCTTTTAGTTTACATTTTATTCAGCTCAGTTGATTTTAGAATGCATTTTATAGTGCAATTTCAGTTTATTTAATGTTATTAAATAACCAAACAGTTTAATTTTGTAGGGCTGGGCGATACACACACAAAAAAATAAAATTTAATTTTTTTAGAACGTTTTTGCAGAACCGATTCTCGATTCAAGTAACTTTTTCTGTATAAACTCTCTAGTTAAAGAAAATTCTATTCAAAGTGCACCACACATGAAGTTGTCATTGCTTTTTAAATATCTTTGCAGAAGAGATTCATGAACGACAACTATAGCTCGTACAAAATTGTCTTACATATTACATATATAACATACATATTATATGTTCAGAAATAATACAAGGAAAATGCTTTCAAATTCTCGAAAGTTGAGGTTATTCAGAAAATGACTGAAGGTAGGCCTATAATAACACCTGTAGACTGTTATTAACTATAAATGTTCTGTAAAAACAATGAACAGCAGGTTTCAACCTGTCACCATGATGCAAACATGAAATACCAGACATACAGTTGTAGTTCTTTACAGGGTTTGAATTCGATTGCGCTGCTTTTCCATGGTTTTTCTATGTAAACATGGACACATATGACTTGTGATCTTGATTGTTTGACTTAGGGTCCTTCACAGAGTGCGTCACACATTTGGTAATATTTCTATTCAAAATTGAGATTTATAAAAAAAATAGTCGTGACAAAGCACTAAATTCGATTTTATCGATAAATTCGGAAAATCCGCCCAGCCCTATAAAGTAAACATTAATGAATAGTCCAATTTTTGTTGTATGTGAGGTTGACACAGATCAGTGTTAGTTTATAGTAAAAGTGCCTCACTTCGGAAAATAAAACTTGGTTAACCATTTAGATGACAACAACCCAGCGTGCCAATACTTAGTAAACACTGCATCATTGATAAGTTGATCTCGGTGCAGTGGTTCTGTGCTGTGATAGCGCTGGGGGTCCAGACGGCATCAGACCCTCATTCATGCCCCGCGTTGAAGCTGATTGAGTAGGACTGGGCCCCAGCTGCAGCAGCACATTATAAGTGCCAGTCTCTGACAGTCCCCTTCTCAATCCAAGCCCACCGCGCTGCGCCATCGCTCCGCCTCGCCTGCGGGTGGAGATCAGGCCTCCACGCTGGGCAGGTGAACTCTGCACAGGAGCGCCGCTAAACTGCGCAGCCTGCGAGGCCATCAGACAGGCTTGTAATTTGCGTTTGGCACGCCAGCGGGCCACTCGAAGACGAGTCTTTTCCCTTCGTTCCCTTACCAAGTCTGCAAGTAGAGCCTGCGGTAGAGTCTGCTCCAGCTCACGCCGTCGATTTGTACTACGGCCTCGGTTCGTGTTGCGGCCTCTCAGAGTCCGGCTGAGTTTGTATTCTTCATACAGATTAAGGTCCTTACGTCTCGGACGCACCTGCTTTTGGACCCCTGCCACTGACAGCTGGGAGTCGTCATCTAAATGTGGCCAGGGAAGAGAGAGATTACATAGATTAATTAAAGTCTTTAATATTTTAACCAAATATTGAGCCATTTCACAGACGTAGAAAGTAATGGTTGACTAATGGTTAACTAAATCTATTACTCAAACCATAAAAAAATTTAACTGAAATAAAATTGAATTAAAATAAAACATTTTATTGCAACTAGTTGCCAAAGCAATATTTCCACCAAAAATTACATTTATTTTCCAAGCTTCACTTATTTGTATTTTTTTTTTTTTTTTTTTTTTTACTAAAACAAGAAGTTCTCAAATATTTGGCCCAGTCCAACCAAAGTACATCTCAAAACTACTGTGATTTCAAGAAAGACCAAAAAATGCAAACTGGACTGAAACACCCAAACATCATGATATACACACACAGTGAAACACATTAATAAACAGGCAGTGTTTACTCTGTCACAGGGAGGCACAAAAGATCACTCTAAAGTAACTCTATTGTATGAAACTCACGAACTGGCAGATCGGTTGCGATTCTGAGCTTCGATGTGTGGTGAAAACAAGGTTTCTAATGTTACACATGTCAGCTTTTTCCCCCCCTCAAAAAAGTTTTGGCTGCTTACTGCAACATCACATCCTGTCAGTTTCCTGATAATCTTGAGTATCTTCTTATCAGTGTTTGCTGAGCAAGTTTCATTTACACTATAACCAAGATATCTAGATTTTTAGAATGCATTTGGTTTTACAATGTAACCTGACGTGATCTATAACTTTTTTCATATTTTCTGACATCGTATTAATTAAAGGATTACATGTAACATTTACTTTAAATTGTCCTGCGGTGTGAAAAGTACAAAGCAAAAGGGTGCTTAAAATGGTTCCAAAAAAATCTTAAAACCATAAACATTTTTACTTAAAACCCTGATTAAAAAAAAATGAACTGGTGCTGCACTGAGAAACCAAAAGGTTGTCACTGTAAAATGCACACTAAAATGTACAGTTTAGGTACTTATATTTACACTTTATGTATTAAGGTTTACTTTTAAGGTACTATTAATTTTCCTGAGTATCAACAGTGATTTTATGTTGTCCATTGAAAAAAAAAAAAAAAAATAATATATATATATATATATATTATTTATTTTTTTTAACAGTTCAACAACACGTTTCTGTATTCTATAGAAATATTCAATAATGCCAAGAGGAAAAACTATTGGAATTTACTGATTAATTCAGATACAGACAGTTTAACAATAGTTAAAGCAAAATAAACAAATACAAATTTTCAAGACTTTTGGTTGTTTTTTTAAACCAACTTTCTTAAAATCCTTATTTTGATTAAAAAAAAAAAAAAACCTGACACTGACCATGGACATGTTAATACCCTAATCACAACTACTCTAAATCATTCTGAGTTCTGAACAACAGGTCAGGTAATTATTAAATTATTTATTTAACAGTGTGTAATACAGTCATTCTTTGTACAAGCATAAAATGTATAAAACAAAACGGACATTTTTAGAACAGGTGAGGAGGATGTCCTCCCTGGAGCCAAACGCAGGTAATCTTTGATACACTTTTCTGCCTCTGCTTCTGTGGGACTCAGAAGGACACTGTTCCTCATAGCTGCAGCTGTGTGTTGAAAAGATAAAATTACTAGTTTACCAAGAAAAAAAACAACAACCCTTGACTTTCATTTATTACTGAACATAGCATTACTGAACTAGAACAGACAGGCCTGACTCTGCATATGTGTGCAATTGTAACATTGCAATTGGACATACTGTACCTATTATTAGTGCTCCGATATTTGTTTTTCTTATGCCTCGCTTGTCTCCCCGTCCACACCAGTTGAGCTGTTTGGCCACACTGGAAGAAAAAACTATGGTGCAAATTCTCCATATGGTCTTTTTCATAGTTTGACCTCCACTACCAGACAATCTGTTCACCTAAAACAGAAATTAAATATAGATTATGCATAAAAGCTCTCCCAAAATTTGTCATTTTGCTTACTTCTTTAGCTGCATAATTACAACGAATCTTACAAATTTTTGCATTGTCCCTCTATCCATTAAGTCTTTGCTCCAAGCAGTCAAGATCCTCCATAGACATCAGAGGAAAGACACAATCCTCTTCCTCATCCTCCATCTGCAGCAGAGGCACAAAGTGCTTGTTCCCCACAAGACACTGAACCAGTGCAGTCAGGTGACTGATTTTCCAGTCCATTTCTCCCTGTGACTCAAGAATAGCCCTCTCTACAGCTGCAATACCACACGTCATTTAGCTGGAAACTGCCATTTGTAAAATGCTAATTATTTGTTAATTATAAATGTATGAGTTTAATTGTCTATGATAAAATTATTAAACTTACCTGTACATTGATTATTTTCAAAACTCCCTGGACTTGCATCCGACATAGCTGTAAAAAAAAATGTACCAACATTAAAACTTCAAGTTTGTTAACAGTAATATATTTCAAAAAAGCATAACACAAACATGTAGAAATATCATTGTCTGTAGATTTGTTCAGATGGTACATTTGTACTATAGATTTGTGGTAAAAAGCTATTTCCAACTTAAACCAAATAAATAATGACTTAAAAAAAGAGTACTTTCATTAATAAAGGCATTTTTTGTAAACAAAGAAAACTAAAACTTTTAATGTGCATTTCCCCCCAGCTTAGAAATTACATTCATTTTAAACAAATATAAAGAAGTACAAGCTAGAAACATGCCCTTTTTTCTTAATGTATTATTACATTTAGGCTGAAGTTGTGTTCCCAGGTA
This sequence comes from Cyprinus carpio, assembly GCF_018340385.1. Classification (NCBI taxonomy): domain Eukaryota; kingdom Metazoa; phylum Chordata; class Actinopteri; order Cypriniformes; family Cyprinidae; genus Cyprinus; species Cyprinus carpio. The sequence goes on from NC_056605.1 coordinate 12,013,256, forward strand.
TTTCAACCCTGTTGCCATCATAAGATAACAGAATTCTGTCTATATTGCAACATCCTCTGTTCATGAAGTATACTCTACAAGGACATGTCTTTCAAATGTTTCCCAGTAGGGACAACTTTACTATTTCAACCCTGTTATCATTTTGTACAGTAAACAACTGATGAATGAAAACTGAGTATTTGTATAATGTAACGCTCCACATTTAATTCTTCTAATAAGGCTCTAGTGTCATGATCTTTACCTGTCTAACTCAACTGTGTAACTGTCAACCCTGTTACCTTTACAACAATTTTCCCAAACCTATATCATTATACCTTGAAACAGTACATTAATGTGAAATTAAAAACACTGTTCTCTCTGAAAGAATGTTTCAAATGTACGGAGATTTACTTTGGAAATGAAACAATGCACAGAAAGGAACGGTTTTAAAACCATGAATGTGAGTGCAGTAATCAGAAGTCTTCATATGTCAGAGTGGCCTTTAAAGTTTAAGTAAAGCAGCTAGACTCACCTGTTTATGATGATGCATTTCTCTTGCAATCCCCATCATGGAATGGCTTGCGATGTGTAAAATCATGAACAGCCATGTAGTGGGAAAATGAGTTGGTTTCTTCAAATACAATCATTATTTTTAATTCTGACAAAATGTGTATTTAATGAAAATCAAACATGAACATTCATTAGAAAGGATCACAAACCTCACTGTGTTCAAAAAGGTTTTCAGCCTGTGTTGCAGAAAGTTTAAATTTAATGATGCAACTTATTTTTATGATTGGTTTGAATGCTCATTATTTTATGAAAATGTTTTTGCTGATCTAAGGAATATTTTCCCACCTCAGGCTAAAGTTACATTTATTTCATTTTTTATATTTTATTATTATTTTAAAAAAAGTTCAGTTCAACTCGTGATTCAGTATCCTAAAGAAATATTCAGTAAAGCCAGGCATAACATATTGTAATTTACTGATTACCTCAGATACAGTATTCTAAATACACAGAATATTACAAAAACACAGTGATGGGGAAAAAAGTAACAGGGTTGAAAGCAATTCAACAGAATTGAATACGATAACAGGGATGAAGTGGCTACAGTTGGTGTAACAATACATTAATTGATTCAATCAATCATTCATCCATTCATTTATTTAAATATTAACAACTCATTTACATAGTAACTAATAGTACAATACAAAAAATACAGAGTAGCATATTCATAAAGAATGACCCACAAATTTTTGTGAACTGAAATCAATCTCAGCCAGCCCTCTCTCTTTCAGTTACTACTGAAATATTGCTCAGCTCATTGACTCGGTCACAAGTCTGGTGGAGCCTCAGTGTTGATGGACTCAAGTGCCTCTCAAGTGCTTTGTCGACCACCTCGCTTTCTGGCCTCGATAAGGGCCCTGATGAGTTTCCATCCACCTGGGATGTCCTGACCCTGACTTAGTCTGTCTGTCATCCTCTTCATGGTTGCAGCAACACCATCAGACTGGGTTCAGGATTGTCTGGAGGGGTAGCAATTAATTTGAAAAAGCTCCTCTTCTGTCGTTCTTTGGCCTCTCTCCACTGCTTGCGCCTCCATCTCTGAGCCTTCTCACACAGGTCACCAATTCTCTTCTTTTTCCCTGTCTCAACATCCCTTCTCCACCTCTCTCGCTCACTCCTGAGGTACGTTTCCCTGCGTGCTGGATCAGCATCCCTTCTCGCCCTGTACTCTCTCTGTTTTTCAGCAGCTGTTTTTGCCATTACTGTGTCTGAAAAAGGAATCCAATATGAAGACTTGCTCAGCTTCTCCATATTCCAAAGAACAGATGCTTTCAAAACTCAGCATCACTTGATCATAAGTATGAATTCATCGTATGTGCAAGTTGAATTACATTTATTAATATCATTTCATATGACGCTTTTGTAAGTAATGACAGTACTATTTTACAAAAATGTAGATATTTTGTCTTTTTCAACCCTGTAATGACCATAATTCTGAATTACATTTAGAAATGTTTCAGGATCAATTGTTGGGTTGGTTGAAATTCAGTGTAAAGACTTACTATAGCATCAGTGTCACTGCAATACTTTCCGACCCTAAACTGAGTAATGACCTTTGAAATGTTGATCAAAAGAAGTTCATGATTTTCTCATTGATGCTTGTCTCTGTAGAAACTGCCTTCAGAAAGTGACTTGCACTCTTCGCATCTGTTTTTTAACATGTCCGTGAGTACCAGTGAAGATAACCTTGCTTTCCATTTCTGGTGCCATCAATTCTTTCTACAGTGGTAAACAGCTGCTGTTCGTATTTACGGACCTCAGTTCAGTCTCAGATGTGAAAAGAGGTCTGTATCAAAACCGAAATCTGCCTCTAACCACACTCTCAGGTTATCTCAAGCTTACCTCTTGGATAAACAGAAGTGGCAAACACATTTTTCTCACATTTCAACAACATGAGGTGAGTAAATTTCTTTTTCTTTTTTTAGTGAACTGCTTTTAGAGAACTGCTAGTGGGAAAACTTTAAAATCTTATTTTTGAAAACATTAATACAAACAAAATAAACCAATTGAATTGGCACATTGTCTAACCCTTGCTTTTCTGAGGTGGAAATCTTTTTTCTAGGTGGATGTACTTCTGGTTTTCAATGCTGACCTAATTCCTGTAAGTGGAGTTTGCTTCATGTAAACAGACCCTTTGCGGTGTCCTAGTGTACATTTTGTTGTTTTGTACATTTACACAAAATTTGTATACATGCAAAATTTTACTGCTGCACTAGTTTTTACATAAAATTATCAAATTGATTGCTTTTAAGTTTGTTTTTAGTTGTTTTTTTGTGCACGTCCACTCATGTCCACTTTTTATTATTTTTTGCAAAATGAGATCAAAACTTATTTTCATTTAATCTAAGGATTTTGAAAAGCAAGCTGTTTAACAAAGGAGCTGCTACAATTTAATCATCTTGCTTTAACACAAACCAGTTTGTTAAAATCAGTTTTATAGAACCGTCATAAAGTTATTCTTATTCCCTAGTCCAAATATTTAAAAATAAAAATACACATTTATTCTTTTTGAACTGTTTTTATGCTTTAAAAAAAGTTTGTACACCATACAGCCATGGCCCAAAGTTTTGAGAATGACACAAATATTAATTTTCACAAAGTCTGCTGCTTCAGTGTTTTTAGATCTTTTTCTCAGATGTTACTATGGTATACAGAAGTAAAATTACAAGAATTTCATAAGTGTCAAAGACTTTTATTGACAATTACAATAAGTTAATGCAATTTGTGGGTTTTTGTTTGTCCACAACTTCTTGAGGATTGACCACAAGTTCCCAATGGGATTAAGGTCTTGGGAGTTCCTTGGCCATGGAGCCAAAATTTCGATGTTTTGTTGCCCGAGCCACTTAATTATCACTTTTGCAATATGGCAAGGTGCTCCATCGTGCTGGAAAAGACATTGTTCCTTACCAAACTGTTCTCAGATGGTTGGGAGAAGTTGCTCTCGGAGGATGTTTTTGTACCATTCTTTATTCATGGCTGTGTTCTTTAGGCAAAATTGTGATTGCATCCACTCCCTTGGCTGAGAAGCAACCCCACACATGAATGTTCTCAGGATGCTTTACTGTTGGCATGACACAGGGCTGATGGAAGCGCTCACCTTTTCTTCTCCAAACAAGCTTTTTTCCAGATGCCCCAAACAATCGGAAAGGGGATTCATCAGAGAAAATGACTTTACCCCAATCCTCAGCAGTCCAAGGGACCTTTCGGAGAATATCAGTCTGTCCCTGATGTTTTTCCTGAAGAGAAGTGGGTTCTTTGCTGCCCTTCTTGACACCAGGCCATCCTCCAAAAGTCTTCACTGTGCATGCAGATGCTGTCACACCTGGCTGCTGCCATTCCTGAGCAAGCTCTGCACTGGTGGTGCACCAATCCCGCAGCTGAATTAACTTTAGGAGATGGTCCTGGTGCTTTCTGGGCTTTTTTGGGCACCCTAAAGCCTTCTTCACACCAATTGCACCTCTCCCCTTGAAGTTCTTGATGATCCGATAAATGATTGTTATAGGTACAATCTTACTTGCAGCATTATCCTTGCCTTTTTGTGCAAAGCAATGATGACAGCACCTGTTTCCTTGCAGGTAAGCATAGTTAACAGAGGAAGAACAATGTTTTCAAGCACCACCATCCATTTAAAGCTTCCAGTCTGTTATTCTAACTCAATCAGCATGACAGAGTGATCTCTAGCCTTGTCCTCGTCAACACTCATTGTGTTAATGAGAGAATCACTGACATGATGTCAGCTGGTCCTCTTGTGGCAGGGCTGAAATGCAGTGGAAATGTTTTTGGGATTAAGTTAATTTTCATGGCAAAGAGGGATTTTGCAATTAATTGCAATTCATCTGATCACTCTTCATAACATTCTGGGGTATATGCAAATTCCCATCATAAAAACTGAGCAGCAGACTTTGTGAAAATTAATATTTGTGTCATTCTCAAAACCTTTGGCCACGGCTGTAGGTATGTTTTGGTGACATAATCATAATATCAGGGATTTAATAGCCTGAGAAAAGACATTACTATCTACAGTACATGTTCATAACATTTCCAAAATAAAGCAGTGCAGAAATGTTCAATTTTATACTTACAGGTAGTTGGGTCCACACTGATGAATGCTGGGATTGCAAGGTCTGCTGAAGTGCTAGGACTCTGAAGAGCTTGAAATGATGAGGGTAGATCTAGTGAGACCCCGAGCTCTGGTTCTCCCGTCGGCTGGTGAAGTTCAGCATTGGAATATTCAAATCTAGGTATGCTGCCAGCTTCTGCGGGTTCATCTTTCACACAGACGATTTCAACCTCCGCCTCCTCCTGTTTGATTTTAAGTGATGGTGCTCCAAAGGTCAATGTGTTTGTCATTTGGGATGACACACATTCATCTGCCATCATGGGTGCAGAGAGGACGCCGCTGTCCGGCATGTCTGTGTGTCCAGTCTCTGCAGAGGCGAGAGGGTTCTGACCCCAGATTGGATCACTGGTCTCAGACAGAAGCACCTGACTGTCCACCAGATGAGAGCTTGAGTTCTCAACTACGGAAACAACAAAAGTCACTTTCTGTTGAGTTTATGGAAAACATTAGGAAAGTGACATCATTTTTGGTGCAGTACAAAGTTTAATAAGTATTAATTACTATTATCAGAAAATTGGGGTTACAATTTATTTTAAGCTGTCTTTGTTACAGTGTTACACTTTATTTTAAGGTGTCCTTGTTACAATGTAATCATACATTTAAGTTTGAGTCATACTAATTAACTACATTTGCTTACTTACTATATGGTTAGGGTTTGGCTTATGTTTATTGCATATAATTATGCATAATTTATGCATTGTAGGAACAGTTTGTTTGTCTCCCTTTTAAACCCTCCCTACCGTCCTGCCTGACAATTTTACAGAAATTGTCATGACACTTGAAAATAAGTGTTTATATAAATGTATTAATGTTGTGCATATGATATACGATAGGGGAAGTTGTGGTCTAGTGGTTAGAGCAGTGCGGCCCACCATGCTGAACAATTAAAAAAAATAACTTTCAGTTTTACAATTCATTTTAGTTTTTACATTCATTTAAAAATGTACTAAAGAAATATAAGCTATAGCCTAATGTTTTTATGTAAAATTATTTTGTTTTTCATATATTATTTTCAGACATGAGCAGACCTACTCACATAATGTTCCGCATTTAATGAACACATAAAAGCGCGCACTTTGGCAGAATTCAATTCAAATAGTCATCAACAGCCATTAGTTCGGTAAAATTGAGCATAAGTATGGACAAATTTGTTTTTAAGGGAGTAAAAAGAAATGTGGAAATGCCAGCAAATGAACACATACAAACAAGAATAGTCACAGTATCAGCAGTGAAGGAGAGTGCTGGATTTTCGGTTTGCGCCGTAACTCACTTGAAGAAGTTCAGGCAAACAGAAACACCCATACTATGCAGCAAACATCCTTAATTGCAGAAATGTGGCAAAACATCTCTGGAGAGAACCTCATATTATTAAATTCGAAAGTGCTTTCCATATTTGGATCAACATAGGCTACATTTGTGAACGCACATTTTCTGCAATGTCGCGCGTCAAGTCATGCTCCCGTGCGCGTCTTACAGACTGCAACTTACAATCGCAACTTCATTGTGCTGTTACTCCTTTCGAGCCGAATTTCACAGAATTGGTCAGCTCCCGACAGCATCAGGTGTTTTATTTATGGGGAGTAGAATTATTAATTTATTTCAATGAATGTAATCTATTAAATATCATAATATTTAGGCTATAATATTATAAATCAGGTTGGTTTGTATTGGTGACGTAATATGTAAATGATATGCGTGCGGCCCGCGAGACTTGCACTTGGACCATAGTGCGGCCCGTTGGAAAAAAAGGTTGAGAACCACTGGGTTAGAGAGTTTGACTCCTAACCCTAAGGTTGTGGGTTCAAGTCTCGGGCAATACCACGATAATTGGCTGCCCACTGCTCCATGTGTGTGTTCACAGTGTGTGTGTGTACTGCTGTGTGTGCACTTTGGATGGGTTAAATGCAGCGCACAAATTCTGAGTATGGGTCACCATACTTAGCTGTATGCCATGTTACTACTACTTACTTCTTGCATATGTGCCACCATAAGACAGCTCTGCTTTAGATATCATATTGGCCTATATGGGCAATTAAAATACCCATCTATTGCTGCAATTACTAATAATGGAATGTTTTGGTCATTCCTGTTACACAGCACATTTTTAGCATTGTAACTTCTTAAAAAGGTTTTTTTTTTCATTTATAATACAATTCAAAAGTGCAGTTTTAAAAGAGTTTGCTTCATGTAAAGAGCCTTTTAGTGCTCATGTGGTTATTTGTTTATTTGTGCACGTTTCCTTAAAAGTGTCTGTGATATATGTCTTGTGGAATTTGCTTGAATCATTACTGACGATGGTCAGTCCTGTTATTCAGCTCTTAAGAATTAGTATGCACGTTATACTTTAAATAGGTATTACTACAAAAATTGAAGTGTATAAAAGTGTAGTCCATAGTTTAGAAAAGTATAATATGATTATTTACACAAGAGCAAGAACATTAACAGGATGGAAAAAAAGAGCTAAAGTTAGCCACTGCTCAGTGAAGCATTGACAGTTAGCTTACATGACCCTGTGTTTATAATTCTGACAATCATATCAACAATTTATGTAATTTAATTAAACAACTGAATATTTAAAGAGGGAGACAAACCAACTAATACGACAAAGCTTAACTAAAGACATCTAATCAAATGTTAATGCTATGACCTAGCTAGACATGTTTGTACTGTTGTCTCCAACAAAAATTGTCACACCCCGCTGAATGATAACAGGATGGAAATTAAAACTGAGGAAACTGGCTACTAAATAAAACTATATAAACAAAAGAAATATCTGGAATGTTTTTATCCTAGTGGCGAAAATGACAAGGCAATCTCAAAACAAATGAATGAAATGCTTTAAAAAGTCTTCACTTGGTTGTGACACTGTGGCAAAACAAAGCTCACTATTGTCATATTGATGATGGGAATATGGAAAAGTGCTGAATATCATGCATAACCCATACATGTCTATAAAGGAGGCGTTTCATACCTTTATGAATTGTTGACCCATGGGTCTCTTCAATGTCGACCTCAGGAATGTGATTCTCACTTCTTAATGTTTCTTTGGACATGTGCATCTGCTGTCTCACCCATGAGGGTCCAGCTAACGTTACAGGGGCTGGCTCAGAGACTCTGGGTCTGGGACAGGGGTTTGGGGGGTTGCTCATCGGCCCTCTTCTGCAGTGCATCCCTGTGGATGTTGTTGCCCTGTCTCCATCTCCCTGATACAGTCTACGGCTGGGCTCTTCAGCAGACAGGACGCTGATGTACTTGCGCATGGTTTTCATCTGACAGCGGGACGTCTCCAGCATCCTCCTGATGTTCTCATTCTCCTTCTCTTTAGCTGTCATCTCCCGTTTGATCTCCTCAAATTTGAGCCCGACCACCCGGATCATCTCTCCTAGCACGGTCTCCACCGCGACGTTCACGGCTTTCTCAATAACAGCGCCCATCTGGCCCCGCATCAGAGAGATGGTCAGATTCACATCCATGCTGACGGGACAAAACACACGTGCGATCTAAACGCTTTGAATGGCCGATCGATATTAAAAGTATTTTTGTGCGTAACCTACGTTTTTCAGATAAATGCTCAGGTAGCGTCCGCCATTGGTCGTGCAATGACAACAGTGAAACAGAGAGGAATCACATCCGGTTCAGCGGGAGCGTTAACCCTCTGTAGGAAGCATACAGTATGCAGCTTGAATAAAAACCTCACAGTGTGCTGTTGATTTTAGGATGGCTAGTTTGTGTGCATGCAGATCTCCAGGGAAAGATCTGCACAATTGGATTCAGAAGAATAAGGAGGCAGAAACACAGAAGTTTTCAAAGATTTCTTTTGTCAAAAAATTAATAAAACAACCTAATTTCTAAAATAGGTTTGAGGTTGAATGATCTTGTAAATCTCTGACAACAGACCTGCTTGGTTTATGTCAGCTTCTGCATGATGCGGAAATTATGCACATGTGAGAGGTGCGAAAGCGTAGGCCTACATGTTGTTGTCTTTGGGCTGAGTGTGAAAAGTTTGCTGGTACCTTCAAAATTTAGTTGCACATCATCAAAAGATCTTCTTTGATGACCTTTTCTAACTAAGCTGGTATAAAATACTGTTATAGTTTGTGAGTGTAATGTGAAATTTGTTGACATTATACATTCAACACATTTTTAGAAGGATGTATTATCTCTCAATATGAAGAATTATGACCAGACATGCTCGTATTATGACCTTGCGTGCATTTGTGGGTAGTTCTGGAAAGAGATATTTCTGTATATCTCTTTCTGTCTATGTTTGAAACAAACTGTAGTAAACGTAAAGGATTTACAGTATGTTACAGTTTTTATGAACACACTGGTGGTCAGACTGGTCACTGGTTGTTAATAATTTCCTTACTAAATCAATAATATCGCTAAGTCACTCACATCAATGTATACATACCACATTTATGAGATCTTACCTGAATGTGTTTTTCTTTATACTTAACCATATAATCAGCAAATATAAATAATCATCCAATATAGTCTCTGTTTTATATATTTATTGTTAGAATTTCTTTTATAATTTTTTTGGGGGGGAGAGGAGGGAGGGGAAACACTGAACAAAACTCATATTATCATTGATTATTGGTCCATGGGATCAAAATGATAAATAAAAAATGCCAAGTTAGATACTTTATATACATTTAGCTTGGCATAGCTACAATTCAGCATTAGGTTGTACAAGCCACCAGATGAAACCATCTGACACAGAGAACATCAAGACTGCGTAATGTATGCAGTGCAGCCACAATATGCAGATTCAGGCATTCAGAAAAGTCTGTTTTGTTTGGTAGAAAGGCGATAGTTTTATCCTGTGTTATTCTTTAGTGTGGCCCAAGTGAAATTCATCCAGCAGAGCAGTCAAAGCATGAGCTCACTTATGCCACTAGAAATGGGCTCAGGCAAAAGCATGATGAGAGTTGTGGTTCATATCTCTTTGGGATCCTCCCCGTTTCTGCACTTCACGCATGTCCACATATTCGGTGTTGTCTAGATTACGCCAGTTTACATTCCTCTGAAACAGTAAAATCATTTGTATATGAAGTACTGGTGTACCAGACAGCCACAGACGTATTGCATTACTGGCACAAATACAGTGTTGGCACAACAGAGGAAAGAACTTACCTGCATTGGGACATAGGTCAGTGTGTCAGAAGACTCGGGATTCATGGCCTGAAGAGGAAAACAAAAACAGCACAATATATAAATGCATATCAGCTCAACTGCAGGATATAAATGTAACTGTATTAGACTTAGAATAATCAAACATAGCTGATGCCTATATTACATTGTGATTCCATTAAGCTTTATCTATACTTAAAGAATTAAAAAAAAAAAAAAAAATTATAAGAAAATTAGCTAAAAATGTATTCACTCTCAAGCCAGTGAAGGTGTAGATGAGTTTGTTTTTCATCAGAGACAATTTTGCATTACATTGTTTGTTCACCAATTGATCCTCTGCAGTGAAAGGGTGCCGTCAGAATGAGAGTCCAAATAGCTGATAGAAATGACACAAAAACCCACACGACTCCAGTCCATCAATTAATGTTTTATGAAGCTGTGTGTTTGTAAGAAACAAATCCATTGTTGAGGCATTTAACTTTTAAACTCTTTCTAGTGGCCAAAATAATCCATAAGAACTTTGCGGTGCTTGATCTGTGCATATTTCTCTCCTGATTGAGAGAACTAGGGCAAGCAATACTAGGATAGAGGACTACTTTAGCTGAAAGCAACTGTTTGAAGTTAAAATGATGGATTGTTGCTTTTTTTAAACACACAGCTTCTCACTTCACAAGACATTTACTGAGGGACTAGAGTCATGTTGATTACTTGTGATGTTTTTTAATCAGGACTTTCATTTAGATGGCACCCATTCACTGCAGAGGATCCATTGGTGAGCATGTGATATTATGCTAAAATTTCTCCAAATCTGTTCTGATGAAGAAACAAACTCATTTACATCTTTGAATGGCCTGAGGGTGAAAATTTTAATTTTTGGGTTAACTATTCCTTAAAAAAAAAAGGTTTTCAAAGATACTAAGTAAAGTTGACAATTTTATTAAACCCCCAATAAACAGCAGATGCTAATGCTAAAGAAGTAGTGCTTGCAAACACAAAGACAGCATGGTAAGCATAAAACAGCAATAAGTTATTATTTATTAAGTGGTGCTTGCTTTATAAAAGCAGTAATGTCCTTGAGGCAGTGCTGTATTGTGAATATAGTCAATCCGTTGTGCATAACAACAGCACAGTGACTGCAGTATACTCACAATATAGCACAGCCTCTCCATCTTGATTAAATAAACCAATGCAACAAGATATGTATACAGACACGATACTGATAAGATACAAGATATTCAGTGGTAAAGACAAAACAACACAAACATAAAATAAAAAGTTAGTCAATAAGTTACCCTCAATCTGATGTAGACTGCCGTAACAATAATGCTGTAGACAGATAGCATTACCACCACTATTATCAGCCCACAGATTAATAGGGTATACACTTCTTCAGGTGTGTAACTTTCTACAGGTCTGTGATCCTGGTTATTTGTTTGGTTAGTGATTGGACAGCTGTTCTTCAGTGGAGCCAAAGACTTATTGCAACCTTTAAAAAAAAATTGTATAAAGGTTATTGTTTTGTTTTTTTTAAATGCAAGATTCAAACTAAATCTGAAATATTCCACATTCTTTGCATGCATTTCTTAGTATATAAAAATGATGAACTGTGTTGTTTACACTGGATGAACTTACCTCGGAAAAGCTTAGTTTTTGGTCCTACTTTCATTGTGACTGGAAATGGTTTAATTTTGGACATCTCACAGGAAAAATTATTTTTGTGTAAGCCCTCAGGGTTCAATAAGGTGAACGTGAATTTGTTGTCCTTACGCTCCCATAAACAGTTACGTTTATCCTGTACTTGGCTTTTGTTATAAACCTCACAAACATATTCATCATTCATTTTCAACTTAGCTTCCAAATGAAACTGATCCTCTCCATTAAACATGCATGTGACACTGACAGAGTCGTCCTCATTGAATGTGTGGTTGAGAGGTGCACTCACGGTCCAACTACAAACTGAGGTGACAAAGAAGAAAATCAGTTTAGTTCATTTACATTTCAAATGTTTTATATTCCAGCTTTACAGTTTGACGTTGACCATGTTTATATGCACACAATTGTTTAAGTCTTTATTTTGAAAATACCATTTACATGCTCCACAGTTATATGAATCTTCCTGAATAGGCTATTTATGTACATATTCCTGAAATGTATAATCAGCTTAATCTAAATAAGACATAAGACATGCACATTATTTTCTTGATATCCTGTTCTTTTCTTGCTATTTATTATGACGCATTTAGTACTTTTGAACAGTAACTGAATTCTCAGTAACAGCTTATTCTCATTCACGTCATTAAAACTGTACAATGCAATGTAAATAAATGACTGTTCAGTTATATTCATGATATACTTGAATACAGGACTCAAAGTGAATATATGCATATGACAATTGTCTCTGAAAACCAGAATATTTGTTTAATCTGGTTTTGGCAACCAGGACATTTATATAATTCTGATTAATGCAGTGTTTTATTTTAATACACTGATTTTTACTGCTGACTTAAACATGTCAAACTAAATTTACCATTAAAAATGACCAGTTAAAACCAACTTATTGCTGGTTATGAGTGTAATTTTCTGCGCCAGTAAGAAACCATTATTGCCGAAGACCAAACCATCTAGGAATTTTAGCTAATCTAAATTAGTGTCATCTGTTTTAATAAGCATGTTTGGTGTGAATGTACAGAGACCAGTAACTGACAACAGTATTAAAAAGGTTAGTCTCTTACCATTGTGAAGTATGAAACAAAAGCTGAAAGTAAGCAGAGTGAACCTGTCAGGCATGTTGACGTATCCTCATCAGTTTGACAGTGTGATGCTGGCCGAAGCTCTTCGGTTTGTTTTTGCTGGAGTGAGAAAACACAGGAAGTATGTGGGTTGGATGATAAATATCACCCACAGACATCATATTTGTTGTTCAGTACGCTGTGAGAAATTGATTAAGAGAAGACAGCAACATTTAACACACTTGATAAACCATTAATTATTGTGAAGTGAATCATAATTTGTGATAAAATTTGAGTTTTAACCTCTTTTCTTAAGGTGTCCCAGCTGAGACACACGTCTGACGGTGAGGAATGAGTGGGCAGTTTCTTGTAATATGAAGTTGTTGAAAGGAAAATGTTTGATGTACAGCCATGTTAGGAAAAACCCGTATCCTACTTAATGAGCAATAAAGTAATTCTGATCCACTTACTTTCATATGCAGTTTAGTTTCATAAGAATAAAAAAGGTCATATGCAATATTCTCATTTTGTTCACAACAGTTATGATCAAATGTTCAGCTACTGTATGTAAAATTGTGGGTAACGTTGGTTTTACATTAGCCAGCATATAGACACATGATTTACATGTAAGTTTTTATTTTCTTCACTACCAATTAGGCAAATAAATGAAGGAGTGCTGATTAAAGTTTAAGTTAACTTGTCCTAGTTGTGGCAACAGTTGTTTGTGATTCAGACATATACTATGTAAACCAGGCTCTTTTCGGTTCCACATCCTGTTGAAGCATCACAAATATGAAAACACAACAAGTTATCAGTATCATGTCCTGTTTTTGTGATGAATAGCTCAGAGGTGCAAAAAAAAAACATTTGTGATGAGTTTGTCAGTTTTTTCTTCATGTCTTGGTGATAGGAAAGATTGATACTGATGGATGACACATGTTTGAATTGTTTTTACTGATAAAAAAATCCTTACGATCTGTAATCTGTAATCGTAAAATCATATATCTTCTTTATAATTTAAAGAAGAAACCAATCCGATGTATAGTTAACATTTGAGGCTTACTATATAAAAGCTCTAAAAGTTTTTCAGTCACAGTGTTTTCAGCTTGATTATTTTCATATAAAAATACAGCATGCAGTTGCATCAGACAATGGTATAAACATCTTTCAGTGTAAATTGTGATAATCGTAATTAATGATCACAGTTACAATTTCAAGGGAATAATCAACAATTATGATTTTTGTCATAATCGTGCAGCCCTTATTTAGTTCTTTAATTCTAGTCTTTTTCTATAAGGGTCATATCATGTCATAAAGTGGCTTGAGGATTATACCTCCATTACCACCTCCATTTTTTGACTGAAAAAAAGAAAGCATTATTTGTAGATAATTCTGGCAAAGTTCACTCAAAAACTGAGGTGCATAAGCTTAGATCAAGCCTGCGATCATTCAGTTCCAAAAAGAAAACGTCCAAGAAAACCTGTGCTAATTGTATGAAAACATGTTAACAAAAAGATTGAATCCAATATTTGGTGATAATAAAGCATAATGGGAAATTTACATGCAATGTTTAAAAGTCCGGAACATTCAGTCCTGTCAATCATCCTTATGAACCCATATGAGCAGAAGTTTTGGCATTTCTCCCTCTATGTAGTACCTCCAGGGATGGACTGGGAGTAAAAAACGGCCCTGGATTTTCTCCCAAGTAGGCCCACCACAACTACAAACAGTCGCTACTATCTCACAATATTACAGCAATCCTATTGCATTTATGGCAGATAACATCACAAAACCCATGGTGACCCTGCTGACAAAAACTACAGAAACCATCACAGAAATCTGAATGACTTCCACTACAAATACCATTACAAACCATCAACTTTTAACCATTAAAACCATTAAATAATGGTTTCCTGTAGTGTGTTTTGAGACATATTGCATTAGTATTTAGTGGTTTTAACAAAAGCCATGAATAGAAGGTGACCAATTACCAGTAGAGACCAACAGGTGCCATTACAGTTTCCATTAAAACCAACACAATTTCCATTATAACCAGTAAAACCATTGCAAATTATGTGATGCTTTCTATTTTCTTTTTTCAACAGAGGATTGAAATAAATGTATTATTGTATGAACTAAAATACTTAAAATCTACATAAAAAGAGCAGAATGCAAAATGTATATGACAATGATAAACACAAACCTAGAATCTAGAAGCCTAAAAACAACAGAATTCTTTAATTTGTGTATTCATATGTCTTTGTGTGTGTGTGCGTGTCATGTTAATCAGACTATTCATCTTATAGGCTACTTCATTTAGTCTGTTTTCTAACTCAACAGCTCTCAAATGTAACCCATTGTAGAATCGCTGCTGTCTCTTTATGAATGATTGGATATTCATGCCAGAGTCAGACAACGCGGAGTAATAAATTAGCAGTGGATGCTTGACCTGGGATTTGACTATAGTGCTATAGGCTACATGCTGTGTATAGTGAGAGAGGCCGGCAAAGGTAACCTGATGTAACTGTTCGCTTTTTTTCCTTTGCATCAGTTTTGGTCTCTTTTGTCGGCCGTCAGCGTCACTTAATCTGACCCTTTTTCTTTGATGATGAACCAGCCAGGCTTGGACTTCTCCAGAACGTCCAGATGGTCAGTCCGCCCCTGAGTACCCCAATGGGTCAGTCAGGCAAACTCGTGACAGGATTTTCAGTACAGCACACGGGTTAAATGTAAATATGTTTATTTCATTCTAATAAAATATAAAGAAAACGAAATAACAAAAACAGTGGTCAAATGTTGTGTAAATACATGTGAATACATGCAAGTGAGAATTCATGTGAGTACATGTAATTAAAAAACACAGTGAGTACATGCCAATACATGCAGGTTAAAATTACATGAAAATACATGCAGGAGAAAATGACATGTGACCCAGACAGCATGCAGTGTCGTCCCAGATCCAAATCTAGGCCAACACTATGTTGCTGTCTGGGGAGTACATGCAGGTTAGAATACATGTGAGTACATGCAAACGGAGATAATATCCCCTTAGAATTTCATATAGCTCTCTTTTTGTGAAAGCATAGGTGCCGTGGCTGTAGAGGCCCTCCATCTGCAGGCGATCATCTGCGTAATAGAGATGAGTGACATCTGAGTGACATTTGTTCACATTATTGTCAAAGTCTAAACTTGAGTAAATCTATTCATAAATTCAGTACAGCATGACCCGCCATGCTAATCTTTTCAGCCGGGCAGTTTTTTATGGAAAATCATGTTTCTCACCTGTAGAATTAAACTGCAGGAAGTGATGATTAGGATGGCATATAGCAGAGGAAGTGGGCCTACATCATTTTTGACAGCTTCCCGCTCTGAAGTCTGGCTCTGGCTCTGAATCTGGCTCTGGGTGGATGCAGTGGGGCAGCTTGGAGTTTCTATAAAAGAAGATAGACGATTTAGTTATTACTAAAGTTTCCCTCTGGATGCCAGCCTATGCCCACCCAGTATTGCTTCCACTGAAAACTTGGGATATGTAGGCCTATGCGAATCATTTTGTCATTTAAATTTTTAACAGTGATCAAAATTTAGTGCATGAGGCCTTTGTTTGACAACAGGAAGCTGGCGGTCTTTAACGGCTAACCTTCTCATCTTTGATGATTGTTTTTTCAGTTCTTTTGTCTTTTTTAAGCGCTTACGTTAGCACACTTGCGTCATAAAGAAATCTACATTTTCAAAGAAAAACATCATTCTCGTGTAAAGTCAAAGTTTCCACTTGTAATATCAAAATGTAGAGCAGTATGTGCTGCACAGTTGAATGTTCCGGGGAGGCCCCATTTCCACCCACTTGACCACAGGTGACAACAACATTTCCCTGTTCACTGTTTTATAATCTGGCTCCCTCTAGCGCTTTAACTATGAACTACGACTAAGTGTCGTGAACGCTATATTCAAATTTTCTATGAAAAGAATGTTATTGGGATAAAAAAAGGTATGATGACATACAGTATTTAATTTAAGTGATTGCATTATGGCTATCTTCCAGAATGCATTGCTTGTTTGTTATTTCAATAATTGTTATAAGTAATAGCTATTAATACAAAAACAATATTGTTATAGATCATCTATACATTAACAACTGTACAAAAAAGGTGAAACTATGGGGAAACCACATGCAAGAGACTGAAAACAAGACTAGGCTATCGCTTACCTTGTATGTAAACAACAGTGCCGCTCCCAATGGTTCTGAGATAGGGAGGTGGGAAGAGAACCTCGATCTCACAGCGATAGAGGTCTGTGTCGTTCCCTCGCAGTCCAGCGATGATCATGTCCACTCTTCCAGAGCTAATATTCCCTCTGCAATTAACTGTGCCATCTGTTGCGAAGTAGGGCTCAGCGAGTTTGACATAAGCGCCGCAGATCCTCTCAGAGTCGTGCAAACCTTTGTATAGAGATACCCACATTTCCTCAGGCTTTAACTTTGAACTGAAGGAGCAGCGGAGGGGGACTTCTCCCTCTTTCCCAACCACACGATAAGGCTGAGACACACGCAGAGCTGGAAACAAAACAAAAGATCATCAGACCTAACCCAAAGACTCGCTACCTTCTATTTTTTCGTTCTGTTTGGGTGATTGTTTAACTGCACCACAAATGTTAAGTAGGCTACATCAAAGTTTCAAATTTTAATCTGAATGAACAGTTATGACAAAAGCACTTTAAGGTTCACATTAAATTAATATAATATGCACATATAGAAAAATATTGCAAGAATTCTGTCTGAAAATGAGGATCCGGATTATGTTGGAAGTTGTACATTTAGGTCAAAGTTTGACCCCACTTTACTTAAATTTTGCTGCATATTAAAATAATCAGTCATAGAACAAGAGATAGGCTACTAGATCACGTCTTCGTAAAAAAAGAGTACTTATTAATAAAATATACTTTTGTATTCAAGCAGTCTTGCCAGACAGGGGTAAAGCTGTTACCATCTAGACTATCTGTGCCTGAAAAGCAACAACATTTGAAGCTCAGCTGGTACTTACCCAGTCCTAGCGGGATATATGTAAAGATTCTAATAAGTGTGATAATCATTGTGTCATGTAATAACTGTGGAGGTATCCCCCCTGTCTCTTTATACTTGAGTGAGCTCTGGAAACATCTTTGTGACATCAGTAACGAAGCAGGAAACCTCAAGCTGACTGCAAATGCCCGTAAAAGTAAAGTTAAGTAATGAAGCCAATTTGCACAATATGTGTAATCAAGGGGAAAAAATCGAACGAGCAGAATGAGCAAAAACAGTACAATAGCAGTGGAACTGGAAAATTTGGTTAAGGGTGTGGTTTGACTCTCAGCCTATCATAAAGCCCAGTGGTCAAGATATTATTTGACTCTGAATTTGGGGAAAATACTAAAATCAGATACACTTGAAATCAGATTCAGCACTTTCAGAATTAGTTCAATAAATAATTTTTTCTTTTTTTCAGTTGGTCAGCATATCTACTGATCACTTGTTCATTATTGCATCATATAAGATTATATTGGAAACTGGAAATGTCTCTTGGGAGCAATGTTCATTAAAGACATAAAATGCTGTTATTAAGTTTAATCTAAATTATATTAATTGAATGAAAATTTGATTCCATTCTCTAGGGCCACACTTTATATTAGGTGCTTTTTCCTACTATTTACTTATATTACAATTAAAGTTTTTGATAGCTATAATGCATTTATTGTGTAGCTATGTTTTTCTGTGAAACTAAAATTTGCATTCCTGCATGACATTTTGGAGAATAGTGGTTACCGTCTTGCCACCCACCACCCTCCTTTTTTTTCCTGTAATTTCCTGTCTCACTGTTGCTAACGAATTCTACTGCTATAATAGTATATTTCACATTTCACAGTGGGGTTCAGATTTGCATTTTATTGCATAATTAAGGGCAATACAGTAAGTGAGATAGTTGTAATGTTGTTGTGGTCTACAACAGATCATGCATTCAACAAAAGATCTTGATAAGCTTTTTAAGACTTTTAATGAAATCATTTGTATTTTTCTCTGAATCATGATTTCAAATCCTACACAAGTCACAGTGAAGAAATGCCAGAATGAAACACATTTGCAACAAATGAAACACAGCAGATTTCCTTTAAAGTCAGAGCGTCATAGTGTTTCAATGAAAATACACACCCACTGGGGGTCAGAATCATTCTAACATGGCAATTTGCTGCTCAAGCAACATTTCTTAATGTTATAAGTGAAGTATCCAGCAGTTAAAACTCCCTGCTAAAGAACAGCACAAAGAACATGTCTTTCTAACACGAGAAACATTAAATAAACATCTAACATTAAATCTTTTTACTGTTACTTTTGAGCAATTTGATGCATCCTTGCTTTATTATGAATTTCTTAATAAAAACATACTAATAAATAATGTTTCTTCCACACCAAATTAGCATATTTCGGATGATTTCAGTAAGTAATGACTGCTGAAATTTAGCTTTGTCTTCACAGGAATAATTTACATTTTAAAATATATTCAAATGGAAAACAGTTATTTTGTAATAATATGTCACACTATCACTGGTTTACATGATTTTTGATCAAATAAATGCAGTCTTGTCGAGCATAAGAGACTTCTTACAAAAACATCAAAAATCCTAATTATTCCAAACCTTTGACCCCCAGTGTAAATACACTACAATATCTATCATATATACTGAACAGCAATAGATACAAGAGCAATTAGTAGATCTGTTTAATACACTCTGGGCAGTACTGCTCAGCTGATAGGAGGTACAAATGTTGCTACGCTGCTGATATTTGCTGGATATATGCTGCTGAGCTCATCAGCGTCGTTGGAATCCTCTTGGTCTTGTGTTCATGTAGGGATTCTCAGGTTGCTCTGTGTTCTTGAGTTTATACTGAAATAAAAACACAATATCAGCAATTTAGCACATGAAACAACATATAAACCTTGATTTTGTGTGGTTCCCAATAAAAACACTTTGAATTGGTTATGAATTTATTTAGGACATTGTGTCTTTGTGAGTAAACATTTGGTTGCAGATGTGGATACTCACTCTGAGGTAACAGACGAAGACAGTGATGAACAGATCATATGCAATTATAACCGCCCAGGTAACAGCAAAAGCAGGTGGCAGCGTTTGATCAATGGGACAAGTGGCAGTTGATTCTATGGGCTGCAGAGCATCTGAAATAATGTAAACAATACTAAATCAAATATTCTACTGTAAAAGTGCTGTTTTAATATAACATTTGAATATATATTTTATTCTGTATTGGTTTAACTGATCAAGTGAAAAGGGTGCAATGACCCTGTTTGTCTTTTTTGGTTGGTTTATACTGTTTAAGCAGGGGATAAGACCAATGCCTATTCACTAATCAAATCATAAACTCAAATTAAACACATTCAAATGTGAATTAAAATGAATTACTTCTTGTTTTACCTTTAATGAGCAATATAGTCTGTGATGCAGATGTCTTGATCTGTGTGTCGATTTTGCAACTGTAGAGTCCTGTGTCACTGGCTTCAACCCTTTGAATCTTATATGAGATGGAGGAGTTTTGTACGTACACCTGAAACCCTTGCCCCTGATTACTGTCCACATCACTCATGTTTGTTGAGTGCAGTTTTATATCTCCCTTGTATAGAGAGATAGATGGTTTTTCATTCCCCGCAAGTGCTGGACAGGACACAATTGCTGTTGCATTTTCATCCACTCTTTTTATTTCAGCTGAAAAAAAAAGCAAATATGAAGATTTTGTTTTGAAAGAGAAAGTTAGAGATTGAGGATGTGGTGCACTGCACATGGAGTTGGCTGTTTCCGCCACTGCTTTGTTCACCTCTTTTTTTTTGTTGTTGTTGTCTGTTGTTTCTTTAATGCAAAGTCTATTTTTTTATATTAATTTCAATTGTACAACATCTCTCTTTGATAAATATTCTGGAGACACTCAGTTATAAATATCCACAAGGATTCATATGCTGCACACCACATACATCAACTGTGCTGCAACTGAATTAAGAAGCAACAGAAAATCTCAAACCTTTTTGGAGACAGTAGCTTGAGGAGGATTCAGTAAGTTCAGCATAGAAGAGGGTGAGGAGAACAGCCATTGCTATGATCATCTGCTCAAGCATTTCTGCACTGCTGCTCCGAGCACGTGAAAACAGGCGAATATGACTGCAACGCTTTTACACACAGATGCACGGGTCACACGGGGTGAGGGGGTGGGGGCTGATTCCTACCTGCGTCACAATTTAACATTATGGAGGACTGAGGAAAGCAGCCAAACATTTGACAGGGGAATCAAATGGTTGATTTTTTCATGCATTTTTCTCTGGAGAAAAATGAATTGTTCCCTTATGGTAATCTTTATTTGAATTTAACTTAATAAAAACAATGATTAAAAGAAGAAAACTGGTAAAACTACCATGAAATTAACATTATTACAACACAATCGAACTTTATATAAAAAGAAGAAACAAAGAAAATAAACACAGACTAGATATTTTCCAGTGGTTTTTAAAAGCTGAAAGGTTATTTGGGACATGAGTAATTTTCCCTGTTGCGGATTTGTACATAATGAGATAGTAATTGTGCATTGAAATTCTCGGCATTGGCACACACAAATACAGTGCCTTGCATTGCAGCATTGCAGTGAAAAAAGGAAATGAACGATAACAAAAGGAAAGAAGAGGTGTTGCCGGCAGTGTTGTGGTTACATTTTACATTCAGAGTAACAAGTATACATTTTACCATCAGCATTCTGTAACATTCTGCAGCTGCTGACTGTTTTTACGAGCAAGCAAAGGCTTTTCTACCTCTAAATGCAGTCAAGCATTCTCTACTAGTCTATAAGTCATTAAAAAATAATGTACATCCTGTTCTAAAAAAATAGAAAATGATGTCCAAGTAGAAAATTCTAACTAATTCTTACAATATTGCTTTGATTATCAAAAATGCTAATTTTAGTGTGTTTGTGTAGTATTTTATTTATACTATCTCCAAAATGTCAAATGCACTGATTGCTGTTTTAATTGCTTAATACATTCATTAAATATTTATATTGACTATACTTAAAATTACATTAAACTAGCTTTGAAAATCACATGCAGTAACAGATATAACCACTAAATGGCAGAATAGACACGAAATCTCTTGCACCTGTTGCTTGGTTTAATGCTATAACACACAAGGCTGTGAAATTCACTTTGTATGGCATGTTTTTTTTATTTTTATATATATTTTTTAGTTCGTTTACATCTACTATGTTCTTGTATGATTTAATATTTTGAAGATTTTCAGTGTTTTTAAATTAATTTCTAATATTTGGTCTGTTCTTTATACTGAATGCAGAGCATTTTTAGTACAGTGCACATACTATATGGTCTCCTCACTAAGAATAGAGATAGTGATGTAGACCACAGAAACATGGTCTTGATGTGATTGTAGTGGTCTCAGTTTCACACAGTGTTGACAAGTCACACTTGTTTGATGTGGTTAGGCTTCAGGCCTTCATCTACTCTTTCATAAATTTTTGAACCCCTAAACTACTAACATGATCTGCACCTGTGGAATCACATAGAAACTTGTGTGCAGAAGCATTGTTAATTAAAAGCAGAAGCAAGTTAATTAAATTGATAAGGTGTTCCATAAATGAAGTCGGTATAAAAGATTACCACAAAAATAAACCACCATTCAAACGTTTATGGGTCAATAACATTTTTAGAAGTGTCTTATGTTTATGTTATGTGTTATATATAGCCTATATATATATATACATACATATATATATATATATATATTTTTTTTTTTTACATGTAATCCATTCTTGTGATCATAAGGCTGAATTTTCAGCATCATCACTCCAGTCTTCAGTGCCACACAAACTTTCAGAAATGATTCTGCTATGCTGATCTGCTGCTCAGGAAACATTTCTTATTATTGGTTAATCAATTTTCAACAGTTGTGCTGCTTTACATTGTTGTGGGGACCGTGATATATTATTTAGGACTATTTGATGAATAGGAAAAAAAATTAATAGCATTTGAAAATTGAAATCGATTTTTTTTTTTAGTAACATTATAAATAAACACCTTAGCCTACTGGCCCAATCTTATATTGGCCCATCTTTTGTTTAGGGGACGCAAAAGCGTTAGCCTACTATACGAGATAAATATCAATATATTGCGCCCCGAGAAATGTCCCTTATAGCATATATACTAGGTAAGTGCGGCCTTGTGCATTTCAACGTATCCTTGGTACATATGCTGACATTTTCAGTGGGAGAACCATTGTGTCAAAACGTAAGTGAGTCGTATTTCCATGCCTTGTGTGACGTCACAACGGGTAGGGCGCAATCACATGGATCTCGGGGCTGGACAGGAAACTGAGACGCCAGGAACGCGCATCGGTCCACAGCTCAGAACGGGAATGGAAGCGGGAGAGGAACGGGAGGCTCGCTCGTCTCATCATCAAAAATAAGCGATCGCTACGGGAAGCGAATCCCGATTGAGGTGGGAGAGGAGCGGGGATTCTGTCGCTGGATTTGCGCAACACATCAGTGGCTTTTTCCCATTGTTACCGTTTCCTCCGGACAAGACAGAAGCCGCAGAAAGCGTCGGCTGGTTTGCGACAGTAAGCGCTTACACGTCATTTATACTCGCTGCTGCATGCAACCTCTTTCTGAAATAAAGATATTAATGAGCGGATCAGAAGCATGGCTTGTGTATTTCACGCTGGCGGTGTATTATTAGCTCATTATCTAGGGATACACAGAGGAAAATCCAGGGAACAGCCCTGAAATTCAGACAGCTGTGCAGTGCCTTCGATGTCTGAATATGAGGGCTGCTCCCTTGAAGAAACGTTATATTCAATAATAATATACTGAAACGGTTAATGGCGGCATGAAGAAGGAATCTGGAATAATGAGGTGAGATGAATCAGTCTGTCAAAGAGAGAGGATGATATGCATCTCCATCTATCTGGATGCATCTGCTGTTATTCCGGCTCTTGAGGGTGGTTGAGATGTTTAACCTCTGATGTTTCATTTGCTATAAGCCTTTTGGGTTTCCAGCATTTCTGTATCTAATGCAAGCCTCATTTTTGCTGTTATTGGTGTTTTTCCTCTTTGTACATGGTGGAGTGTGTTCTGCAGTACCACATTCTGCAAACAGATGAGCTGTTGCCAAATTGGACCTCCCCTCCCCTACACACACACACACACACACACACACACACACACACATTGATATGTTCAGGCTCCACCCTTTGCCATGACAGCTGTGGGTTTAGTGCCAGTCTTGGTGCCCGTAGAGTGGAGGCCTGTTTTCACACATTTTTTTCCCCCAGCTTGTCTGAGTCTGTGTATATGCTAGCAGTAACCTTTTAGTTTAGTGAATATTTATTTTTCAGGCTTTGTTTCAGAACGTCGATCTCTGTACAGACATACAGTATTGTCACATTACATTGGGTACACTGCCACAATGAAACCTGCCATTAAATATTTAGAGTTTTTCCAGCATGTAAATGCTAAAACAGTTCAACAGGAAACATTTCAAATGATTAAATTTTTTTTTGGCCAACAAAAATCAATTATTAAACTATAAAAATGACTACATTTACAACTAAAATAACTTTTTTTTAAAGCAATAATGCATTTATTCAGCAAGAATGCAACAAATTAATAATAAAAAAGTGACAGTAAAGACTTTTACTGAGGACTTTTTCTATTCATCTAAAAATCCTGAAAAAATTGTATTATACTTGGAAGAAATGGACAAAACTATACATTAAGAATATTTAGCACAACTGCAGCATTGATTCTAATCAGTAAAGTTAATTGAGCACCGAATCAGCATATTAGAATGATTTCTGAAGGATCATGTGACACTGAAGACTAAAGTTATGACTTTCCCATCATAGGAAAAATAACATTTTAAAATATATTCTAATAGAAAACAGTTCTTTATATTGCAATGATATTTCATTGTACATTTGTTTACTGTATTTTGATTAAATAAATGCAGTGTTGGTGAGCAAAAAAATCTTACTGACTCCTGGACAATTGTTGTTTGGAGAATTCAATTTACAGAAGTCATAATATAGCCTACATTTTAAGCATGCACATAATGATTTTTTTTTCTTTTCTGTAGACTGTTCTAAAAGCCACTTTTAAAACCAGTAGTTTCAACCAATCCCAAAAAAGGCTAGTGTATTGGTCAAAACAATCCAATGTCTTTATTGCTCTTATGCCATTTTAACAGTAGATCGCAGATGGTTATCACATGAAATTTTCCTTAAATGAGTAAACCATCTTGCATATGCATTAAGAAATGCATCTTTGGCGAGGCCAGCGGCAGATTGGAAGAGTTTCATTGGTATACAGGAAATATTCCAGTTAGCTCTTTGCCTTAGATCTTGGAAGCTTTACTGTGCTTGCTGCTGGTAATGCATTAAATTTGAGATTTATTTTTCTGCACAGAGTGCTGTTGCTTCAGTCTAATCCAGTGGGAGCGGTATAATATGTGCTGAGAGGGATGTAAAACCATGATTT
Organism: Cyprinus carpio; assembly: GCF_018340385.1. NCBI lineage: Eukaryota > Metazoa > Chordata > Actinopteri > Cypriniformes > Cyprinidae > Cyprinus > Cyprinus carpio. Next base: position 12,038,355 of record NC_056605.1, read on the forward strand.
TTTATTATTTTTTTTTAATAAGAAATACAATGGGATGTTTATTCTTTAGTGTTGCTATCTTTATAAGACCTTTCCCCTAAAATGCATTGTTAGTGTTACTTGCAGAATTTGTTTTCATTACCTCTCACATATGTGCAGCAGTAAGCCAGTGTCCATCCCCACCGGATTCCTCTTTTTAGAGCTGGCCTCCTATACCAGAATGACGTCAGGTGATTGTGAAACTAGGTTGGACGCTGGCTGTGAGGACCCTGGAGTCCAGATGCAGAGAGTCTAGCAGCCTGGATCTTTTTCTGCTTGACAGATTCTTTGTTCTAAGTGATCATAAATGAGTCCTGATAAAGATCCAGTAGGTCCTCTGTGGTGCTGACCTTTGTAGCATCTGACGGTTCACACTGTGCCCACTCTCCCTCGACTCAGGACTGAAACCAGAGATGACTGCGAGGCTCTTCAGGACGAAGAAAAAGAGCAGACGAAGAGGAAACGGGCAGCTAGGATGAAAGGGAGTGAATGATTTAAATTAATAGCGTCCCACGAGTCTCGGACGAAAGGACGTCCTTTGTTGGGGCAGGAGCAAGTCAACCGTGTGCATCAATCTTCGAGGCAGCACGAGTGCAATATTGCTAATGTTTCGTGAGTAAGTGAGGACTTCGTGCCAACTTTAATCAGCTCATTTCGGTGACATCTGCTGTATAGCAGCTCAGATGTATTGTCAGGTGTGTGTGATCTGTCGTCGGCTTATAGTTTGGCTCATGAATGGCACTCAATGCAGATGTTTGCTCCCTTGGATAACAGACCTTAGACCAAAGCCTGATTTGTCATCAGAATGATTTGTCATAAACCCCTCTGTCTCCATCACACTACAGACATAAAGGTGGAACAGGGTGACTCATGCAGAGTGTTTGTACACATGGTTAGTTGAGCTTTGCATTGTGATCCAATGTTTTATTTAGGCGTGTTTGGTTTTGTTATAATGTCCATATCAATGTGAACTGTGTTACTACAGTGGCAGATTTTGCCCCCTTGCATTGGCTTCCCTTCTGAGAGTACTGCTTATATTGTAACCTGTCTATGTTGGTAAAAGATTAAAAGTGCTTACAGCCTCTCATCCAGTGTTGTTTTAGAAACATTGGCAGCTGCCACCAGGAAGTGACATGGTTTCTTCTGTGTTTGTGAAAGGCAGACTGTTGGAGAGGAAGATTTGTTGCATTCATACACTCAATTTACTGTCACAATGCATGTTTTAGATTGACCCGAAACATTAACTCTTTCCTCGCCAGCATTTTTGAAAAAAGTTGCCAATGATTTTACTCCGTAACATTGTGCAGTTTTCATTTATATGCTGTCTATTGCTGATGAGCGCATTTTTTTATATGCATCTGTTTACATAAGAGATCGCTTGTTTCTCCGACCTGTTCACGTGTGTTTTTGTTCGGGAGGTTTTATACTCATTCAGAAGATGTGTAATAGCGCCCCCGAGTGTATAACAGTGAAAACACAAAAAGCTGTAAAAACATGTCTTTGGCGGGGAAGCGTTGCCTTCTCAAAGCAAGATAACTCATCAATGGCGGGGAAAGAGTTAAGTTGCAATGAAACAGAAATGGAACAGAAATGGTGAGAGATCTTTTCTTCTGTATTGTGACATCCATGTACATCCAGGTGAAATGGATTAATGGGGGAAAATGGGTGTGGACTTGGTTCTATCCGGTTGTTGATTGGATGGAAGCATATATGAATGCAAGTTTGCAGTCAATTAGATAGGTTTCTTTAGCAGATCAAATTAATGGAGAAGTCCAGCATACATCACCAAAGAGAAGTCTGTTGTGTCACTGGAAGATCAAGTTAAAGTGATAGTTCACCTAAAAATGAAAATTCCCCTATGATTTACTCATCCTCAAGCAATCCTAGGTATTTATGACTTTCTTCTTTCTGACGAATACAAGCAGAGTTAAATTAAAGGGGTCATGACATAAGCAACAAAATCCTGCTTGATCTTTTTGAGATCTTGAGAGGTCTTTGTATGCTTAATACATCCTGCAAATTTCATAACCTAAAATGTCCTCATCTTAACAATAAAAAACATTTATGTAATAATCCTCAGAAAATGGCTTGTTTTGGATCCGAGGTGCAGTTTCTTGACAACATAATCAAAATAAAATGGTAATTTCCTGACAAAGCATTATGAAATCATTAACTTATGGTTTGTGATTCAGGTCCAATGCAAGACATCAAAGAATAGTCATCTTCTCACTATAGGCCCCGCCCACTGGCATTCAGCGGCTTAACGCCTTGACACTTGATTACACTTAATGCGAGTGTCGTGTTGCATCAAAAGCAAATAGACATTACAATAACTGCCGCTATCTTGTCTACACTGGATACAGTATACAGATGCGCATTCACTTCGGGACACAGTCGCTTGAGTCTGTCTATAGGACAAATGGAGTGAAAGAACGTTCACTTTGACGTGTTTGGTTTAAAAAGCTCGTTCGCGTCTTTGTACAGATATCAGAAGGTTCCCAGCATAAGGAACAAGTGGGTCGTTTATTTTTACTGGCATCTCAGATCGTGTCTGAGGGTTTTGTTTTGTAAACGAGGCACAGTGTCATGGAGAGTTCACAAAGAATCATTTGTTGAAAGATAAAGCAGTACTAGATTTGACCACAGCTGAATCACAAACCGTAAGTAAATGATTTCATAATGCTTTGTCAGGAAATTACCATTTTATTTTTATTATGTTGTCAAGACACTCACATGCAATAACGAGGGGGTGTTGATACTATTTTCTATGCAGTGAGGTTAGCCAATCATAACAGTGGCCAATTACTGTGAAGCCTTAAATGACACGACACTTAAAACAGGTAGTTTTAGACAGAGGGTTTTCCACATTTATTTATTTTATTTTGTTCAAAAAAACTTTATTAACATTATAAATAAAGCTCAAGGTGTCAGGGATCTGGAAGGAGGACCCAATCACAGAGTGAGTGACAAGGGTTTATTACAAAACAGAGAGATACAAGAGGGTAATGAGGTGTGCAGGTGATTCAACGGCAGGAACACCACTAGGACAGCCTTGGACATCAACTGGCAGAATAGCACCAGAGGAAGCGGTAAGACAGGCAGATGGAGAAGACCGAGCAAGGCACCATAGAGCTGAACTCAGATACTTGTTGACCACAGACTCTAAAGCAGACCAAGTAGCAGGCAGGAAGAACCATTGGCGGGAACAGGTCAGGACAGGAACTCTAACAACACAGAGACAAGACAGGACAAGGCTGCACAGGAACACAAATTACTCCAATGCAGGCAGGGGGATAAATAAAACAAAAGAACTGATAAAGAGTAAAGTAACAAAATAAGAAATAATTAACCAAATTAACCAACACAACTAACTTAAAGAATATCAAACAAAAATGCAAAACAAAAGATCAGGACAAGAACAGAATAAATACTAAAATAAAGGCAAAAACAGACAAAATGCTAAAAGGAGCAAGACAAGAACATGGAACTACAAAGGACTAGACAAGACAAGGGCACAAGGCCAACCAGGAAGGGAGACAGGAACACATGCTCAGCCACATCCACAGACAGGGACGAAAGCTGTGTCCCAATTCATGGGCTACGTCCTTCGAAGGCTGCATTTGAAGGCCGATTGCGTCACGGCGGCGAGACGAAGACCGTCCCAAGTCAGGATGCATTCTCCGAAGGCTGCGTTTGAAGTGCTACGTCCTTCGAAGGCTGCATTTGAAGGCCGATTGCGTCACGATGCATCCTCCGAAGGCTGCGTTTGAAGGCCGATTGCGTCACGGCGGCATGACGAAGACCGTCCCAAGTTAGGATGCATCCTCCGAAGGCTGCGTTTGAAGGCCGATTGCGTCACGGCGGCATGACGAAGACCGTCCCAAGTTAGGATGCATCCTCCGAAGGCTGCGTTTGAAGGCCGATTGCGTCACGGCGGCATGACGAAGACCGTCCCAAGTTAGGATGCATTCTCCGAAGGCTGATTTCGTCAACGTGGTGCGACGAAGGCTGCCACAATTCGAACGCGACTTAAAATGCGCCCTCCGTTATTCAAACAAAATAGCAGGTGATGGTTCTGTGGCGGCCGACGAATACACTTAGAAATGTAAGTATTGTGTTTTAATTTACTCAAATAGCTAGCGAAATGCATGTTAAAGTCAGGAGTCATAAAAAATGAGATCAGATTCATTTGTTAGGTGTTCTGAGGCAAAAGTTCTCGTATTTATGAAATTGAGGGCTGAATTTGATAATTCCTGTACTTGAGACAAAAACTCCATTGTGGATTGGAGGTTAGGCATTACCCATCTGTAATATTTACACTAGGACCTCTTGTGTTCACAACAATTAGCCCTCCCCCATAAAGCCCACAACAATAAGACAAGTAGGCCTATAAGGCTACTTAATAATCAGTCTTTCACTTGTATTTTTATTTTATTTAATTTTTTATTTTTATTGTATTATTTTTTTTGTTGCAAGATATGTCCACAATTTTTTTAGGCAAACTTGATGATCCAGGAATATGATTTCTGTAGTATTTTGTATGCACGTCCTGCTGTCATATTTTCTAACCTTAAGATTGCAGCCCTTTCTTAATAATTTTCATTGCTTTTTCTCTTCTTTTAGGACAGTTCTGGAGAAATTGTGCTTCTGGGAAACTTGAAAATGAAATGAACGAAGTTGTTTATTACTTTTGTAATTTAAGTTATTTTTAAATGAAGAAAAGTAATTTCTGTGTATTGTTTTAGTTGGAACTTTATAAAGGACAAGTAGTAGTTCTGGAAATTCATCTTTAAAAAGCAAGTTATAATTTGTAGATGACAGAAATTCTTCTATACATTTTTTTTTTTTTTTGATTATGTTTGAAATTTGAAATAAATTGTTCTATACTAAAAGTACTTTTTACAACTAATTACAAAATAACTTCAATTCAACATCAGAAAAACAACATCAACATTTTATTAACAATACATAAAACAGATTGAAAAAAAAAAAATTTCAATTTGTATGTACACTTTAACTATGAAACTATAGAGAACATCTCTGGCTGCGCTCTTGGGATAGTCGCAAAAAAAAATATAAACTATAACATCTATGGCTGCGCTCTTCTCGCACCGTTGCTACGCGACAGGAGGCGATAGACAGAATGACCACGAACCGGCAAAAACAAGAGGGCAAGGGGAACTAGAATTAGGAAGGCACATGAGGAACAGGTGAGAGCAATTAGACCAACAAGGACTAGACCAGGGTTAACAACAGGGTGTGGTAAAAAGCAAACAAGGAGGAGTGGCTAGAGAAGCACGTGGCTGAGCGAAATAGCAACAAAGCCAAGTGCTGACACTAGGGTTGGGAATCGAAAATCGATTCCAATTCCAGAATCGGGTATTTAAGGTCAGGAATTGTATACTTGCTGTCAAATTAAAATTTAGGTTCTGCCTATCGATTTCTATGTGCTTTTTTTTTTTTTTTGTTATGTTAGCGTTGCGATAGGACATGGCTTGGTTTGTTAAGTAGTGCTCCAAAGTTTGGCTACATGTGCGATCAGAAGCCAAAAAGCTAAGTATGCTATAATAGCTAAACATGTTGCAAGAGAGGTGTCACCACCAACATGTCAAAGCACTTTAATTTAATAGATCGTTAAAGATTGCGAACACGATTCAAACACCAACGTGATTCCATTCCTAAATTACAATGGTTTGTCTCTTTCATTCCTCAACCTTTGACGTGTGTGATCAATGTTGTGATCACTTGGTTCGTCCGTGCAGTGTACGATCACACCAGTGTGATCTGAACATTTAAATCTGCCATTGACCTGAAGAGCAGCTGCTGTCATGAATGAAACAGCGTCACAGTCTTTTCATCCGCACAGTATCATTATTTCTGTGTTACAAACATTCAAATCACAGAAATATTGGGATAAAAGTGTATAGTTCAGATATAAACTTTGTTTACAGTAGCGATTAAAATAGCGAAAATCACTTTTTGAAAGTAATTTGACACTTAAAATAAGGATTCATCGAATAAATGGTTACTCCAGTAGGTGGCGAAAAGGGGCTGTTAAAATGTATTTGTTTTTGAATCATGCAAAAGAAGAAAGGGGAAAAAAAAAACAACCTCAATTTATCCAGAATCATGCAGTTCTATTGTGCACACAAACAGCTCTTAAAGAGTCCAGTTTTTATGTAGCCTGTTGACTTTTGTTCATGGTATTCAGCTGTAACTAAATGGTTTGCAAAAAAGCGACACAGAATAAATATTTGATATCATTATTTAATCACATTGTAATCGAAACTGCGAAATGAAAAGTATTGGAATCGGGAGACCCAACCCTAGCTGACACGCAAGACAACATAGACACAGGAAACAAACACAAGACAAACGGAGTGTCAGGGCAGAACCCTGACACAAGGAACAGAAAATAAAAATAAAAAATAGTTAATTAAAATAATAAAAGAATCCATGCTTTAAAAAATGTCCTGGCTCTTCCAAACTATAATTGCAGTGAATGGGGTTTTGAAGATTTTGAAGCCCAAAAAACTGCATCCATACATCATAAAAAGTGTTCCAAAACGGCTCCAAGGAGTTAATAAAGATCTCCTGATGTGAAGCGATGCGTTTATGTTGGATAAATATCCTTATTTAAAACTTTAAAAACCGTAATCTCCGGCTTCTGCTAACTGTTCATGAGAGAGTGGCTTTCCGGTGGATGACGCTGGCATTGTTTTTGTTTTTTTTTTCCTCTGAAAAGTGGAAGTATTGCATCTCTATGGATTTTTAAAAACATTGCTCAGTCACACTTTATATTAGGTGACCTTAACTACCATGTACTTGCATACAAAAAACTAATCTGGTGTGTTGAACAACAGACAGCTGTTTGTTTTGAAAGTGACATCTGTGTGAGCTGTGCTTCATAACATTGCTTTACTATTGACACGAGAACCTTTTTGCTTGGGAATTTTTGCCACAACTAAAATGATATCTCACTCAAAGTATGAAAATTCTTTCATATACTCACCCTCATGTTGTTGCAAACCCATATGACTTGGGAAGAAAGCCTTACAAGTTTGGACAACATGAGGGTGAGTAAACGATGACAGATTTTTATTTTAAATCTGTTAAGACCACAGATAAGCGGAGTGGTTCTTCTGACAGGCTACAGCCTTCATTTGAGCTCCTTTAGCCACTGACTGTCAATGAGATTAAGTGTCACATTATACTGCTGCCAAGATTTTATGGACACAGTTGACCTTGGCAGCCTTCTTCCCCGCGTCCCTCTGAGAGAACTGACTGTTTCCCATAGGACACAGGCTAAAGGGAGAGAAGGAATGAATAAGCAGAGCTCTATCAGTTCGTTCAAGGACTACCATCGGACAAGTGTGAAGTGACACACTCAACATGTGCTGTTTGTCCTCCTTTTGTGCATAACTGACAGAAGTTTCTCTGCTCTTGCATGTGTTTCAGAAATGCAGTACATGTGATTCTTATTATGAGGCACCGTTTTAAGGGATAATGTACAGTCAGCAGCTCATTACAAAATAATCCAGATGGAGTAATCAGGACCAAAATGCGAAGTATAAGTGTCTTGTAACACCCTAAAAGGGGTTTATTTTGTGGTTACAACCTGCTGACTCTACATTATCCTGCTTATTGCATGGCCACTTACCAAATAAATACATAATATTGATTAAGTTATATTGTTTTATTATATGAGAAAAAGAGGGGTACAAAAGCAACCACTGGATTTCATGTATCATACAGTGGCCATTATTTATATAATATATTTTTTAAATATTATATTTTATATATATATATATATATATACACACACAGCAGAATAATTGACCAATCAGGACCATGTATGAAATGTAATCAGTCTTGTTAATGTTTGTTCCACAATATTGATGTTCACTGCTGATAGAGAGCACTTTAAACATATTTGTGGTAGAGCAGGTTTGCCTGTGGCGCTTTCTGATATTGTTGTGAGTGCTGAGAGGGTTGGTTGTTGTGGATTGACTGTTGTCTGTAGAAGTGCTGTAGAACAAGCTGTCATCAGTTGCAATTTGGTGATGAAAGGTGGTATAATTTTTATATTTGTTAGTATCTAAGTAGTTGATATTTTGCTGATTCATCCTGTTGCTGTGTGAGCTGCTTTTGCTTTGGTGGATAGGTGGAACAATGCCTCACCCTATGTAAATATTCTACATGATTCTGCCAATCAGCTCTCCTTCTCCTCTGTAAGTGCGCAGATTTGGTTTCAGTAAAAGGTAAAGTGCAGTTTAATAAAATGAAGTGTGTAATCTCTATGCCAGTGGCATCACATGGTGTAATCTGTTTGTTTGAGAGGCCTAGCATTGCACCAGTGAGGTGAGTTTGGAATGGGACTACTTGTTTGTCTGAACCAAGAAGGCTCATAAATACCAGAAAAAAGAGCTGTGTTATTGACTCTGGAGCTGAACAAAAATTATCTCTAAAATTATCACCTTCACTTACACAGCATTACACTATCTTACTTTCACCAAGGCTGCATTTATTTGACCAAAACTAACTGCTCTTTATTTATACATTATATAAAATATTTTTTGATGTTAAAGCTAAATTTTCAGCATCATTACTCCAGTCTTCAGTGTCAAGATGATCCTTCAGAAATCATTCTAATATGCTGATTTGCTACTCAAGAAACATTTCTTATTGTTGTCAGTGCAGTGTTGTGCTGCATAATATTTTTGTGGAAATTGTGATACTTTTTTTAATTTTAAAGGATTATTTGGTGAATGGAAAGTTCAAAAGAAAATAATTTATTTGAAATAGATTTTTGTTTTTTTTGTCATAAACGTCTTTACCTTAACTTTGGATCCATTCAGTACATCCTTGTTAAATAAAATTATACATTTCTTAAAAAAACCCAAACTTTTGAATGGTAGTGTATAACCAACTGTAATCACCTATAAACTTTCCTAATAACTACTCTGAGCTTTATTTAAAATTTCCTTGGAAAAATGTAGTAATACTAATAATCACTAAATTAAAGTCACTAAATTAATTTAATAAGCGTAACAATGAAATAAACAAAAAAAAATACATAAATTAATTATCAAATAGTCTCATTCTGGGATAAATATAATTGAATTTCCTTTTCTTTCGAGCCTAGATTTGTTAATTAAATGTGGAAAAGGAGCACAAATTACAACCAAAGAGAGCGAGAAAGAGAAGGTTAGTAACATGAGAATGAGAATGTGTTGGATTGAGTTCTCCAACACAGTAAGAAGAGAGTAGGTCATTTTTAGGATGTTTTAGATATTAGCAAGTGTTACTGTGATATTTTTATTTAGCATGACCAAAGAAGTGGCCTACTAGAGACCTGCTGTTAAAGCCTCCATATCAGTCCTGACCTACTCTCGTAAGGCAGCCAAGTGTGTTCAGGGAAGTGTGTGTTAGATAGTGAAAATGCAGGTAGAGTTTGCATGAAAGAGCATCAGCTATCACGGCCTGTGCTGTCTCTCTGTCAGCTCAAATAGTGGCAGGCGTGTCTCTGACTGCACGTTTGCTGCATAGTTATCTGTGTTCCCGAATCTCAGCTTGATCAAATCTCTGCGTGGCCTTGTCAGTGCAATCTGAGCATCAAAAGTTGTTCTGTCTTGCCCTGTATGTGGTTGAATCTTTGAGGTCTTACCTGGATGTAGCCATGCAACCCAGTTCATTATTGGTTTTATAGATGATTCATAAAAGGTGGTAATCTCTCAGCAATAAAACTGTACACTTACCAGAAAGCCAGGTTGTAAAATGAAATAGAAAAGAGTATGAATAACTTTCTGGGGAGTTAATATAATGTCGAAATCCGTGCTTGGAAAATCTAACCTCATTTGCTTCTGGTTCACTCGTCCAATGTTGTTGCTTCCTCGCGTGCCAAGCGTTCTGCTCTGTTCCCTGTGCGGTGGACTGGGGGAGGAATGAGAGGATGGAGATCAGGACGCAGGTTTATAGTCTTCCTCCCAGCTCTCTGTTTATTGATTAATTACAAGGTTTATTTTACTAGCTCAATATCTGGTTAAGTTCAGGGTGAATGAGAATGTAGAGAGAAAAGAGTTTGGTGTGATCCATTTTAGATAATTGGTTCGGACAGTCTGCGTGAATAAACATGCTCAGTAATTTTTAGTTTTTAGTTGCTGCCGTTTGTCACTGTTGTTTAAATGGATGATTTCTAGTTTTATCAATTGTGTGTCATGTATGCAGCTGTTGTAAAGTTTAATTTGATAATTGACATACTTATTGTTTTGCCTCTGTAAACCGATGCAATCTATTTAGCTATTTTCATTATTTTTAAAAAGGGTTGCTTGACTATAAATTGAGACTTTATCTTCTTGAGCTGCAATCTTCTCTCATAATTCAAAAGTAAGTCTCATAGCACTGGGTGTAACATCATCCTCTATATATCCAGAGTGAACTCCTTACTGTTCAGCAAGCGCAGAAAATCATTTGATCGTGTTATGACATGCCTGGAACAGCTGTCGTAATGCAAGGAGAGACATAATTGTATCCCAGCTGTTTTTCCCTCTGACACGTCCAGCACTGAAGTAAACGAGAGGCAAATCTTCCTGGATCTCTATAAGAAATTTTTGAAGTTTATTCAGATTGACACCTTCATATGATTCTTCTGTGGAAGCTCAGTTCAGAAGAAATTTCCAAACTGTCTGATTGTTGTAATGGAGAAATTACATGTTGGGGCAGAGAAAGTCTTAATGTGTTTAGTAAGGGAAGGTGTATCAGGCCCTAGAGGTGTGCATTGTAAGTCACATCAAGCCTACTGTTGCCAGTTTGTTATGATTTGAAACCTTATAATCTGTAATGAATTTTTTTTTTATATAATGATTAATAGTTAATATTAGATATTGAAATATGTTGTTTTTATATTTAAATACAGCATTCGTTAGAGTGGTTGACCATCTCTTAAAACCCATGTCCGTGTTTGCATGTGTTATGAGGATCCACCTCTCCTAGTGTCGTCATTGCCTAGACCCCCTAACACCGTTCCAGAGCCAGACTCACAGTGGGTGGCTAAAGAGGGGTGTTACTAGATCTCTTCTTCAGGAGACAGATATCTTATGTACATGCACAAGGTTTCCACGAAGTCCAGGAAGGTGCGATGTAATCAGACCACCATCAAGACAATGAGCTACAATGTAACTTTAAATCGGAGACATCAACTAACATATGTACAGAGTGTATATGCACTATTTAATTTTTAGTAATTATTTTGCCGCTCAAATCTATTTAGCATTTTTCTTTTAAAAATCTATACTGGCTATGTCTGGGAATTGCACAAGGCAAGGTGAATGTGAAGAGTAAATCATGTGTGTGTCATATTGAATCTGTGTAATGGATCTGATTCACCCTACTGGTCCTTTATGTAAAACTCCTCTTGGGGGTCGTCCAAGTCATGTAACAACATGTGTGGCATTGGTTATCCTGTTGTAGGATGTATTAAATGTAATAATGAGAGTTGAGTTTCATTCACACAATGGATCAGCAAACCTATTAATTTACTGTATAGTCACAGGTTTCACAATGAAAAAGTTCTTCTTTTATCCTGAGCTTCTTGTGTATGCAGCATTTTAGGGCATCATAAGTGCGCTCACAGGGTAAATTGAGTGCATTTTTACTTGTGGGTTATTGTGACGTTTTATCAGCTGTTTGGACTCTCATTCTGACGGCACCCATTTACTGCAGAGGATCAGTTGGTGAACAAGTGAAGTAAATTTTTCAAAACCCGTTCCAATGAAAGAACAAACTCATCTAAATCCTGAATTGCCTGAGGGTGAGTAAATTTTCAGGAAATGTACATTTTTGGTGAACTATTCCTTTAATGTACACACAATGTACTTATTCTCTTAAAGAGATCCTGACAAAAGTGCCATTGCTCCCTTCTTTCTGTTGTCATATTTGGCTCAGAGATGCCATTGTAACATTTCTACTATTGCGTGCTTCTTAATACTCATCATGTGTGTGTTCTGAAACGGATCGCTCTCACCCTCCAGTGGCTCCAATTACGGTGCACAGAAACTAATCAGCTCCTCTGCGATTAAATCCAGACATGCACATACACACACCATTGTGTGTCTAAATGAGATAAAGACAGCTACTGTGGTTTGAAAGTGGAGATGGCTCATGGATTTGTGCTCCCTCCTCCTGGATATGGGATAGAATTTCAAAACGGGTCTGTTGGAGTTCATATGATGGCTCTTCATCAGATTCATGCCTGAGGCTTTCCTTAATATGGATTAGCTTGTCATTTTGTTTTGCTTTCATTTTCTTTGCTAAATCATCATGTTTTTTTATGTGTGATGCTGGGGATGAAGTGATATTAAAATTCTGTACAATAAGCTGGTAATTATTTATATGTGACCCTGGACCACAAAACTGGGATATATTTGTAGCAGTAGCCAAAAATACATTGTATGGGTCAAAATGATTGATTTTCCTTTTATGCCAAAAATCATTAGGGCATTAAGTAAAGATCATGTTCCATGCAGATATTTTGTAAATTTCCTACTGTAAATATATCAAAACTTAATTTGATTAATATGCATTGCTAAGAACTTCATTTGGACAACTTTAAAGGCGATTTTCTCAATATTTTGATTTTTAAATTTCTCCGGCAAATATTGTCCTATCCTAACAAACCATACATCAATGGAAAGCTTATTTATTCAGCTTTCAGATTCTGTCACACACACACACAAACACACACAAACACACACACACACACACACATATATACATAATTATATATATATATATATAGATATACATATGTATATGTATATGTATATATATATATATATATATATATAATATATATATATATATATATATATATATATATATATGTATATGTATATATATATATTCATATATATTATATATATATATCTATATATATATATATATATATATATATATATAACGTTCTCAATTGATAGAACTTGTGAATGACAGGCGTTCATTATGTTTGAAACTGCAGATCTCTGTGCGTAGTTTCAATGGTGGCATATTTGTAGGTTACCTACTATTGTAGCAGGCTAAATCTGAGAGCTGATAATAATGTGTAATAATGCCTCATACTGCCATTCAATGTCTACCAGTGTACAGAGCTGCAGCATTTCCGGGAAAGGCCAACAGCCTGCAGAGAGATCGATATGGATGAGGTGTCTTCTCATGCTTACTATCCAACCTAGAGGGAAAAACCAAGGTTCTCACCAGAAAGAGATCCCTGCTGGTTATGGAGTCTTTACATTTCTGTCATTTGCATTTGAACTGTTTCTCTGAAAAGCTGAAATGTTCTGCTGGTGTTCATTAGCAGCTCTTCCCATCTGTACATGCTAGCTAGTTTCTTTATAACATTACTTCATCCTCCGGACACGGTTCTATTTTTGTATAGGAGGAAATGGCTGCAACCAATATTGTTCCTGCTTTGTCTCGTTTCTTCACCAGCTCCATTTTAACACCATTCTTTCTTGTTGCTGTGTTTTCCTGCAATGTAGAAGCGATTGTCTCTTGTATATCCTTATTGACTGATGCTATTTTCATCAGTGGCCACGCTAACACTAAGCACCACCCGGGTTTGTTAAAGCTCAGGGAAGGTGGGGCGACCGTCTTGCTGTCCATGTGGCCCAGTTTAATATACTCTGTGTAGAAAAGACATGTGGTCATGGGAGTTGAGCCACTCAAAGCATAACTCTCCCATAAAAGACGAGCACACAGAGAGGCTTTTGTGTGAGATTTGTTGGAGGTCTAAATGGACCTGGTTGTTACTTCATGTGGGTCTCATATGTGACTATTTCACACTCTTTACAAGAGTCACAGAATGTGCTTTGCTGGTGGTTAATACAAGGTACTTGTATTCTCAGCAAAAGCAGGAGTAGCCACATCTAAGGTGCGGCCACCATTTACTGTTGTTCAGCAATTTTTTTTTGCCAAATGCATACATGTTTATGTAAAAGTGTTTTTAGTGTGTTGATGTGGTTTGGGTGGTTACTTATAGGCCCAAGTTAAAACCGTCCACCCTGGATTCTCAAAGATATTCTGGTGTCTACATATGGTGCCTCCTTAAGTGTGAGTTTATGGGATATTTTTGCGTGTTTTATCACCCACCGGACTAAAGCCATAAATTTGATTGTTAAAAAATATATAAAAGTACCCTTAAGATATTTGAGGGCTGGAAGATTTTGTTTTGTTTTTGAAAGAAGTATCTTATGGACACCAAGGCGGTATTTATTTGATCTAAAGACGGACAGTTAAGCAGTAATATTGATAAATATTACAATTTAAAATCACTGTTTTCTCTTTTAATATATTTCAAATTCTAATTTATTTCTGTGATGCAATGCTGAATTTTCAGCAGCAAGTAAAAATTCTTCTTATCATCAGTGTTGAAAACATCCAGTTCAGCAGGTTTTTTTTTTTTGAAGCAGTTATAAATTTTTCAGGATTATTTGATGAATAGATGGTTCAAACAACATTTATTTGAAAATCATTTGTAACGTTATATATTTATGCATTTAGCAGACGCTTTTATCCAAAGCGACTTACAGTGCATTCAGGCTATCAGTTTTTACCTATCATGTGTTCCATCATGTTAAATATATCTTTACTATCAATTTTGCATCTTGGCAGAATAAAAATATCCCTTTTTCAATAATAAAAAAACTTTTTGAATGGTAGTATAGGTCAGACATTGTGTTTAATATATGTAGGGTTGGGAGTTTTCAAAAATAAGTATGAGCAATAGTGATTGTTGCCTTAGAAAATGCTGCTAATGAGTTATTCTGCTCTCTGGTTTGTCATAGAGTGTCCCATCTAAGACCGTCCTTAGCTTTTTAGACAGAACCTTAAAGCACATTTTATATTTAGTCTCATGTAAACTGTTTTGGGGATTGCTTAAGATTCTCTACTCTGGCACTTGCTTCCTAAAATGTCATTGATTGCCACAGCAGATTGCCTCAAAATCTCTTTATTTGTTCTTTTGAACCTACTGAGTCACACCAGACTTTGCAGAGAGGTGGTAGAAGTAGTCTGCCTCCAACCATTTGCATGACCCAGTTGTTGCAGTACTCTATTTTCTTTCTTGTGATCTCCTTGAGTTCTAATTACTACCACTAGCTATGATGCTTAAGAGCGTTTTCTTGAATGGGTGATGGCAATTCTTCTCTGGGGCTTCAGAGAGAGTGTGCAGTGGCTTTCACTGTTAAACACCCATCACATATCAAAGCCATAGTATGGCCTCTGGTCCATTCCTTCTGCGAGTTCTACTGACCTAATAATGACTCTCAGCCTCTGCTGTGTCTGTACACACCACCAGCAGCTCACTGGCTCTGCCAGGTTAATTATTTCAATTCCAAACGCAGCCCTGGAGGCCGAAGAGACAGGTGATGCACTAAACCCCTTGGCAGTGGGTGCAGTCATAGGCTGTCAGCAGCTCCCTCCTTTCCTCATTTAATCTGTGTCTGTCCAGAGGGCGAGCGGACCTCCTTCTTTACAGCTCTGACTTTGAAATGAGAGCTGTAGGGGTAGAGACGTGCACACAGATGCACTTACATTAATAAACAAATACACATAGCTGTCTGTTTCATCTGCAAAATAAATGGAACATGACCTGATGTAAGCTTCTGTGGCTGTGTGTATTTAATTACCAGTTACCTATTTTTGTTTTAAAGTCAGCATGAAATGAAAACAATTCTTTCGTCCCCCCCCCTCCTTTTTATAATTAAAATGCAGAATTTAACCCCCCTCTCTTTCTTATAACTGACCTCAAGCTTGCATTCCGGTCTGCCTCCATTCAGTCAAAAACCGATAGATAGAACAAAGTCCCCATCTTACATTTTTTGATAAACAGTTTCACTGGAATGTTATGTATGGGGGAAAAAAACCTAAAACTTTTGTCCTTATTTCTGTTTCATAGTGACTTTAATTAAACTGTCAGTCTTGAATGTTTTTGGTATTTTTTTTTTCTTTCTCATTAGTAAGGTATTATGAACCAACATGTATTACCAAATCTCATGTAAAAATTTAAGTATTTTAGTTTACGTTTTGGCAAATTTATGACAAAGCTGTATAAATTTGTATAATTTGAGTCATATCAAAAGGTATGATGTTTAAAAAATAAGCATGAAGTTCCACCCCGAAACCTAACTGTTAGTGGGGCATAAGCAGTGAATGAGAAGATATGAATTCATGCAAATTTGCCATGAATTTGTAAATGTACAATGGATTTGGGGGAAAACAAAATTGCTGTGAAAGTGTGTTGGGTATTACCCTTTAGTAAACGAAAAGATTACTTTTGAAAAAGATGCGCAATTACTTGAGATGAAGACCACAGTCATATCAATAGCCGACTGAAAATCATTTTGAGAGAGTGATACAGCACCCACACTTCTAGCAGATGACGCATATCAGTATTTAAGTAGTTAAATTACAGTCAAGTTATTATTACATTGCAGCTTCTTCAAGTCAGTAGTCAATAGGTGTGGTCACATTACCACAATGTTCAGCAAATTTTCACAGTCAAAATTTCATTTCAGAAATTTCAGAACGTCATTTCACTATATTCAAAAAAAAAAGTGGGAGTTTTTGAATTATTAGACTCATATGGAGACACTGGATTTGAACAGATAATTGATTTTTGCATTTAGAGAAAAGGGATTTTATCTAAATGTGGAAAAAAAAACTTGTTAGAAGTCAGAAACAATGAACAGCAGAATTTAACAAAATATGCTGTCACTACTTTTAGTTCGTATGATAGTGGGTATGATAGTGTTAATGTATTTGGTTTTTGCGGAACAGATCTGCTTCGTTTGCTGAATTGCTGCAGCTGTTGGTTATTGCTGCTGTTGCTGCAAAACAAGCACAGGAACTCGCTACTGCCGATACATACGCCGATAAGATGCTGTGAGCTTTTAAGACATACATACTGCTGCTACACACGTAGCATATAAAATAACCCTTAGCAGATCTATACAGGTGGAGCTGGGGAGGGTGGAGGGTTTCAGAGGGGCTGCAACACGAACCAATCATCTTGTGCCAAGTAGATTAAAGCTGTTAATATCATCACTTTGTGTTAACGACCCATCAGCCTGCGCCATCTTGAGTTTCATGACAGAACTTGTTTAAGGCATTTTTTTTAATCCTTTTTGATATGGCATTATGTGCAATACAACATTACATTAAAGATTTGATATAGCAATACACTTATACTCATTGAGAAAAGTAGCTTGTTCTATCAAAAGCATAAGTTTGTTGTTTCCTTTTTCTGAATGAAACTGGCCTAAATGGCACAAGCTCCTTCCACTTGTGTGGTTATTTCTAAACGGAGCTGCAGTATTAGGTCAGTGTGTGGTCACTGCTTGCTTTGATGCTGTGTGACAGCTCAGTTTCTCCTCTCTGACATCCTGCGCCGAAACACTGCAACTGTGTACTTCAAATCTGCATTACATGCATGCTACTCTGTACTATACTCTCTCTCTCGCTCGCCTTTCATCATTCACAAAGGGAAGTGTATCGTTTTTCGTCTGTATGGACAGAAGGATGTGGAGGAGGTCACAGTGATAATCGCTCTTTTGTTTCTCCTTCCATCAGTATGAACGAGATGCTCATAACATTCTTCCTGCTGCAGAGAGCTGATCCTTGAATTTGAATTGCAAACGGTTGTGATTTTCTTCACTGGGTGTGTGGAAAGTGTGATTGTGAATTGGAACTCTTCCCCTGCTCATCAGTGAGGGTTCAGATTTGCTTAACTTAATATTTGGTTTGTTCATTTTGTTTTTTGGAAGAACAAGCTTGAGCTACACAAAGGCAGCTAGACTTTGTAAATACAACCAGCGCAGTTGTCTAGTGAACAGCTGTGTAGCAGACATGTAAAAGTGTGTCAAAGCATTTTAACCCCCCTCTATGTATAAATAGCCTCACCCACTGACCCACACACACCACTACAGTTGACTGTTTATTTATAGTGAAGTGGTGTTGATTTGACTCAGCTTCATTTCTGGAGTATGTGAGGCACTAAAGCTTATCTAATGGTAGCATTTCCATTTTAGGAAGATTCTTGAAGTGTTTAATATGTTATTAGTATTTTATAATATTTAGTCTTAAATATAACACATCAGTATACCTTAAAGGGAATACGCAGGAGTTGTATACAGTCTGCTTTAGCTCTTCAGCTATGCCTACAGTAATTGGGTCACTGGCATGAAATGAAAACCAGTGACAGCAGTGTCACTGCAGTGCAATGCTATACTTCCTATACAACGTATATTCCCCTATATTTAGAAGTGTCCAATAATGACACGTCACATTTTTTTGGACCAAAACAACAACAACAAAAAACACTAAGCATAAGTATATAACAATAAAACATTTATTTTGCCATTTTATTTATTTATTTATTCATTCATGGCTATGTCAAGCTTAAAATGATAGATGTTTCTCATTTGAGAATGAATATCTGTTACATAAATACGTTATGCACATGAAACAACACATTAAATAAGTGTTTAACTTGTAAATACTGTTGTTAACTTTTAAACACACCGTGAAATAGATTGGAATTGTTGTGTGCTACTGTTGAAAGATCTGATATTAAACACCCAAAATAGAAAAATCAATTATTATAAAAAAAGGTCAAGCTGATTATCATCTGTCTTTGTCTAAAATAGATAGATAGATCATTTTAAATAACATTTTACCAATTAGTTAAAGTTTTATTGTCATGTTAATTGAGAGACTAGAGTAAATTTAATAAAATGCATTCTTTCTAATTTATTTGCCACAATCTTAAATATAATCTTTCTCTATATAGCAGTATACATAGAATGTATATTTTATGTTGTGATTATTTCTTGTTTTTTTTTTTAGGTTTTGTGTTTATTTTTTGTTTACATATTAGTGTATGTGTTTGTTTTCTTTATATCAGGTATAAATAGTATGTATCTGCTGCTTGTGTTTTCATTTTGTTTTAATTTTTTGTTCCATAGATTTTTTCTTGTTGTTAGAAGTTTTTGTTTTTTTTTTTTGTGTGTTTTGAGTTTTGTGTGTCTTAGGGTTATAATATTAAAACATTTTGAACCGCTCAGGTTCTGTCATGACCAGTAGAGCCGTGTTGCATTAAACAACCATTTTTCAAGTTTTTTTTTTGGTCATATTGAATTGCTTGAGAACGGTGGCCACATTAATCATAGTTTTAAAGACAGTTTTAAAGCAACTGCACTGCATTGTCACATCAGGTACAACAGCTGCATAATGCATTCTTAACCTGCAGATCTGATGGCTAAAGCGGACGGATTTGTAGCTCTCCTTTTCAATCTAAATGTGTAATGGGCCAGGGCAACTTGAATTAATTAGTGTTTTCTGTTCTACAGATTGATTGAGGAACTTTTCTATTCAGAAATCAGCTTGGCACTGCCACAGAACCAAAGGTAAGCTTTCTCTAGCACTAAAACAGCTGACTGCATGATTAGTCAAAATTCCTTTACATTTTATAAATATAGGTGATGTGTGTAATGTTCAGTGTAGGTGGTGGACTGCTTCAGATATATGGAATATATATATATATATATATATATATATATAGGTATATATATATATATACTGCTATATATATATATATATATATATATATATATATATATATATATATAAATATAGTTTTAGTGTCATATGTTCATATTGGTTGAGTTGGACCCTGTATATAGAAAAAAAACATATATATACCACTGAATATCATAGTTTTAGTGTCATGGCTTTTGTTTTAGTGTCATATCATAGGTTGAGTTCCCTGAAAAAACACACCACTGAATTCATGACTGGCTTTTTTTCTCTAAACATTCCATAATACTTTTTAATAGCACTCTGTGTTTTTAATTGGACATGTTGTGTGTGGACATACTCAACCCTTAAAACCTCCCAGAAGTTAGCGAAATCTCAAATAACACTGCTTTAAGCCTCGGATCCTCCCGTTCGCTCGCCACAGAGTGTCTGAATTGGTAATTCCATTTGAAAAGTGAAAGCATGTGGGGATGTATGGAAACAGCAGACCCAGTCTCTCCTCCAGGACTCTGATGTTCCTGAATTACATCCCTGTGTGTCGTCTGCCTTGTTATCAAGTCAGAAACCTGCCGCCTGCCGTACATTCCAGCGCACGTGTGCACACAGACACACTATCATTAACCCCTCGAACCCCGCCTGGAGGAAACCTCATTGCTGCTTCCCTCCATCTACCCACTCAGTTAGTGCCTCTTCATGTCTGTCTCAGAGGGAGTTGCAGAAGTGTGGTCATCTCCTCAGAGAGCCTGCTTTAGGTCTGTGCTGATGAGAGGGGACAGTGGGAGAGGATTTCAGGCCCCTGGGGCCCCACCACTGCGAGAGCAAAGACTTCACAGTCTCAAGTTTCTTTGAACAATAATTATACAAAGAGTCATTTTCCTCATCAGTGAGGTGCAGGAAAAGAGTGTTGGTGTTTTCTCTCTTTATTAGGTGTCTAGACCAGTTGTCTGAGGAACAAGATGTCATGTACCTAATGGAAATTTTGTACAATTGTCAGACATGGTTAAACTTTCCATAATGTAAAGAGATACTTTAATAATGTGTTTTTTTTTTTTTTTTTTTGTAGTTTCATGATGATTCACTGGTAAAGAGTGTCAAGGGAGAATGAAATCAGTGTCAGTAGCCTTGAAGAAAAGTTGAGATGTTTTTAGTTCCCCAGATGTCATAGAAGCAGCTTTCCACACAGCCTGTGCAAAGGTGCCGTGTTTCTAATTGTTTTGGTTTAGATGGAAATAGAATCTGAAAGTATGTGCTGCTCCCGGGCAGCCACTCTATCCCACTGTGAGCTGTTTTCGGAGTATCTAGTAACTCTTGACTTCAGCTGCTACCTAAAGCCAGCATGACTCAGTCACATGGATCACACTGCTTTTATCTGCCATTTTCCATTATACGGGTAGAGATTGTTTTTGTTTTTAAAGCAGTAAATGCATAAATTCTTTGGAATGCCACCTTAGATATTTCAGATAAAATGTTTAATATTTAAATCACATCTCATTGTCTGGACATAAAATTGGTGATAAAATTGGATGAATTGATTTATGTTAAATTGAATGAATTGATGAATTGTTAAATTCATTGTAGAAAATATTGTTTTTTCATTGTTACATAATTCAACTCTTTTGCCTAAGTTACTGTAAAAAAACAAAAACAAAATTGTAATTTAAAATGAAAAAAAAATGTAAGTATTATAATTTCACCGATAATAAACCAAGATTTGTTTTCAATCTAACTTGTCTCTACTTAAGTACATTTTGAATACGAAAACAGTTACTTTCAACCCTATAAAATATAGTATTTTATTTCTGTTTAATATTTTCTATAAATGAACAAAATTGTTCAAATCATTGTTTCATGTCTTAGATTTGGTAACAGCGTTGCAAAAATGGCAAAGATCATATAAAATAAAGACACAGACATTTTCTAAAATATAATTACCTCATTATCTCATGAACCAATTGTTGAGAATGAGTTTCTATTTTGTACCCTTGTCGTAGATAGTGGCATTTATGTGGCACTAAATCCTAACACAATAGAGGATCACTGGGCCAGATTGTGGTCAGTCTATCCAAATGTCTAATTTTCAAGGGCCGGTTTGTGTGTCTGCCTCCTATGCAGCCCTCTAGAAAGGGTGTGATGGTTTTGATTCTATTCATAACATGCACAAACCAGGATCTTTGTTTTTGTTTGGAAGAATGGCCTTTGGCTGACTCATGAGCGCTTTCAAATGTAGATCCTGAAGTGGTGTTGACCTTAGCAGACTTACTGCTCACTTGAATTCTGTTCCGCCTTGACCTTTCAGCACTATACAAACTGACTGCTCTGATTGTACTGGTTTCATGAAGATAAGAAAAGAGCAAGTGGGTACAGGAAGTGATGGAATGATGTCAGAGCACCCACAGGAAAGCACATAATGGAGGAGTGCAATGTGCTTTTATCTACCCATTCTAATGTGTTACCACATAACTTTGTTTTATTTTATTACATTATATTATTGTTGTTAAGGTTGAGTGATAAAATGTTTTAATGTTTTTGGAAGAAGTCCCTTATGCTCACTAAGGCTGTATTCATTTGATCAAAAAACTGTATACAGTAAAAAAACAAACAAACAAAAAATAAATAAATTGTGAGAGACATTGGAATATTCTGTTTGATTATATTTCAAAATGTTATTTTTTTTCCTGTGGAAAAGCTGAATTTGTAGCAGCTATTCTTCATTGTCACATTATCATTCAGAAATCCTTCTAATATGCTGATTTGCTGCTCAAACACATTTCTTATTATCAATGTTGAAAAAAGTTGTGCTTCTTGTTTCTTGCAGGATTATTTGATTAAAAAAAGTTTAAAAGAACAACATTTTTTAATTTATAAAATATTTTAAAAATGTGTTTACTGCTAAACAAATTTAATGCATCTTTGCCAAATAAAAGTATTCATTTCTTTTAAAAAAATCTTACTGACCCCAATTTTTTGAGTGGTGGGTATATTATAACACACTTTTTTTTTTTTTTTTTTTTTTGTATTCCTCTTAAATCTATAGATTTACATTGTAGGCTCATTGATAATTAATGACTTCTGGATGCTTTGTTGCTGCAACTCACAGCCCTCTACATCCCTCAACAGTACTAAATGGGTTTAGTGTAGCATGGCAAGTGATCTACATTTGAAAACAGTTCCGACCAGCTCTAGGCCATGTTTGCATGAACTCAAATTAGGCTCATCTTTGCTATTGATGGACTGCAGGTCATTGTGATGTTTACACTGGCACTGCTGCCAGCCTGGCCAGTGTTCAAAGCTTGTGGGTTTGCTTGAAAAGAGAATGGGCGACAGTATTGATTCATATGTCTCTGTGGATGAACACAAACCCCCCTGCTGTGTGTAAATGTGGGGGCCTCAGCTGGACTGTACCAGAATCGTCATCTTTGCAGAAACCCCTCTTTTTCCTTACTCATTAAATTTAATTGTAGCATCAGCAAGACTGCCTCTGATCTGTCTCTGTACTGTCACTGAATAAGGGCCCCTCATTTCCCTAAGTGCCCCGAGGCAGACAGTGTTGCCCCCTTTTATCCCAGCTAGAGTTTATGCGTTGGCTATATGTTTTACCTCTGAGATACGGCTGTGATATTAGAGAGGCTTGGCTGATATGGCTTTGGTACACTCTTAAAAAATAATGATTCTTTATTGGCATCTGTGAAGAACCTTTACATTAATGGAACCTTTCAAATGCACATAAGGTTCTTTAGTGGGAAAAGATTATTTAGATTATTAAAATATTCTCCACATTAAGAAAAAATGGTTCTTTTGAGAACTTTTCACTGAATGGTTCTTTGTGAAACCTAGAATTGTTCTTCTAATGCATCGATACAAAAACATGTTTTGGTACCTTTATTTTTATTTTTAATATTTTGTGACCTAGTGGACGACTTGCTATTTTGAAGCACTTGCTGGAAAACTGGAGCATCTGTGCTTGTTGTGACGTCTGGGGAATCGCCAATATGTGTCGTTGGCAGACATTACACCCTTCTGGACCTTGAGATGTGTAAAGGGGCATCTAGACCTGAGCGTAGGCCTTTAATGTCTTGCATAATGCTCAAGAATTTAATTTGCATTTAATATTTAAATTGGCGTCCTTGCTGCAAATCTTACTTTGTTCTTTTGGAGATGATTTTTAGCAAGTAATGATCAATCAGGTGAGTTGAACTGAATAAAGCTCACTTGTGCATCTATCGGGATTACAGAATGGCTAATTTGTTAATTTGGAGTTTGTTTTGGATCCTCTGCTCTGCATCTAATTGGCAGAGCCGCATGTGAAGACTCTCTCTCATTGTGTGTGTTGTCAAGCCCATGCAGGGAGTCTTCATGCACGTCTCCCGTTTACAGCACTCAGTTGTGCGTGAATGATGACATTAGTGATGCTTTGTCACTCTGTTGCAGGATGTTAGGACCTTTGAATCCTCCTTTTCTCTTCCCTCCTCCTCCTCTAAACCCTGTGCTTTCTCGCTAATGTGAATTGACCACGTGATTGACGAGACAAATGGCTGGAATACTTGGCCTAGCTTTGGTTCCAGTGTTTAATTTGGTCATGAACAGGCAGCTGTTCTAGAGCCAGACACCATCAACTATCCCCAGTCTAGTGGGTTCCCATATTTAGTATCTTCACCATTTGTTTTTCAATATTTTTACTTATTTGAATAAAGCAGGACAGTTACCCTTTTCTCTTAATAGAGTGGATATAGCTGTGAGTATTGATTACAGTAGTTTCTGGCTATGGGTTTGTTGGTCCAAAGGTGACCAACAAACTCACTTGGGTAAGATTTTCATGCATAAAAACATCCATCCATTTTATTTAAGTGAACATAGGTTTGTGTAAAAATCTATCTATCTAGATTACAATACACTATTATGTTTTTTTTTTCTTGTTACAAAAATCACTGCATAGCTGTTATTGAATTGATTATCTGGTGAAGTAAAATTGCTCTTGGTAAAGGCAAAAATAGGATATTAAGACAACTTACAAATCAACACTATTAACCTCCTATACACACACACACATACACACAGCAGTGATGAATGACCTGCATCCTCCTTATGGAGACAATAAGAAACAATCTCTTTTCATCTCTCTTTAGCTTCTTTTTGAGAGGATCATCCTCTTTTCGTTGTTTTCATCTTTTCCTGGCAAGTGAACCAATTGAGCTCCCAGCCAAACAAACCAACTTGATGGACATATATGATAGATCTATTGTCTTTGAAACCAAATTGTAGTCTAATGTCAAATATAAGCCTGGTTTCTGTTGGTTGCATGTGGAGATGTTAAGTAATTTGCGTGTGCGTTTGTGACTTCATGAGGTTGGTCCATCATCTCCCATGAGCCTCGCAGAGGCGTTTGACCAGGGAGAGTGTTGGATGGCACATTGTTTATCCTGGTCAGGGATGTGGAAATGACAGAAGCATGGCAGATCTGACTGAATAAAGACACATCTCCTACGGTTAACTCACAAGGTTATTTTAGTACAGACTGGAAATCTGCAGTGGCATCAAGTTGGGAAACATTGACGATAGTTTCGCAATAATGAGAGCAATGAAAGGGAACTGCACGGAGGATTTAGTGTTCTTCACTTCAGGAAAGGAGCACTGAAATTCTTGCTTTTATGTGTAGCAAATAGTGCCATCTATGCAAGTCTGCAGCAAATTTAAACCTGCAACTTGTTAAGAGTCAAAGTCCTGGACCAAATTAATTGACACATGGTTTTCTTTATGCCTTCCTTGTGAAAGCGGGGACATCCCAGATTTCTGCTTTGTACTGCAACTTTTGCACTTAGCGTGAAGACATTTTAACATGCATTGTGTGACTGATTGATATGTGCACATTCTTCCAGCTCCACTATCTTTAGTGTCGCTACACGGTTGTGTGTTGAGCTCTAGATATTGCCTTGTGATTGGATGACTGAGTTCTGGAGGTAATAAACAATGGAGACTCTGTGGTGCCACTCAGATATTATTTGACTCTAATTTTATAAACATTTAATCCAGCACATTCCTTGGGAACAAAAAACTCCCCACATCATCAAAGAGGATATGTTTTTATACGTACTTAATCCTGATTAACATACTGAGTGAATGTATGATCAAAGAGTTTGGTTGATTTGCCGCTTAATTTTGATCACAAATATTAAGCTTGTGTACACATTCATGAAAACCCATGAAAGTGGCTTGTTAAGCGCTTTTTCTTCCTGTTTTGATGAATTTCCAGTTGAAACAGGCTGTTTGGAAAGGGCATGTTGAATGCCCTTTCTTTATTATTTATTTATTTAAGAATTTAATTAATAGCTTTGTCGCAGTTATGATGAACAGTAATGATTTGCTAGCTAGTCCGAAACAACTGATGATAGTGAGACGCATTTGATTGGACAAAAATTTGGTTATGCATTTTAGTATGTCATCAATATTTTCTGAAATAGAAGTTGTGGCTACATTTTAGGTGAGTGTATATATACAAAGAGCTAATTTGATCAACTTTAATGTGTAAACTAGCATATAGATGACCTCAAAGCAAGCACACGTGGACTTAAATCCACAAAACTTTGATTTCATGGGATCTGTTAAAACATGCTCATATATAGTAGCTATTAAATATCACACAACTCTTAGAACTGTTTTCCAGAATTTGCTTGAGAGTCCTCAATGTACTTCTGAATGAAACGTATAATGGAAAAGTGTGGTGCAGTGATGGATGTGTGATGGGTGTAGCCCAGGCGGGTGTGAGACAGTCTTCATGTTCTGACTTTAGCTCTGAAAGGTCATGTAGACAGGCTGCTGTTTTTACACAGGGCTGGTACATTATACAGCAATTGAACAGGTCTGGTAGTACACAGCAATTAGACCGCATGGTTACGTAACAGCATGAGTGTGCCTTCGGTGCCGCCCAGAGCAGTGGCCAGTTTTATATACCTCATCTGTCTTCGCACAGTGTTTTTCCAGTGATATTTTTACTCTGGCTGTTATTTTAGTGTTTTGATGAACAAATCATTTCCTGAATTCTTTGACCAGTCATAAGGCCTCTCGAATAAGACAGTTCAGTCTGCTAACACCAGCTGCCTCTAATTAGCAGTAGGAGATAGCAAATCATTGGTTCATCAGTGATTTGTTTCTGTCTTTGGTAGTGCTTGGTGATTTACCAGTTAATTAAGAATTAAGAATTAAGCAAATGGTATGAATTATTTGAAAACCGGAATAGAAGTACAAGTGCCTATGCAACGTACACAGCATCGTTAATTGAGAGAAGATCCCTGTTAACTGCATACACTTCTGACTAATGGTTGGGAAACTTATAGAACTATTAATAGCACACAACTAATTCTTTAAATGGGCAAATAACCAAACTGAAATGGCGTTAATGGAAGCCAGAGACCTAGAGGATTAATGCAAAGAGGAGAAAATAACAGGCAGAGCAAGATCTCTGAAATATAGGAAGAAAATTCTAATTTCTGAACTGGTGCTGAAGGGTTTATATAATGTATCTCTGAGGGGAACTGTCTGTCTTCAGAAAAGTTTAGATGGTATTTTCATTTTTATCTTAACTCTGTATAATGCATATTAATGTAGTATTTAAAGTGCTGGTTTGTTTACAGCAGTAACCAAGGAAACGCTGTATCGCTGCTGTTCCATAAGCGCCACCTGCTGGCAGAGAGTAAAATTTGCGTATCATTCAGCCTGTTTGCTGTTTCTCTTTCGTTCACACTTTATGTAGCGTAATATCACAAAGCTAAGGTTAGACCATTCTGTTTTTGCTTTAAATTTTGAAATTATACAATCTAATTTACATCGAAAACTGCTCATGCTAGCATGTTTGTTTGGATCGTGATTAAAATACAGTGGTTCTGCAACTTTCACGCATTTCACGCACGTAATATAAAGGCACAGTCAGGGAAAGACCATAATAAATGGTCAAACCGCCAAAATCCTAAAAAAAAACGTGAAACAGATATTTGGTCAAACTGCCTAGCCACTAGTTTTTTTGTCATGAAATATGAATAGCCACAACTGAAGCCAGTAAAATTGTTTGTACACTTGGTCCATGTCCAGATTTGAGCTTTATGGACTTGATGAGAGCAATTAAAATCACTCTAGCTTTCTCAGTTCTTTCCTGAACATCAATTTCCTCTTCAAGACTCTTGATAACCACTCAGGAGTTAAGAGTAGAGTTGATTTGATTGGATTTTAGTGGTTACTTTCATGGGAATCTGTTTTCCGTCCGTAATAATCCATTTCAGAATGAAATGGAATATTAAATGTGAAAAAACTGAAGGACAGACATTGTTTTATTCATCAGGAATTTATTGGATCATGAAAAGTGGATGTTCCACACCAGAATGGAGCCAGATCTGAATGACACCTCCAGAAGTCTTTGAAGAGGCTTTTTCAGCAGGCCATTGAGACTGAAAGTCAGATTCATCCTCTGATTTTCTTTCTTCAACTCTTTAAATGTAAGAAATTACATTTGGAAGACAAGTTGAAACTGTATTAGTAACCATATTATTATTTTTTTTTTCTAAAGATCTATAGGACTCTATGAAAGAACATCATTATGTTACTAAAGACTCACTGCAGTTAGGTTTCTAGCGTGTCATTGGGACTTGGAGTTGATCTCATGGACTGGAATGTAGTGCTCACAAGAACGAGGCATCAAATGTAAACTTTTGCTTAGAGTAGTAAATTGTAGTGCAAATAACCATCCAGGCCCTGTGCAGTAAATGGAAAGGCAATCATGACTTTGTTTGTCAGACCTGTTCAGTAGGACATATTCCATCAGTCTTTGGCGAAATGCTCCCACTGGAGAAGTCTTAAACATTTCCAGCACACATCCTCAGCTGAATTCTTGCTATTTTTTTCTTTTCAGTCTCATCTTTCACATTTTCAATCTGTTTTTTCCCCGAGCACAACGTGGCACTCAGTCACACGCATACTTTTGTGTTTTTCAGTCTTTCTTGGAGATAAACGGCTGCTTTTATAACGCTTAAGGATCTCGATGCCATAGCAGTGCTGTGGGATCAGTGGGAATACAGCTTATGATTGCTCCCATATGTAGGGATTGTGCCAGAAACAGTGGCATTGGCTTAGCACCAGCATCCCTGCACCTCAGTCTGCCTGTTGTATGTGGTCTCTGACAACCTGTGCTGACTCGAATAAGATGAATTATGTTAGACAGTACCATCTGTTGAGCAGGAGACTGATTTGCACACTGCCAGGACACCGTGTGTCATGCACTTTATGCAACTTATCGTTTGAAAGCTGTTACGTCTGGTTTCATTTGTTATGTGATGTTTTTATTCACCTAAATCTGTTTACTTCTTAAAAATTCTGTAAAAATCCAGTTCATACATACATGCAGTAAGTTGAAAATAAGTCTTCTATGATGAGCATGATTTAAGTGAATTGCATTCTGATATTTTCGGGTACTTAAAGTAAAATATGTCAGGATGACACAACTGTCAGAATAAAGGAGGAAAATGCTTATTGGAAGAAAAGAAACCTTTTCATAGTAGTTTGGCAGGTAGTTTGGCCATAATCTTTTATTCTATCTTAGGGGGAAATGGTTTTTCAAGAAAGCTGCACCACTAGCTACTTTTTAATATTTAAATAACTTTTATCCACTAAATCAAAGTCATGTGGTGCCACCAATGAAAGAAATGAAAACCGAAGATTACTATATAGCAGACCCTCATGACTTTATATATTTCTAACTTTAATAATAATAATTTTAATAATTATTTTTAGTTTTTATAACTGCAGCACTTAAACTTAAATGTATTTATTTCAGATGCCAAGTATTTTTTTTCATTTGTTTTATGTAATATGTTTCATGCTTTCATTTAATATTTATATTTTATTCCAGCTTAATTTCAATTTGCAAAAGATCATTAATCGTTTTAGCTTTAGTTTCAGTTTCAGTCAACAATACAGCACTGTTCAAGGTCAGTAAGTTTCTGACAATGTCCTATAATTTTATACATGCATATCATAGTCACGCACACACACATATACACACACACACACACACTTTGAAAAATGTGTTTAAATGTATATTTTTTTGAAAATATACATTTTGTCCACTGTGTTAGTCATTTAATTTTTTTTCTTGAAAATGGTGTGAAGATTTTTCAGGGCCGAGAATTTGACACATGTGACTAATATCCTTTTCTTTATGGACAAATGTTCTTTTGGAAATATGGGAATGTTATACAATGTTTATTTAGTCAACTTATCTTTGATCTCTGGCTATGACCTTTATAGTGCTGTCACTGTCTTTTATTTATCCGTGAGAACCACAAACCTCTCTGAAGATTTGTTTTGCTATTTTGGTCCTTGTCTAGATAGAGATGCGGGTGTGTGTGTGGTGTCCACACACAGTGGCTCGCCAAGGGACCTCCCTTTGATACTGAAAAGAGATCATACTCGCTTCTTTTCCGCTTATTATCTCTCCTCCTGCTTATTCTTTCTCTATTTTGTTTTGAACATTTCTAAAGAGCCTACTTGCAGACAGTTTAATCGCAAAGCCACTGTGCCCTGAACTTGAGTCTAAACATCGCCCTGGTACTGTTTATGTTGACTGTGTAGAAGGCTGTCTCCTGCTTTCTGCCCATGACACTCCTCTCTTTCTCTGGGGAGTAATCGCAATCAAATTGCCAAGAAGAACGGAGACAAACAGGGAGGAAAAGAGAGGTATGCAGGGAGGAAAATGTTACTGAAGCTTAATATTTACAAACTTTGACTGTGTACCCGATAATCTCACTCGTCAACCGTTTTCCCCCGGTTTTGATGGTTTTCGGTCTATTTTGGCATGTGGTTTCATACAAACATAACACATTCTCTTGCTTGCGTGTGTTTCCATGCTCCCTTACTCACATCTGGAATACTAAGCTGAGAGTTGGACTCTCTTGTTGATTCATTTTCATTTTTTCCTATGATGACTGAGGCCAGCTCGTCCTCACCACGAGTACATTTGTTTTTCTCCTCGAGATGAAGGCAGAGGGAATGAAGGAAAATCTGGATCTTATTTGAAGCTGTTTCTTTCTGCCCTGACGTTCTGCTTGTATCCTCACCACAGCTCAGCTGGAATCTGCCTCGTGCAAGGAGCTTACGGCGGTCGTGTACCTGGTGATTGTGGATGTAAAGTGTTCGTTGGTCGTGGGAAAACGCTACTCAATGCTCCTCTGTGTTTTACTGAGAGTGAATGAACTTGAGTTGGTGGTGTGGTTGGAGGAATATTTCCACTCATGCTCCACAAGGAATGTGGATGCTGCTTTGTAATTATGCCCAGTCAGCATAGGGTTACTGTGCTTAAGCCCAACAACAAACCAACCCCCCCTCTGTATCTTTATTGCTCCCGAAGTTGGGTTGAATAAACCAGAGATCTGCAAACTGAAGCAGCCCCCAAGGACACAAAGCTCTGAGCTTTTGGAATAAACCACGTCTGCATCAGATGAATGCTGGACTTGCGAATGGAAACTTCTCTCTAAATGCACTGATTATAGTTTTTTTTTCTACTTCCATAACGTGTCTGACAGGGTTTAAGAACAGAAAAGTGAGGGGATATTTGAGATAAGCCATCAGTTTGGCTCATGAATATTTATTAGGTGATGTAAAGTTAGCCCGCAAGTCCTAACTGATCTGCTGAAAGCCAGGTAAGTGGGCACAAGGCATTGTAGCATTTACCGCTTATTACTGTTCACTCCAGAATCTTTTTCTAGGTGTTCAATGCCATCAGTTCCAGTGTTTTATGAACTGATTATTTATTAAATAAAGGTAACTTTCAAAAAGAGAGTTGAAGAACTTCAACATTTCTGAAGGAATATGCAATCAGATTTATACACACTTGATGTTAACTGTATATTTTTACATGACTCTGCTCAGTCCATGGTATAGATTTGTTATTTTCAAAAGCACAGCCCTATTAGCTTTTGGCAGTTCCTGTACCTGTCCTTCAGTTGCCTCCCTCCAATGTTTTTTTTCTTTTTTCCATTTGGCTCCTCATGTAAATCTCATCTGTACTTGCTCATTGTTTCAGTAGTTGGGGTTGGATAAGGTTTGCATGGATGCAAAAGTGCAAGAACTGCTTAGATTGAGCCACGTGTCTACAGTTCCTTCCAAGACTGTGAGCTTTCATATATCAGATCATATTTCTGCTTCCAAATCGAGATTTCAGGAAATTCACTTGGATGTTGGTGTATAATTGGATGCTTTAATGCACACTTGCTGTCTCGAAGCAGTTCGTTGGCACAAGATGTCACACAAGGTGATGATTGATGATTTCAGAGAAATGCTCTTAGTTAAATAAGATTATGGGTAAATTCCACTTGAAAGTGAGTATCTCTATTCCCCACTCTCTGAGAAAGACAGAACACTCTGAAGGGTGAAGTGTAGTACTGACTAATTGCAACAATCTACACAGTCACTGCCAATTTATTTTAACATGGCAACAAATGTATGCTTATGGCTCTTTTTTTTGTATACATCAGTGCTGATCATTTTATTTTGAAATTATTTCATGTTTAGCACAAACAAGTTCCTTTGTTTTGTTTTTATTTTTATTTTTTTGCCCTTTTATTGATCCATCATGGTGGGTACTGGCTGAAACAGGACTGCATACACAGAAATATGGGTTCAGTAAGATTTGTTTAAATTAAAATGCTTTTGAAAGAAGTCTCTTATGTCTACCAAGGCTCCATTTATTTGATGAAAAATACAGTAAATACAGTAATATTGTAAAATATTACAATCTAAAATAATTTTTTTTTACTATAATATATTAAAATATAATTTGTTCATGTGATGGCAAAGCTGAATTTTCAGCAGTGATTACTTCAGTGTCACATGATCCTTTAGAAATGATTTTATATGCTGATTTTGACATTTATTTGGAACCCCAAATGTTTTAAATAGTGTAATTTACATGTTGAATCATGCCCATTTAATATAACCTGTTTTGATGACTCATGTTTGAAATATGTAGAGTCATTTGATGCACTCACAGATGATGATTGTGCTGATGCATGGCTTTCTGAAAGGCCAGCTTGGGCCTGTGGTTTGCATTAGTCTATCTGTGTTTTCCGGGCTTTACCATGCACCCATTAATAACAAACACACTTTCATTATATGCGACCCACCATGTGTTGTGTGAAGAATCTACAGGGGTCACAACCCCACTTCAGAGCCTCCTTGCAACCATTTTTATCATGCTGCATGAGAGCAGACTAACTCTGAACTTAATGCCTCTGATAGGCCCTCACAGCCCATCAATGCACTTTGAATCACATTAATGATGCTGTGACTATTGGGCTTGGTAATGGCATAAATTCATGTATGGTGTCTTTATCATTCTCTTTTTAAGAGTTTTGCCAGATATCAGGGTTCCATTGGCGATTTTGAGCTTGTTCCATTGCACTCTACTGACCTCTGGCCCAGAGTTGAAAGATTATAAGGTCAGGCAGTGGGAAGCACAAATCACACAGTTGCTGTCCATTTGCAAGCAGCATGAAGTTGGGATCCTGGGAAAGATCATGGACACTGAGTCTAATGGGGAGAATTTTCAGATGTAATTTTCAGGAAATAAAAAAAGAAATATGACTATAATAATAATTATAATATTATATATATATATATATATATATATATATATATATATATATATATATATATATATATATATATATATATATATATATCAAATATTGTGTTGAACAGTGGGTGGCCTTTTGTGAACATCCGTGATGGTCCCATTGGTCTGTTGGAGGTCATACGATTTCCTGCCGTCCACTGGTATCAGACTGCATCATTGAGTAAATACACTGGTATTACTTGCACGTTGAATCTCATCTTTTGGAGCAGCCCAACAGTTATCACCATTAAATTCATTCTTTAGGATTTAGCTGCTCATTAACCAGGGTTCTTATTAAATCCACTACTCAGTTAGATGTTGAATTCCTCTGGCACTCCCCTGGCAGGTTGGTTGATTATGAAATGGCATCTTTGGGTGGAGATGTGCCTTTTCTTGATTATGATGCTGTTTTCTGACCTTGGGTCATTTAAGGATTTGATGGGCCATTTGTTATAGAATCTAAAATGTCACTGACACAATGAGTCACATCTTCTGATGAACTGCTTTTGGGAGTGTGTGTTTGTTGTGACATGGTAGAGGTTTGGTGTGGCCCTCATCATGAGGGATGACTTACACAACAAGCCGCGAGGGGGATGAGGAATCCATTACATCCTGCACACTTCCTGTTCACATTAGACTGTCCTCCTACACACATACACAGTTACAGTACATGCCCTCAGATTTAATGTTTCCTTTGCTGCTTATGATTTGTTATCAGTGAAAATTTAAATGAGGTGTAACTTCATAACTGCCGTTCATTATAATTGCATATTTTCATTTTTTTTTTTCCACTTACGAAAACATGCTAGATGAGCTAAATATGTTTGCAAGTTTTACAAATTTAGAGATTAATTAACATCAAGCATGCAAACATTTGGCTTTGTGCCGAATGTGAGAGGTATGTGAGCCCAAGTTTATTTATACAGCTTATTCCCACATGCCAGTAGTTTCAGTTTTGCTTGAAATAATTTTGTGTAGACTTGGTGTTTATAATATATTTTGTTTATATTGAACGGCTCATTTTTTCGTTCCTGTTTCATTCTGAATACTGAGAAATTTATAGGATTTTTTGCGGAGTGACAGGAACTAAAATACATTTGAGTGTTAATTCTATACATGTACACCCTAATAAAACAGTCATATATTTAAAATACATTAATTTCATACTCAGTGTAGTTCAAATCTATTCTGACATATCACTTGAGACTTACTGATATAAAAATTATAATTAGACTTTATTTGGAGTACTACTTGTGCACAATGCACATTTCTTAATATTAAGCCTAAAATGTGTTTTTATGTCACTATTGATGAGAATTGCATAATCTTTAAATGCAAGATATTTAAAGTGTACCTAAAGTATACCTGCACTTGCAGTAGTTTCTCTTTAGCACAATCAAATATACTTCAGTATATACTTCAGCAGTACTTCTGCACAAGTGCATTAAGTGCAAAATTAGTTGTTCCAATTTAGCAGACTTAAATTAAAACAGTTTAGGATACTAAAAGTATGTTTTTAGGGCTCCAATGCAACTTACCAATTTTTTTTTTCTTTTAATAATGCACTTTTGACCCACTGTGACTTATTTTCCGGAAAGTAGTATAGCACCCAGAAATCATCATTGTTTCCAAGCTGACACATGAAGGTAATGGTGCACATGCAGTAGCTTGTTTTAAAATCTCCTTTGATGATAATTATGTCAGGAGGGATCTGAAGTACGATTCCCGAAAACTCACAAAATGTGGACACAGCAAGAGTGTGGCAGTGTTGGTAGGACACATGTTGCTGTATTAATTAAGTATTAGGTATAAAGTATTAACACTCCCATGTAGGAGGCAACAGGAGCGCCTGCTTTACTCCATCAGAGCGAAGAGCTTGCTGTGTGTGGAATGTGTAAGGCAGTGATGTGAAACAGATGCCTCCTCTGCAGGCTTGATGCTGCACGTGGCCGCTGTCTCTCCAGACGGATTCTGCAGAAAACAGAGAAGGTGCGAGCCAAGCAGTCCGGTCCAGCATCTATTAGACTAGACTACCGTGGCATGAATTCGCAGCACGTGTGATCGCAGGCATTCTGGTGATGATGATGATGTTGTCACATGCACACACACACATACTCACACGCTCTTCTGCACGGGCCAATGTGTGTCAGCAGCAGGGACCTTTCCGAGCACAGTTAGAGTGTCTGTAGCGGCCCACGCCCCAGGCCTGCCAGTCCAGGCCCAAATCACAGGGCTGCTAACCGCAGGGAGCTAATTGTAGCACAGCTCCTCGAAACTCTTCCCTTTAATTCTCTCCCTGGTTTCACTCACTCTCTCTTCTCGGATCAAACATAAACAATTGCTGATAAAGCTCGGAAGATCTGGGCCGAGGAGACGAGTCAAGAGAATGTGTGAGAAGTGGAATCTGAATCCGAAAACTTTCTAGAAACTTGAGACTGACATGTTTAGAATCTAGAATGAACCAATTACTCTATAGTTGAGGCATTTGGGGGCTTTTTAGCTTGTGTTTAAGAAAAATTTAATGACAGACAGGAAAGTGAGAGGGTCGGGATTTAAACCAAGCCGGATTTGAACCCCAATCCCCATGAGCCGATGAATATGGTAATAATTCAGAACCATAGTATATGGCACCAATAATTTTTTTTTTTTAAAGAAATGAATACCTAATTTATCAAGGATACAACTGACAGTAAAGACATTTATAATGGATTATTATTTTTAAAAAATGCTGTTCTTTTGAACTTTCTATTCAGCAAATAATCCTGAAAAAAAATGTTTTCACTAAAATATTAAGCAGCAAAAATTGAGGTTGAAAAAAAATAAATGTTTCTTGGGCAGCAAATCAGAATATTAGAATGATTTCTGAAGGATCGTGTGACAGGTAAGACTGGAGTACTGATGCTGAAAATTCAGCTGTGCGTCACAGAAATAAATTGCATTTTAAAATATATTCAAACAGAAAACAGTCATTTTAAATTTTAATAATATTTCAAAATATTACTGATTATTACTTTATTTTTATAAAATATATACAGTCTTGGGGAGCAAATAAGGGTTGTATTTAAAAAAAACAAAACAAAAAAATATTTTCCAACCAAAAACTATTGAATGGTAGTGTATATCAAAATACCATGGGGATATAATTTGTGATACAATCACTGTACACTGATAGCATCATAAAACAGTGGATTTTGTAAAAGTGGTAATTGGACATGTACTGTAGTGATGTTGATAATTCTTCAGCTGTGCTGGTGTGTTTAAGATATTTGCGGTGGTCTCTGGTCTCCATCTCTAATGATCCTGCCGGCTGTTCTGATGAAGATCTAAACTCTGCAACATCTGGCTAGCACTTCATCATTCCACTGCCCAGTTTCCTTCTGCATGTTTGAGAAGGACTGACCCACAATTACAGGGTTGCCAGATTTCAAATGAACCCTCCCCTCCTCCCCAACGCTTATCATACATAACCTACGGAATGTTGGCTTCAGAATAACTGGCTTGGAAACTGTTCCAACAACTACTGTAAATAGCCCATGTCTAGTTTTTCCATAACATGGTTGGTTACAGTGGAGATTTCTGTGGCCTGGTACAGTCTGTCCACGAGGTTTCCTCACCAGTGACAGGATTTTTTCAGACCGAAGTACCTGAGAAGAATTTTAATAACATAAGAGGATTATTCCCATTCTATTATGCACAGTGCTTATTTTGTTCATTGGCTAATACATAAACTTCAAACTACTTATGAGAGTGTTTGAGAGGGTTGACGTGTGGTACAGAAACATTAGACGCTGGAGAGCGGTAATGGCTCTGTGTTTTAACAGCGATTGAAATGTGTTGCTGCTAAGCTTGCCAAAACCATTTACAACTGGATAGGATGATTTCCAATCCATCTGATATAAACACTGATGATAAGATATACAGATGTGTGCATCACACACCAGGTCTCCATCTGTCCTGCGTAGTGTTAAATTCTACAGGATGGGATTCTTGTTGTCTATAAATCTTTTATGCTTTGAGCGCAGAGTACAAAGAAGAAACGGGTCTATGATGTTACATAAACACTTCATAATTTACAATAGTGACAACATTGGCCATCAGTAACATTAGTTTGTGCTGCCTCGGTTGTGCATTATCATGACACAATTTTTGTGTCTTTGTGGCCACCAGAGGGCAGTGTGTGATTAGAAATTTCAGGTTAGTGGCTGATTATGAAATCTGAGGTCTTAGTAATGCATGAGCATTAGAGCTCAAAGAAAGCGGCATCATATGTCAAATTTATGAGTGTCAGTTGGCATTTGTATTGATTGGCAGTGCTTTTAGTTCCCTTTCTTCTGAAACAAAACTAAAATTTGAATTAAAATAGTCTCAATTACACTACCTTCCAGTTATTTAAATGTTTATAGAAGTCTCTTATGCTCACTAAAGCTGCATTTATTTAATCAAAAATACAGTAAAAATTGTAATATTGTGAAATATCATTATAGACATTACTCCAGTCTTCAGTGTCACATGATCCTTCAGAAATGCTGATTTGATGCTTAAGACATATTTCCTATTATTTTCCCAAGAATTCTGAGTAGCCCTTCACTTTTCCTTTTTCAGATGGAGCAGTTTTCAGATGACGAGCTGGATCACGCTGCAGAGGAGGACAGTGATAAAGAGGACCAGGACCTGGACAAAATGTTTGGAGCATGGCTGGGAGAGCTGGACAAACTGACAAAGGTGATAACCAGTAAATCTGTGTAATAATCTCATGGTTGTCAGTGTAGATTAGGTTTGTGATGTCACTACCCATGAGGCTTTAAGCAGCGTGATGAGTCTGTCAGTCATTCAATTCAGTTTTGTGCAGTGTCCTCATAGTTGCATTTCAATTACTATTAAAGCTTATTTCATTAGTTTTTAATGTTATGCAACAAAAGGTTTTAAGTATGAATGTCTGATAATCTGTATTTTTCTAAATTAATCAGATAGTCCTGAAATCCGTCTACAGTGTTATTCACAGTACTGACACAGCTGTATCCACTGTATATGTGTAGTCTCACCACTCTTTGTTTATCTGTTTTGCTGTCTTTAGAGTCTACATGTAGATGACGAGAGACCGGAGAAGGTGCAGAAAGCACCTCTTAGACAAGAGACCAACATGGCCAACATGGCCTACCGCTTCTCTGTTTATAACATCAACGGTGAGGCCACATTATACACTCTACACTACAATATATTCGATTATTATCCACAATATTATATTATCATATTCTAATATCATTATAACCTCAGATGGGGCTATAGATTGCAAAATTATTCATGTAACTGAGGACTGTGCATTATGACTCCATAAGTATAATTACGGTATATATTGTTTTCAATAAAAATGATTATGACTTCATGGAACACAAGGCTCTTGAGACATAGGTTCAGTAAATATTTGACATGCTTAAAGCTGATTTGTTTACACTTGTTTGTGTGTGCACATTTGTTTCCTCACAGAGGCTCTGAACCAGGGTGACGCAGTGGATCTGGATGCTCTGATGGCGGACCTCTGCTCCATCGAGCAGGAGCTCAGCACCATTGGTAAGCCTAGCACCACTTCCTCTCGCCTTGGCCTGACAGGGGACACCAAAGTCCGTCAGAAGCCCCCGGCCGGACGCAGTCACAGCACCAAGCACACGGGCAGCAGCAGTGGAGGGGCGAGCAGCAGCGGTGGCAGCACCAGCAGCAGTACCCGCGCCTCTCCCGCCTCTACCGTCAGGGTGGGCAGCTCCAGCAGCAGAACCCCGCTGGCATCCAACTTCTCTCTAGATGACATCACAGCCCAGCTGGAAAAAGCCTCTCAAAGCATGGACGAAGCAGCCAGGCAGAGCTCCACGTCCTTCGGATCTACAGTCTCAGCACCGTACTCTTCCTCCACCGTGCGGCGGCCGACCTCCCATCATCATCATCACAGGACGGGGTCGGTGGGTACGGTCACTGAGCATGAGGTGCGGTCCTTTGTCCATTCCTCTCGCTCTAGCATTAACTCGGCCTCTGCGTCCAGCATGGACTCGCTAGACATTGAAAAACCCAAGTCTGATCAGGATGGGTTGCAGGACGGACAGGACCAGCCGTGTTCAGAGGTAAACAGTGCTTTGTATTGTTCTTATCTCATATTAACTGACATGTTGGATGGATTTTCTTTGACCGAGCTTGAAGTAATGCATTATGTTTGCATGGCACATGCGACATGCCTTAGAGTTTGTCTAAAAAAAAAAAAAAAAGAGATTTTATAAGGCCATGGGTCTCAACCAGGGGGCCAGGGTCCAATAGGGGCTTTGAGCAAACTTCCAAGATGGCCTTTAGGTTACTTAAAATAATTAGAAATAAGACAAAACAAGCATTAAAGGGTTAGTTCACCACAAAAATGAAAATTAATTACTCACCCTCATATTGTTCCAAACACAAATTAAGATATTATTGATAAAATCTGAGAGCTCTCTGACCCTACATAGACAGCAATGCAACTGAAATGTTCCCAGACCCAGAAATGTAGTAAGGACATCGGTATAACAGTCTATGTGACCTCAGTGGCTCAACTTCAGTTTTGCGAAGCTACGAGAATACTTTTTGTGTGCAAAGAAAACAAACATTTTTTCAACCATTCTTCTCCCTCGAGTTACCATCTTCTGCCATTTTGGAGAGTACCACAATGCATGTGCGTGCTTTCTCCTGAATATAAACAACGGTGTTTACATTGATATCATTCTGGAGAAAGTGCGTGCATGTGTTTTCAGTTGTGTTGCTGTCTATGCAATCTTTCCGATTTCATCTAAAATATCTTAGTTTTCTGAAGATGAGCGGAGGTTTGGAACGACATGAGGGTGACTAATTAATGACAGAATTTTCATTTTGGCGTAAACTAACCCTTTAAAACAAAACCAAACAACTAAAAATCAAGATATTTCTTATTTTAATTCACCCCTTAAACAATAGTTTTTTTTTTTTGTTTTGCTTAGTTTTTTTTAATTCCTTTGAGGAACCTGGGGTTTGGAAAACCTATATATGTACCAATGTACCTTTGTGTGATTTCTAGAAGAATAAATTCTTATTTTATAAAACCTCTTTAGATTAAGTGGCCTTGTACTTACATAAAAAATAAGTACAGTGTATTGTGTTCATATTGTATTGAAAAACACTTTTGCTGTTATTGTGGTGGGATACGGGTAAGGTTAGGGACAGGTTTGGTGGTGTGGGTAGGTTTAAGGGTGGGTTAAGGTGTAAGGGATGGGTCAACAGTGTAATTATAAATGTAATTACAGAAATTAATTACAGATGTAATTGCTGGTATTTTTTAAAAATATAAGTGCAATGTAAAAACATGTACACAGTAAGTGCATTGTATCAAATGATTAATTTAAATGTAAGTACATTGTAGTTAATGAAATTTTTTATAGTGTTGGGCTTATTGGTTGTGAGGGAATGTTTTTAAAAATCCTTACATTTAATCCATGATGAAAAACTTATCATTGTGTTCAGTGGGGTGCCTGTTGGAACAGCCTTCAGGTCTAAAGCGCTTAAAATGCTGCCCATGTAGACAGCTCCCTTGGTTTTGGAACAGAACCTAGTCAGTTCATCAGGCCTCTAGCAGAGCAGATTAAGCATTAAACTGAGCATTGCTTCTGTCCCTGACTGAAAGGCCAAATAAAAGCAGCTTTTTACCCTTACTTCAGACTTAATTACACAGACAAGGGATTTTGCTATATTTTGGATTATATTTAGTTGTTGTATTGAGTTGGATCTAAACCAAATATTTAATGGTTAAACTTTCAACCCATTGTGGGTACAGTTCAACAAATGCAGATTTCTTAAATGCATCAGTTATTAGTTAAATCTTCTTTCTCAAATGAATTGAAGGCCGTCATGAATCATGTGCTTGACAAGTCACAGACTATTTCTTTTACCTAAGGTTTTTCGCATTGCCCCCAAACACCAACTTGTTGGGTTTTGTTGTTATTTGCACGATCATTACTGGTTATCCTTGGAAATCACACTAGTAAGGTCTTTAAAAGTGCCATTTAAAAATGATTTGAGCTATTTGAAATGTGAAATTGAACAGTTTTGGATAGGACATTTTTTTTTAGTTTCAGTGATTATTGCTCACAATTTTCCCCTGTGCTTTCACACTATGAAAAATCATTAATGTTTATTAATCAAAGCACTAATGACTCTTGTCTCTTCTCTCTCTGCACAAAGCACTCGTATCTGGACAGGGAGACTTCTCTCATTCTGAAAAGCATTGCAGGAAAGCCCTCTCACTTGCTGACCAAGGTGACGCCCTCTTTCCACCTCTGGATATATTGAGTTTCTCTTAGTGGCTTCCTAACCCCTCTGTGCATGCCAGCATGATTCATTTTCATCCATTTTTCTTTCATTATGTGTCCTGGTATTAAGACATAATGAAGCTCTTCTAAGGACATAAAGCTTTGTATAATTCCTCTAACCTTGCTTCTTATACCTCAGTATTTTTTTGGTTAATTCACACTGACCTTAACCATCTCCCCACCTCCCGCTTCATGCTGATTCCTCGTCCGTAACCAGTCAATTCAATATATCAAAGGACATCAGAAGTATCAGAATATATGGCTGACGCAGAGTGATGTGCATGGATACTTCACATCACCTACAATGTTTGTGTTGTTCCATAACAAAACAGGAATGTACAGGCGTCTGTTAACTCAAACTCTCCGTTTATGTATTGTTGATGTAGTTATAGTGCATTACATTTTAGGTCCTGTTTAAACCAAGTCTGACAGGTAACCAATCGCTAAAATAATCATGATCCTTCAAAAGAGAGGTCAGAGTTGGTGTAAAGAGGTTCATGGAGATGCATTGTTTTCATTTTAAAATCTTGTCCTGCATGCTCTTCTTGGTGTCATAACCCCATTTTTCATCATTTATTTTGGTATGTACTTTTGCGTACACTCAAAATAATTGGTGAGGGAAATTCCATGAGATGGCAATAAAAAATGTATTTTAATGCTTTTGCATGAACACAATTCCTTAATAAGAGAATGTTATAGTTTTGTAAGCGAAACACAAATATTCATGAAGGAATGCAAAAGCATTGAAATAAAATGTTTCTTCTCATCTCGTATTGTTTTGATCGCTGTGTTCCCTCAGGGGCTCCTCAGCATCTGAGATGTCCACTTTAAAATGAATTGTTTTGCACTATGACTATTGACTTAATTAAAATATGTCTGGAGAGCATGTTCATGCATGTTTGAATTGCATTTTGAGTTTAAGTTTGGTTTTGGCAGCTCTTCAGGACCGCATGTCCAAATCAAATCATTAAATATGTATGAAGATGTGTAAAGGATTTCGGGGAGCTCATTCCATTTAGAGGTTAAACATTTGGACATTTGAGTTCAACAGTACAATATTAAACTTGTCATATTAGAACACTGTACATGGATATTTGTAATTGCTATTAGATTCATTGCATGTTATTATGTAAGGAAACTTAGTTTCGTCACTGTTTATGTAACACAACATCTGTGATAAAGACTGTAAGTGATGACTGTGTGCTCCCTCAGGGTTTGTATGTACCTGTTCATTAGAGAGGTGCAGCCCCAGATCGGTTAACTGTGGACAGGTAGCAGACGGACCCGCAAGGTACCGAGTGACATAATGATCAGCCCAACAGATGGATTCTAGGAAGTGATCGAGTTTCACCAGAAACAGCAGGCTGTAGTCCCACACAAAAGGGTTTTGCTTCCTCACAGACAATTGTCCGCCACAATCAACCAGTGTGTTTATCCTCGGTTCGGTTTTTTTTTTTTTTTTTTTGAGGACTTACCTGCACAACAAAAACAGTTTCAAAATCAAACCTCCATTAAACTGTTTAGGATTAATCTTAAGCTTTCTTTGCACAGATCAGCTCATCTTGTTAAACTGTACTGTGGCCTGTAGACCAACAGTAGCCGGACCAGAGTGTTGTGGCGGCATTAGCAAGGCTTGGAGTCAGTTGAGGTTATCTGATTGGTTGGAGGAGTTAAGTT
This sequence comes from Cyprinus carpio, assembly GCF_018340385.1. NCBI lineage: Eukaryota > Metazoa > Chordata > Actinopteri > Cypriniformes > Cyprinidae > Cyprinus > Cyprinus carpio. The sequence continues at coordinate 12,081,642 of NC_056605.1, forward strand.
AACGTGCCTGTAATCCGCTTTACACTCAGGAGGTTTCATCACCTAGATTTTCATTCCTTATTCTGGCACTGTCTGTTCATCACTGCCCTTGTGCACTACACTTTAGCATACTTTAGAAAAAAGTACTTATTACGGATATTACATACTTCAAGTGTATATACTTACTTAAGTGTTTACTGAATGTAATGTTTTGGACACTTAATTGCATGTTAACTACGATTAAATGATAAAGTATTCGATTTTACATTTTATAAAATATAAGTAAATTTATATTATATTAAATTAGTTGAACTTGAGTCCAACAAAAATGGTACTCATAAGTATGTTATATAATATACGTAATTACATAATTTCTTGTATAATCTTTTAAATTAATAATTGATTTATAGTTTATTATTATTATTATTATTATTATATGACATCTATTTATGGTAAACTAAAATATACTTTATTGTCATTTTTATTGAAACTTTAATTACATGTATTTAAATATATTTTTAATTTCACATTTGTAATGAAGTTGCCAGCTCTCATTCTCTCATTCAGTACAAAAAATTTTTTTTTATTTTTTTTTATTAATAATCAGTTCTGGTACAGTTAATGAAATAGTTTTAAATTATCCTTCAGTAAACAAGCATCACAATCTTGTGAAAATGTGTTCAGATTATTTGTGACTCACCACTAGCGTATATATGCTGACGTGAGGTCATTCCACCTACAGCTCCTGGGTTCATGTCTCGTCATACTCCACGTTTATTTGAGTCACTGATAACCGTAACTCTGCCCTGAGGGCACACACCTGCTCACAGAGATGTCTTTCTCTCTCCTCTCTCTACACAAGCTGTGCTGGCTCTTCTAATTTCCCCAAAACCTTGGATGCTGTACAAGCCCTGATTTCTGAGCGATATAGATAATTGTAGTTTCTGCAGCCAGGTGGTTTGTGATGTAGAATTACGGGTCAGGAGAACAGCTGCTGGGCAGTTTCTGCTGCTTATCGGCTTATTTTTGGTTTCTCTGTTGTTTTTAGCCAGGTTTTAATTTCTTTCTTCGTCGTTTAGTTTTGACATTGAGGCCTTGAAATAGTATCTGGATTTTTTGTTTTTGCTTTGAGTTCTTTTTTTTACAAATATTGTATGTTTTTATAATATATTTTGATGTGGATTGTTTTCGTTCACAAAAATGTGAGTGTGGTTTTTTACCATAATTGAATTAGACACTATAAAATTCTTTTACAAATATTGTATGTTCATCCAATAACTTATGAAATGTGTGGTGTGTGTGTGTGTGTGTGTGTGTGTGTGTGTCTATGTGAGCCCTGTCATGGACTGGCCATCCGTTCAGGGCATCCCTCGCCTCTGGCCCAAAACTGTTGGGATAGGCTCCAGTCCCCCTGTAGAGAATAATGCAGTTTGGGAAAATGATGCATTTACTCACCACAATGTTGTTCCAGACCCATAGAACTTGTTGATCATCAAATTAGATTTTTAATGAAACCTGACAGACTTCTGTTCCTCTATTGAAAGTCTGTTCCACCAAAACTCTGAGATTCAAAAAGCTCATAAAGACATTGTAAAAGAATGAGGTTTGTTCTTTCTCATCAAGTGCAATTGAACTTACAATTATGGTATTCAATGTACTTTATATATTTGCATTGATCAGTGTTTATATGCGAATAAAGGCTTAAATTAAATCATAAACGCGATCATATCAGAAGACTGTGATTAAACGGCTCAGTTCATAGGAATTACTTACCATAATTGAATTAGACACTATAAAATATTGTGTATTACTTTTACTATTCGAAGTTTCAGTGAAACAGACTTAAGGTTGAATGCATGGCTCTGAATATAAATATAATTCCATTTGCATGTTACTGTTACTATAGCTGATGTGCTGGGCATTAGTCAGGGGAGGATGTGTACTTGGCTTGAGCTGTAATTCCTTCATTTGCCATTTTTATTTGTTAAAATAAGAAGGCATATATGTCCAGATTTTAAGATGATTCTGTAGCTACAATCAGTTTTTCTGTGCCCTTTTGTGGCTGTTTTCTGGTGTATTTGTGTGTTATTCACTGCAGTGTGAGAGGATAATATACTGTGATCGGCACAATTCCAAACCCAGACTAAAGCAACTGCACACAAATACAAACACAGAAACAGGGATGGGGAGGGCTTGATGGAAGTCTATCTGACAGTAAAAGGGGAGGGATCATCTCTTTGTTTTAGAGAAAGAGAGAGAGAGAGAGATTAGCCAGTAGACGAGAGGTAGTAGAGTGTAGCCAGTTCTGCCCATCCTCCACCTTGTAGTAGATGCAAAGGAGCTTCTCTCTGGGAATCATTTTTGCTGTTGGAAGGGTATTCCAGTCATTTATTCTTCAGTAATCTCACAGCTTCCTGACAATTACATATTTACATGGACATTAAACTGCTCTGAGCATGGATCTGCACACCTCAGCGATGGCCAGAACAGTCATGAATAGACATGGACCAGCTTCAGACTTGCTACAATGGGATATTTTTCTATTCGACTGGACCTATAATTCTAAATGTGACTATTGAAAAGCAGCTTTCTGTAATCTGTTGAGGCGAATCTGTATTAGGGATTGCAAAAGTGCTACCAGAATCAAATGGGGCGAATGCCAGGAGAAGAGCGTTCAGATTGTGTTTACCGACAGATGTCATAGTACTGCTTGTTTTTACGCCTTTTCCTTCCTCTTTATGTTTTTTGCACTAAAGATTTAATTGTTCTTAAAGGTCAAAATAATCCTTTTTACAATGGCATCTTGCTGGAAAAGCCAGGTAAATGTGAGGGTTGTGCACTCTGGGTCTTATAGATCATCAAATGTCCAAATGTTTAACCATAGACAATTGGTTACTCTAAGCAATAATTAACGTTACAATAATTCAGAATGTATTTCCATGTGGTGACTGTGTTTGTATGTGTACTGTATATTTAGGAGGAACAAGCTGCCAAACAAAAAGCTGAGAACATCCGAGTAGCTCTTGAGAAGATAAAGGAAGCACAGGTTAAAAAGGTGAGATGATCAGCAGTTTTTTTTGTTTAGATGTAAACACATCTTAACTGAACATGTGATGCAAACCTGCTCACATATGTTTACTGCTTATACATGTGTGCTGTACAGTAGTTTTCAGATGACACCTTCAGCATGTGCAATGTTGTGTTGTGTAGAAGTGGGTCATCGCAGCACACTTACACGGCTGAATCTGGCCCCAGTGGGACCTGGGAAATGATTTTATAGCACATTTTCACAGAATGTTTAGTGTAATTTGGCTTTGGAAGAGCCTCTAGTAAAGATTGACCGATATTCAGCTGACCAATAAGTAAGCTGTTATTAACACATTCTACTTTTATTATTGTTATTATTAAAGAACCATTAACCATAGTATTTGTTAGTATTATTGTTGTTGTTAGCATATTAATAATAAAATTGGTTGGTGTTTTCTAATAATTATCTGAAAAGGTGTTACCTTTTTTCACACTTTCTACTTTCATAATAAAAACAATAATAATATATTTTTTTATAATAATAATAATTATTATTAAGATTTACTGTTTACTGTGATTATTTTATTATTTGTTAGGCATGATGCCGAGTGTCAGATGTTCTAAAATCACTGTAAACCATAACTTCATGGGGCTTATGGTTACTACATATACCTGACAAGGGTTCATAAAATGATCACACGGCATCAACAAAATAATAATACTGAAACTACTACTACTACTAATAATAATTTATTTATGATTAATAACAGTGCTTCTACCAGGCAATGTAATTCAGGTGTGTGTTTATAGGTTATTTAACAATGGCTTATAATAATTATTGGTAACACTCTAGGGATCAATTCTCACTATTAATTATTTGCTTATTAGCATGCATATTACTAGCATATTTGCTGTTAATTAGTACTTAAAAACATATTAATTGCCTTATTCTCCATACCTAAACTTAACAACTCCCTTACTAACTATTAATAAGCAGCAAACTAGGAGTTTGAGGCAGAAGTTGTAGTTAATAGTTAATAGTGTGCGAATGATTCCCCGATATAAAGTGTGACTTATTTATTTAGTTACTGTCCATAAAATAAATTAAAATGAATATTCTTAATAATTTTGTTATGTCATTTATCTGATACTATAATAAATAAGAATTGGTGTTGATCTTTAAAAATAATACTTTCTAGAATTTATTTCATGTTTCAGTCTATGTTGGCAAGTATAAATGTGTATATAAGTAGATATACGTACAGTTATAGATTGATGTCCTGTATCAGGACTTCCTGAGGTTTCTGTGTTGTTATCTGAGGAGGTGAAACGGGGCTGTGTTGATACAAACAACCAAAGACCGGATGATCAAGACAACTTAAACACATTGAGGGGATTAGCTGTGTGTGTGTGTGCACGTGTGCCCTTACTCTCCCCCGGCGTCTGTTCTCTGAATATGTGTGTGTGGGTCAGCAGCCCTGATGGAATGTTTTCTGGGTCAGGTCACTGTCACAGTACACAAACTGAGCTTGCATCTCTTTAAATGTTACTCAGAATCTCTCTTGAAGTCAAATCACTGAAAATGTGCTCTTAAAATCCACAGTTAATCTCGAATGAGCGCTTGTAGACAGTAACAAGCTGCTGGGTTTATGGCAGTGGAAGAGTTTATAGGAGGAAGAGTTAGAAAGAACTGATTGTTAGAAAGAAATCAAATTTTGCATCTAATCGAAGTATCTACATACACTTTGTGGCTTGAAGTAGATTAGAGTAGCTGGTAGATTAATGTGTAAATTCTGGTATTTTCACTGGCCTTTGACCATTCATATGATAAAATGTAGGTCAGTGTGTAATGTCTTAGAGAGGGAGGGGATTCCTATTGGTTTATATGTCCACAGGCTTTTTGATGTTGCTGGGAGATTTTTCATATTAAAATGGGGATATGTATGTGGAAGGGTTATTTCATTTAATCTTGTTTGTGAGCAGTTCATGTTGTTGCTGTTTTACTCGTAGCTGAGGGGAATTTTTGCCTGGAGTGCGTTTAGAAGGCCTAACCCCCCAATAAAATGGCACAAAACACCATGTAACGCACTGATGAGAGAAATTTTTTTGCAAGCACCAAGTGATGTACAAACATATGTAACTGTTTGTCTTGTCCTGTCGCTCCCCTCAGCTGGTAATCCGAGTGCACCTATCAGATGAAAGCTCAAAGACTGTGATGGTGGATGAGAGACAGACGGTGCGTCAAGTGCTGGACAGTCTGCTGGACAAATCCCACTGCGGTTATAGCCTGGACTGGTCTCTGGTGGAAATCATCTCTGAACTCCAGATGGGTAAGAGCCAGAAGACTGTCTGATTGTAGCTTGTTCTGGCCAAGAACTGCAGTTATTGACATGAGAATGAACCAACCACAGGATGTTTCTAGGAAAATCTGGATTTGGTCCCACAGTAATAGACCAACATGCAACAAACTGGTGCAAATAGTGTCAAAACAATCTCTGTGAATGGTTTACAGACAACACCAAAGTAATTAGCAGAAAAGTTGGAGTAAGTTTTTTTTTTTTCATACTTTAAATCAGCAAAGGTGCATTAAATTGATCAAAAGTGGCAGTAGAGGCATTTATAATGTTACATAAGATTTCAGTTTCAAGTAAATACTGTTCTTTTAAACTTTTATATTCATTAAAATGGATTAAAAATTAAAATTAATTGCTTTACCTTTTACTGTGTTTTTGATTAAATTAATGAGGCATAAGACACACTTCACTTTTCAAATTTTTGAATGGTAGTGTTATTCATAGTTTCCATTCAAAAGCAATAATTACTGATTATTTAACCAACACAATTCTTCAAACAAAGCGGAATACAAAGTTGTGCATGATGATATCATGATTACTTCTAATTTAGTGCTAATTGCTAACAAAACTGGTCACACTTTATTTTAAGGTCTTGCTATTCTTGCTATTAACAAACCATTAACTATGACTTTTGCCTCAATAAACTCTGCTTATTAATAGTTAGTAAGGTAGTTGTTAAGTTTAGGTATTGGGTAGGATTAGAGATGTAGAATATGCTCATGCAGAATATGTGCTTGACAATAAACAGCTAATATGTTAATAATATGCATGCTAATAAGCAACTAGTTAATAGTGAGAACTGGTCCCTATACTAAAGTTTTACCCCAAATTTTTAAATATCATCTCTTTAAATATCATTTGTATATTGTAAACATAATTGTTTCCCGCTAGTTTTATAAAAAGCTGTGCGTCATTGAAGACGTGGTCTGGGAGGAAGTGCACATGTAGCAGCATGTTGTGTGGTGCCACTTGAGTACATACTGTGTGATAATAGACTATTCCTTCACAGACTAGTCTAAAGTATTCAATAGAGACTGAAGTATCCAAAGAGAGATTGAATCAATAAAGAAAAATGAAAAAAGGGATTAAAATAACATGGACAGGCTTTCTCCAGATGAAGCACAACGGCAGCTGCCTGATAATGCACTTTTTTTTTTTCATTTCACGCTGGTCTTCAAACCATAACAGCAGTCCTATTTGATTGATTTGTTCACTGCAGATTAGCAACGAGTATAGATTAGCAAAGTCTATGTCTGAAATCCCAATAGGATTATCCCATACAATCATGTGCAGTCTGAGCGAGGATAGACTAGACTGGGTAAATATTACTATAACTGCTTCCACCAATTCCATAATAGTAAGACTGTGAGTCTACTGAGAATATATTTTAAAATATATAATTTGAATATATTTTATTATTTTATTTTAAAATGTAATTCATTCCTGTGATGGCAAAGCTGAATTTGTAGTTTCATTACTCAGTCTTCAGTGTCACATGATCCTTCAGAAATCATTCTAATATGCTGATTTGCTGCCAAAGTAACAATTCTTATTATTATTTATGTTGTGCTGTTTAATATTTCTGTGAAAAAATTAGACATTTTTTTTTCTGGATTCTTTAATGAATAGAAAGTTCAAAAGAGTAAAAGTATTAATTTCTTTGATAAATTAGACTTACCCCAAACTTTTGAAAAGTAGTCTAACTTTGCATCTTAACAGAGTCTATTAGACTATACTTTTATTTTTATGTATTTTCAGCCCCATAGACTTCTATTTTAAGTGCATTACTATAAGCATTTTTGGTTTGTTTTTTATGGTTTGAAAGACAAATCAAATTTAGTATCTGAGGTATGTTTTTGATAGAGTTGTATTAAACCTACATGTAGAACATGCCTTTAACTGAACCCGTACCCTCCCTTGCCGTGTCTAATATTTGAGTGTGTGAGTCAGAGGCCTCATGTGCTGGGCTGCTCTGTATGTAGGTCCGGAGCGATCATGCGTGTGGCCATAGCCTACATCTCCAGGGCTTCAGCTTTTCTCTGCTCTTTCAGTGGAGGGAGAAAAAGGCAGAGAGGGGAAAGACAAGGAGATCTAGTGGTAGGGTACAGAATATCCGCCAGATGGGCTGTGCAAAAATCCCTTTAATAAAAAGAGCAGCGGAGGTCTTTTCTGGAGGAATTTTGTGCAAGTTAATGGATTGTTGCAGTTCATAATAAGGAATGATGTGTTTTTGCCCCTCTGGCTGAATGAGATCAGAAATAGATGTATACGCATGTATATTCATGCATGCAAGAAAAAAGTGTGTTTTCATGCATTAAACATTTTTAATTTTCATGTTGTTTTGAACAATTCTAGTCAAACTCTCAGATTTTGCTCTTTTGGCAGGTTTGTTTGTTGGCTCATTGTTTTTGAGGGTTAAGCATGTTGAGGTTAAAGGTTACTGATTTCTTGTCAAGGTGTGGCGGAATCAGGCTTAATCCAGATATAAGGATCAAGAGAAATGTAAGGGATTGTTAATTCCTCATGTTCCTTTAATCACCTAATGGATGGACCTCTGTCAGATTAGTGATTTCACTATTTTTAAAAAACATTTGTTAAAGGTTTGCCTCTTTTGTTTAAGGCAGAGCTTTCCAAATGTATAAATCTTGTGTCTGACAGGATACTTGTCAGTGTACAAGGCAAACATTAGACTTGTCAGTTCACACCATATACCCCCGACAGCCTGCTGGTTGCCTTGGCAAAAAAATGGTTTAAGAAAATGTATTTTTCTTTCTTTCTTTCTTTCTTTCTTTATAAATATATATACAATTTATTATACGTTGTAAGTTTTATTTAAATAATACTTCTGGAACTCGCAGCTCTCATGTAGAAATTGTAGTTAATGTATAAATTTGATTTACCTCAGTGGGTTTTATGGTTTGACCTATTTTAAATTTGTCTAGTGCGTGCAGTTTGTTACTTACTTTCTAATCTTAAATGTCTTCAGGGGACTTTCCCCTCCATGAAATAGTCCAAGGGATCTTTATAGTCTGTAAAGAGAGCATGACTGTTGCAGCAATAATTTTTTGGATAAATGTCACTTTTCCTTACAGACCATCGGATCTCTTGTAGACCTGTTTACTTCATGATTTAGACATGGACTACTAAACCTATCTTTAGTTCACAATCACTTTATTATACATCAGAATGTGTTTTTTAAGGAGAAATGAAAGTGCTCTGCAACTGTAAATGGACGAAGTGTCCAAAGATGTTCTCCTCATTGATTTTCAAATGGCAAACAATCTTCATACTGGTTACACTTTGTTTTTCCAGAGAGAATCTTTGAGGACCATGAGAACCTGGTTGAGAACTTGCTGAACTGGACCAGGGACAGCACCAACAGACTGATGTTCATCGAACGCATTGAGAAATATGCACTTTTCAAAAACCCTCAGGTAATACTACATATAATACTAAAGGTAATGCTAGTATATATACAGGTTATACTAGTAATGTAAAATCTGTCAGTAGTGCCAAGGTCTGTTATAGCAGAAAAATATGGTTCCATACAACTTCTACACTACATTTTCACACACTTTTTACAAGTCTTCTGTATTGTTAAATATTGTGTACACTATTGTTAAAACATTTGGAGTTGGCAATTTTTTTATGTTACTGAAAAGTAGTATCTTATGCTCACCAAGGCTGCATTTATTTAAGCAAAAGTATAGATTTTCAGTGAATAATGATTTTATTTTCATTATTACAGCATTTATGTTTTTGAGTGAACTGTCCCTTATTGCCCATATATTGACTAGATGTGATGTGCAATTTTATCACCAAAGAATAATAATAAATATGCAGGAGAAAGGTGACTGAGTTTCAGAGTGACAGTGATATAGGTTTGTTCTTTATAGATGTTCTGCTTGTGCAGTGCTCTATGGATCAGTAGTTTTATTAGTGTATGTGACTAATGTAGGTCAATGTCATGTAAATGCTGAGCTATAATGAATAATTGATCTCAGCAGAGGCTGGTTGAAGTGTGTTCACTGTTCAGACGGAGTCTCTGGCTGCTGTTTTGGCCATTTTAAAACACCCCTGACAGACCGTGCAACCCTAAAAACAAAAAGTCATTCCATGTGTTTACTCACTTTTTCTTACATTGTGTTTTGTTGAAAGTCTGTTAAAATGGCACAATCAGATATCTAAATATAGTAAACCTATATAGTCATAGATCACTTTAATATCTCCCTGCATCATCTGTTTCCTCAGAACTATTTGCTGGGGCGTAAGGAGACGTGTGAGATGGCAGACAGAAATAAAGAGGCTCTGTTGGAGGTGAGACAGACTGTGAACCTACTTACACACACATAATTACTTATTTAGGTCATGTCAGGCATGTTGTACTCACTGGAGTGACTGATAAAGGTGTTTGTGCGTGTGTTTTTGAACAGGAGTGTTTCTGTGGAAGCTCTATCAGTGTGCCTGAGATGGAAGGGGTGCTCTGGCTCAAAGACGATGGCAAGAAATCCTGGAAGAAGCGCTACTTCCTGTTACGAGCCTCTGGGATATATTATGTGCCAAAGGGTAAAGCCAAGGTCAGTCGCGAGTCTCAATCTTCTGTTGTCTCATAGTCTGTTTGCTGTGAATCAAAGATGTTCAAAATGTCAGAACATTAAAAGGCGTCTTATGAAAATCACATTTCTTTAGGCTCTGCCAAAACAAGAGGGGGGAGGGGGGGCATCATACTTTTTTCAATTTTTTTTGTTGTTGTTGTGTGTAATAAAAACATATACATACACTGACTTGTTTACAATCAAACTGGGCAGCACTAATCATAAATCTGTGCATAGTGTTAGATTACTATTAAGGATTCAGTCCCAGAACAAGATGCTCCATGATCTAATCCACTCACAAACTGAATGATCTCTAAAAGCATGAAAAGAGATTCTGGGATTATGTGCGCATATGACTGAGATGATTATGTGCACAATCACATATGCTCGTATTATGCATGAACTTAAGTGTTCACACATATATGTGCAGATACAATATGAAGCCTGAGCAGTGATAATACACAAGAGCTTTGTGTGAATGTGCAAATGTGTTCGAGGTTTGAGAGCTGAAGCATGAACACACTTGCTGTCAGTAACATATAATAATTCCTGCACTTTTCAAGAGATAAAAGGCCTGCTGACTCTGTGCTTAACACATCCATGTCTAGAGATCAGTTAATGAGTTCAAGTTCAGAGCAGATATGGGCCAGTGACTGCTCATTATCCACAGACCACAGGGAGGCAGAGGGTGATCGAGAGAGAGATAAAAGAGCACATCCTCAGGTCAACATTCTGGATTTGACAGCTGCTGCCCATCTGCATCACTAGCATACTCACATCCTGTTTCATACTTAACACTGATGCTTAACACATGACCCGTCTGAATCAACATGAGACAAGTACAGAATCTCAGTTCTTTAAAAAAAAAAAAAAAAAAAAACCTTCAGGACCCACTTTTGTGCACTAATTCAATGCACTTTTTTACCAATATAGTGCTCCCCCTAGTGGATTCAACAGTGAAGTAGCATTTTTTATTTGTTTATGGTTGCTTATTTAAAAGCTAATTTTAAAAACTAATTTTCATTGTCACAATATAAGCAAACAAATGGATTAAACAGCAGGTCTGGTGTGTGGCATGATGTTTTAAAAATAATGATAAAATAAATGATCATTCTGAAGATAGTAAGAGATAAGATGCAAGCAAATGCATGTAGACAATCTATTTATAATTTGCATTAGTGTTATTACCAGCATTCCCTGCAGGTGCACTCACAAACAAAGATTTTCCTTTGTTATGTACTGTACTAACACGTAGTCTTTTCCCTTCCATCCTGTGTCATCTGTAGGCCTCTAGAGACCTGGTTTGCTTCCTGCAGCTGGATCATGTTAATGTGTACTTGGGTCAGGACTACCGCAGCAAGTATAAAGCCCCAACTGACTACTGCATGGTTCTGAAGGTGAGGGATGACAATCATCTTTGTACATTGTATCAGACATTGCAGTTTTATGCGGTTATAAAAATTGTCTAAAAATATCAAAGTTTTAAAGGTGCAATAGGTGATGGTCTTCAGAAACACTTTTTGTTATGCTGGTTGATAGTTTATTAACATTGTTGATAGTCTCTTTTAATTTAAGTGGTGTATATTTATTTATGTGTTTTATGTATTCTGTGGAAGGCGTAGGATTTATGTGTGTTGCTTGAATCAAAACGCCTGTTCCTACCTGCCTGTCAACGTATGTATTTGCATACCTCTGCGCACCCGGTTCGCACAGACATGATACGTCATCAGTGCGATCACATACTCTGTGCAGACAGAGCGAGAATGGCAGACAAAAATCAACAACCTGATCTTCCTTCCTGGTATTGTAGTACTTTTACTAACTGTACTAAAAGTTTTCTCACCGGTAAATGACTTATGATGTATTGTAGTAATGTTGTCTCTGCTCGTCTGGTCTGTGTGTGCGTTCATGCGTTCAGGGGGTGGGGCTATGGACGGCGATTTGCAGGGAGTGTGGGACGTTCACTTTCAGTGCTATCAGGCAAAAGTTAGCATTTTCTAAGATCTCCTACTGCACCTTTAATTCTTTGTTGTCAGATGTCAGTCACACTGCTTTGTTCCTGAAGAGGAAGATGAGTTAAAACCATGTGCTCTTAAAATGCATTTACTTAATCGACTAAAAAGAAATCTGTAAGTAGCAGAAGCAGTAAAACAAGCATTTGCCTGTCCGTATCTCTAGAGTTTATAATCATTTCCCAGATTTTCATTTGTCTGTATGGTTAAAGCAGACAGCAGTCAGAGGTTTTTGCCAGAGAACATTTTAAGCGCTGGGATCTGTAAAAGCCAGATCTCTGTCTGCATTACAATTTATGATTCTGGACTGAACAACATATTTCTTCAGTTTGTGCAGACACCCTCAGAAGGAAATCAAAGCCACAGAAGTGAGACAAACATAAATATAGCCTGTTTTTGGTCAGTGTTTTGCTTTCCATTGACATAACTTATCTGCTGTTGAACTTATCCAGAGTTAAGCCAAAGTTTTGACTACAGCATAAAGGACTGACCACACTGCAGTTTATTATTGTGAAGAACTGCCTACTTAGACAGAAAGAGACCATCTGAAATGTGACTGAACAGTATGTCTTTTACGCTCCATTTAGAGATGAGTTCATCTGAAACAGTTTATACCTTAATATTATACCAGACAATCTAATTCAAATTATGGTACAACATCAGCCAGCAACCAACAGCATAGAAATCACACAGACATTTGATCCCACTTTGGCATAGAAGCATTTATTGTATCGAACTGATACTGAATTGAACTTTGTTTTCAAGGATGGTTCAAAATTGCATAAAAGCCATTCAATCAGCTTTACTTTTTTGGTAGTGCTTGCAAGTTTTGTGTTGAATATGCATCAGACATTTATTGACAGACTGTGAGCTAGTTGTGGCTGAATTTACTCTGACCATAGTCTACGGGGAAAAAGTCTTTACACACAGACTATAAAATGCATCAGTATAGGTAACATCTCTGATTTTGCCACACAGCACCCACAGATTCAAAAGAAATCACAGTACATCAAATACCTATGCTGTGATGATGTCAGAACGCTGCATCAGTGGGTTAATGGAATACGCATTGCCAAGGTAACATCTCGTTATGATGACATCACCCTGCTTGATGTATAATGTATATACAGTAGCTAGGTTTTGTGGCTGAATCTCTGTGATTTGTAATGCAGTATGGGAAGCAGCTGTATTTAAACTACCAGGAAGCCATGAGACGCACAGAGGCCGCTCATGACTGGTCCTCCCTCTCCAGCTCCAGTATCAAGTCTGGTTCCAGCTCCTCCAGTCTACCAGGTGAGTTCAGCAGAAATATAGAAATCTCAAATGAGACAGTGCTTGATATTTAACAGGCTTGTGTAATGTTGTCTGTGTTCACCCATTTACTCGACTTTGTGATTCGTTCATGCAAACAGAATCTCAGTCCAACCACTCCAGCCAATCAGACAGCGGTGTGTCCGAGATCACATCCTCTGGTCATGTGCGCTCTCAGAGTGTCGTCAGCTCCATCTTCTCTGAGGCATGGAAGAGAGGCAATCAGGCAGATGAACCCAAGGTGACCGTTGAAGAACTTTACTAGTCTCTTTACTTGCTCTGCTTTGTTTCAATCTGTTTCTTCATCATGGTGTCATTATCATCTCTTCTGTGTCTTAATCCATTTTAAAAGAACCATTGTTTGCAATATTATATTCAAGAAACAGGGTTCACAATATGTACAACACGCCAATCAGCATTCATCTGTTTTATATTAGTTGTAATGAAAACCGGAAAGAAAATATATGCATACACTAAGCAGAAAACAATGAGGTTTGTATGGTTTGATGGTGTCATTGATATAATTATAGTTCTGATTTTGTCCAGTTTAATTAAATTGCTCTGTCAGTGGAATTTGCTGAAGTAGGATATGGCATATTGTCACCTACGTCTTGGTAGTGTTAAGTTTAATTACTAAGAGGACAAGGGCAATTTAAGCTACAATTAAGACCCTTTGGGTAATTGTGGGACATTACTTGTATTGCACTGTCCCCAGATATATTACTTGTTAATTGGTCCCCTCTCTGTTTGTCTACCCAGGATGAGAATGTCAAGTCTGGAAAGGCTATACACTGGTGGGGATTGAGGTTAGGAGTGTGATAAAACCTCACACTCTAGCTGTTTATATTTGATATAATCCTCACATGTGAACCTCTAAAGCAACTAACCACTGATATGATGTGTGTGGTGGGCAGTTCAACTTAGTTGTTTTTTGAATGCTGGGTAATTGGGGACTGATGTGAGACTCCTACTGATATAGTTTTTGTTAACTGTGAACAGACAGCGCACTGGTGTTCTGTTTTGAATAACCTATTAAATGAGGTTTAGTGTGTGTTATAAATGACAGGTATTGTTAGAGAAGGTAAGCACAACAAAAATACAGGATAACTGTTTTTTATGCACACACTGAATTGCTGTTGTCTTAATTGGTGATTTTTTTTTTTGTCTGAGCTCTACATCTCAATGATTCTATGTAGTAAGAACAAAAGTGTTTGGCAGAGCAGATCTCAATTAATACTAACAGTTCTTGGCTCCCCCCTTAATACCTTATAACATTTCATGTTATTTCACACTTTTAATTGCACTGTCTGCATAATATCTCGTTGCACACCACTTATATCCTTCTAAACAATAAAAATCGATGTGAGCTAGATCTGTTCTAATTGAATAACTTTTGTCATTTGTCATTTCCACAGATGAGAATGGATGGCCCACCAGCACAGCCTGCTAGAGCCTCTTACCCTCTACAACTTACCCAACTGCCCCAATCTCTCCAATCTCGTAGCAGCTACAGTGGTGTGTCCCCAGTGTCCCCCTCCTCGCCACCATCTCCCCCACCACCTCCCCCTCTCCCCAACCCCACGCACCACTCCACCCCTGTTATGTTCACTAAATACAGCACCCTCGCTAGGTTGCAAAACATCTCCCAGGCTCCAAATCATTACAAACAGACCCCCTTATTGGCAGCACAGCAGCAACCTATGCCCCCAACACCACCCCCACAGTGTCTCAAACCTGAAATGAATAATATGGCAGATACTGCCAGCAGTCCTCCGCCGCCCCCACCACCACCTCCTCCAGAGATGCCACTGCCAGGGTCAGCCATGGCGGTGTTGAAGCATGCCCCCCTCAACCCCCAATACGCTGCCCTCCCACCTCCAGAGGAAGACCAGCTGCCACCCCCACCTCACCTACACAGCAATGGCTACTTGCCTCCACCACCACCCCCAGAACAGTTAAAATACCCACCTCCCCTCAGCACCAATGGGCTCCAGCAGTTCTTAGCTCAAAAGTTCCCTAATATGACCTATGACTTCTCACCTGTCCAACAAGATGAAGAGCCTCCGCCACCTCCTCCAGTGTGTTTCTCTCCGCCCCCTCAGCAGTCAGGTCCACCTGCCCCACCTAAAACATTCACTGGTGGTTTTCCGCCCCAAACGGCTCCGAAACCCGCCCACGGCATTTCCCCCATTTCCCCTGTGCCACCTTCTTTGTCTCCAACCCCTCCGGCCACCATGAAGAAACAGCAAAGCCTCTCCAGTGGTCACAGCCCCAATCAACCTCCACCCACCCTTCCCAAGCAATATAGCCTTTCTTCCAAAGCTGCATCTGTATCTGCCCCCATCTCTCCCACCCAATCACTTGTAAAGCAGATTGTAAACCAGTTCCCTGATGCTCCTGATGGATCCAAAGGTCCCATATCTCCTCCTGTGGTAAAATCCAAACCAAAATGGCAGCCAGGGGGCCAAGCTCAACCACTATCTCCTGAATTTCCTCCACCCCCACCAGAGAGTACCCTTGAATTCCCTCCACCTCCTGCTCCAAGTCCCCCTCCTACCCCACAGCCTTCTGGCAAGATTGGATCACCAATCAAGAAGTCCCCATCGACGTCATCAAATTCTTCTACTGGTTCAGGAGGGAAGAAGCCCCCTCCAACTCCACACCGCAACTCCAGTATGAAGTCCACCTCTTCTGTTGAGTACCAGGAGTCCAAGAAAGTGGAGGATTTGGTTAGCATGTTTGCCCAAACCAGTCAAGCCCCACCCAGCTCCTTCTCAACTCCATCCTCTACAACAGGATCACCTTCCAAGGACTCTTCCGCAGGTCCTCGTGCACCACTAAAACCAGGCAAAATCAACTTGGCTAATCTGCCTCTGGCTCTCCAGGGGAAGCCAGGTCAATATCAGCAATCCAGCTCGGACTTCCCCTCTCCTCCTCCCGAATGTGACTTTCCCCCTCCGCCGCCAGACTCAGAACTCCTGCCTCCTCCACCTCTCCCATCAGAACTGCACACCGGGGCTCCCAAAGTGGCCGTGGTGAACCCTCAACCCCAACACTCCTCCAGCTCCACATCCTCACGGAAGCAAAGCTCCTTGAAGAAAATGCCCCCTCCGACTATGCACCGCCGCAGCAGTGGCCCACCCGAGCCACTTGCCCTTTCTCCACCTCCTCAACAAATGCCTCTGTCCTCTTTTAACTCTCAGATCCCACCAACTTCCCCCAAGGCCAGTCTGTCAGTCCAGCCCAACTTCTTGGAAGACCTCAACAGAACTCTCAAAAGGAAGTCCATGACTCGACATGGCTCCCTCACGTCCTCGAGAATCTCGGGCAAGCTGGAGCCAGTAACCACCATGGACGATATGGCCCTTCCGCCCCCTCCTCCAGAGCTGCTGCTGGGCCAGCAAAAAAAGGGCGGATATATGAGTGCCAATATCTCAGGCTATGCAACGTTACGGCGGGGTCCTCCGCCGGCTCCACCCAAACGGGACCAAAACACTAAACTGACAAGTGATTGGTAGTTGGGACATGTGCTGAGTATGGATATGCCACTCTTCTTTTCCACATTTATTTTCAACAGCAGTAACGTCTGCATTAAAATACTACTCATTTTAACCCCAGATTATAACCACAATATGAAAAAGCCAAACCATCTATACATAAGCTTCTCTGCGTATTTGTGCCGCTTTGCTTTTAAGTGTAGCAGATATACAAAAAAATAACAAATCTGAGAAAAAGAGACTGACTTCGTTATTATAGGTACTGCATGGACACTGCTGTGAGGAAAGTGGATAAAATATATATGTGGAACAGTGGGGTGGGAGGGAACTTGTACTTTTTTATATGAAATTATTTAATACCTGAAATATATTCTTATTTTAAAGTTTAGTTTTGAAACCCTTGACTGTAAACGTTAAACGTGAATAGAAAATCAGGGTTGTTGAACCGATGCTTGTGTGTGTGCGTGCGCGCATTTCGTCTGAGTGATTTGGTTGATCCACTCTCAGAAAAACAGCAAGGGCCTGGCCTGGTAATAGTGCTGCCCTGGCTTGTCAATAGATGTGCAAATCCCAATGAGGGAATAGCACTTGTGTAGCATACATTCTAAATGAAGTATTCTACCAAACTTTCCACATTTAATTTAAATGGTTTAGAAACTTCCACTTAAAATGTCAAGAAAGTAAAAAAACAAACAAAAAAACAGCTACCATTGTTATTGATAAATCTGTTATGTTGTGTCGCTGTGGACCCTTACTTTTCATGAAGATGTCCAAATGTTAGACAAAGATGAAAATGAGCCTGTTGCCGCTTGAGTACATCTCAGCGTGTAGCTGGCCTGTGAATGGGAAGGGATGTGATGTCTGTTTATGTTGGTTACATTGCTATCTATCTGTACATACAGCTGCAGTTCCTGACTTTATCAATGTGCGTTAGCTCTGCATGGGTCAAACACACACTAGGAAGTGATGTCGTTCTCCTTATTTTAACCTCTGTCTATACTCAGTGCTGTATTAAAGTGTCACATATCTGGAACATCTATTTCTCATGTCATGGCAATGCCACAATGTATTGACGTTAATCTAGCATGCATGCTGCCATAGTATGGTTGCCTAAGATTGAGCACTTTGTAGGGTTTTAAGACCATAGCCACAAAATAAAAGGTGTCATGTCAAGTTTACCTGACTTACAATGCAAAAAATTCACTGTGTGCCTACTATCATTGTCATCCCTCTATCAAACTTGAATGCGTATGTTGAGAAAACATGTACCTGTTAGTTTTGCATCTCCAAAAGACTTTCAGTTTGAAAGGCTGAGCAATGAAATGTAGGAACAGATAGAGTTCTCTTTACAGGGAGGAGTACAGAGCTAATGCTGCTTCTTAAAGTCAGGAACCTTTAGTTAAATAAATGGGGAAGTAAATGTCTGTTACATTTAAACTGAACAATATAAATGTGTAAATCACACAGAATGTTGTCCAAGTTCTTATTTTGATGGTCCATTATCATCATACAATTAAAAGCTTCTTATGCTGAATCCTCTGATTTACAATGAATAACAATGTTAGTCCATTATGGACCATACGCTCTATATTATACATGGATAATGTTTTAAAAATCTACAAATATAGCTAGCTACAAATATGTGTTGCACACGTTTATATGTCTGATTAAACTATGATGGAACTGTAAAAGAATGTGGCTTGGGTTGAATGTTGAACAAGAGACTAAGGCTATACCGCAGCAATTAACTACACACACTTTTAATTTTAATTTTACATATTTAAGTTTATAAGAGACACTCCTTGTTTGTTTACCACAGAATATACAGATATACTGTATAAGGAGATAATTATTTGATTATAGTATTTTCTTGGTTGAAAATGTATCTTTTTAAAGCAAAACAATTTCGTGGAAAGTTACTGTTTTATTTGAAACATCAGTTGGAGGTCTATCTGTTTGTCTGTCTATTTTAATCACATTTTATGAAATCACGGTAGTAATCTGGAACAGTTAAACTCCCTGAGTCCTGAAGACAAAGAGCTCAGAGGAACCCGTCCTGTCCGCTGGATAATGACCTCTTCACTGCTGGACTCAGAGCTGGACCCAGAAGCAGCTGTATCAGCCAGACAACTGATGCCCAGAGGAGCTACAGAAATGCTGCCAACACGCACAAGACTGGAGCACAATTTCTTTTACTTGAGAAAGAGAAGAAAAGGTGAGAAATATCTTGGTATGATGTTGGTATTATTGAAGTGTATGTGTGACCTGCAACAACCAGAAGGGAGACAGTAAAAACATTTAACCTTGTCTTACCGCAAGACGTCCCTGTTTGAAATCTCAACTATTCCTGTATGGTCTCCTGGTAGTATATTTCAGACAGACTGTCTCCTTTATTCTGAAATCAAGCAGGAAATCATATGTATTATCACGTCCCGGTGTGATCTTCGATGACAAAGATCAAATGAGTCTGTCATTTAATCTGTTTAATACTATTTTGAAAGAATAGCATTTTTAATGTTTGAAAAAACAAGAGAAAGCATCACAGTTTGTAATGGTTTCACTGGTTATATAATGGGAACTGTGCCTGTTGGTCTCTACTGGAAATTGGTCGCCTTCTATCGGTGGCTTGTTAAAATCACTAATCTTAATGGAATATGTCTCAAAATACAATGGTTAAAAGTTGATGTTTGCCATGTTTATAATGGTTTTTATAGAGAAAACATTAGAATTTTTTATTTTTTTGGATGGTTTATATTGTTGTTTTTTTTCAGCAGGGAGGTCAACTTCCTTGATTTTCTAAGTTATTTAGGCTATTTAGTAAGCTGACAATGCGTGACAAGCAAAATAAAAAATAAAAAAATAATAAAAAAAAAACAGAATATACTCTTATTGAAATCGTTTGTCAGAAGTTACAAACTCAAACTTTAGGCTAATAAAGGCCCGTTCACACCAAGGACGATAAGTATAAAGATAACGATAAAGATATAGTTCTAAAAATCGTTTTCAGTATTAAAGAACAGCAGAGTCCACACCACAACTATAACGATAAAGACTAAGAAAAACGATATCGTTGGAATCACTTTCAAAACGATTTTTTTCCAGCTGATGAACGATAAAAAATTGGCAGCCAATCAGAATCGATCCTGCTGTAACGAGCTTGAGAATTTAAAGTGCCAGACGAGCGTGCGCTTAGAATAAACAGAAGATATCGTTCGCAGGTGTGGACGCTAATATCGTTATCTTTATAGTTATCTTTATATTTATCGTTCTTGGTGTGAACGGGCCTTAAGCTAAAATTAACCTAAATTTATGAAGCTTTTACTTTGAAGCTTGCCAGACGTCAAGAATGTTGTGTTTAATAACTTTTAATAACTTAATAACTTTTGTGTTTAATAAAAACAGCATACGGATTTGAAGCTGAACGAGGGCAAGTAGCTATATATTGGCCGCATAATGTTTGTTTCTTTGTAATTTTTTTTTTTTTTTTTTTTAGCGAGGGTGAAGTGTAACCCAGTTCTTTGTTGACTTGGGTTCATATAACCACTAGAGGACAGCAGTGCACTGTGAGAAACTGCTCGAATTTTGCTGATTTGTTGTTGGCAGATCAAATAGAAGCATTTTGTTCTTTCTTTTTCACAAAAGCACATATTATTATCAGCAGGCTGCATTTATTTGATAAATTAGATTAGAAATATTATTCCAGTTTATACCATATTTTTGTATTTTAAAATACTTTATAATTTTAATATGTAATTATTCTTGTGATGGCAAAATTGAATTTTCAGCAGCCATTACTCCATTCTTTATTGTCATTTGATTCTTCAGAAATAATACATGCTAAATTGCTGCTTAAAAACATTTTGTATTATTATCAGTGTGGAAAACAGTTGAGCTGCTTAATATTTTCATGGAAACTGTAGCCTATTGTTTCCATGAACATTTTGAATAATATTGTTTTCCAAGATGTTTGGATGAATAGAATGTTCAAAAGAATATCATTTATTTAAAGCAATATTAGTATAGGCTAAATATCCCAAAATATTTTCTAACTTTTTTGTAAATGCATTTACTGTCACTTTTGATCAATTTAATGTGTCCTTGCAGAATAAAAATATTAATTTCATCTTCTGCTTAAAATAAGGGAGAGAAAGAAAGACAGAAAGAAAAAGGTCACTCAGAAAAAAAAAATCTGTCACTGGAACAGTAACTTCTCTTGTAGGAACTATTACCTCAGGTATTAATATGTAGGTTTATCTTTAATGTACTACTAATATGCATCTTTTAGGGGAGAATAAGAGAGAAAAAAAAGTTACCTCTTAAAAAGGTACTGACAACTTTTGTACCTCTTTTCTGAATGCTGAAAGGTGTACATTACACATATTAAAATATTTATATATATTTTCCAGACGTGCAATAATGATATTAAGCACTATGATTGTTGATGACTAAAGGATTGAAGTCATTATTACATCCATATAATATTTACAGTGATTCTTTATTTAGATTAAATCATGAATGTTTTCTTACCTGAGACAGAGCAGCACTGAATGAAGATCAGCAGAATGTAGGCTGGTGTCATCTTTTTTCTGTATTTCTGTTGTAACTCACTTTTGCTGTTCTCACTATGTGAAGGGATTTTTCTCCACTAAGTAAACAATCTTCCAGTGATGTAATATTACAAGCCCTGCCTTGGCTTTAACCACGAGTGTAAATGCTTTGGAGTTTTAATTGAGCTTTTCATAAGACCTGAAGTCATTGTGGTTCAGAGTCTGAAAATGCTGGATTATAATTTCACAATGGCTGCATATATGTGGCTTTTGAGATGTCAACATGGCTTGAGCAAAATTATGTACATAAAAAATTTTAAACAATGATTGTCATGTATTTTTATCATTCATTGTCCTTAATTTATACATAATTTTCATCAGTGGTAAATTGAAATTCAGAGACATAGGATGTGTTTGAGCAGCTAAAGGGAGCCACAAGAGACTGAGGTGGTTGGACTGCAGTTGTGTGGATTATTATTATTATTTTTTATTTTTTTGTAATCAACTCCCATTCTGACGGCACCCATTCACTGCAGAAGATCCAATGGTGAGCAAGTGATGTAATGCTACTTTTCTTCAAATCTGTTCTGATGAAGAAAATAAAAACTAAACAAATTTTCATTTTTGGGTTAAGTATTCCATAAAGCATTCAAAAATCAATCATTAAAAAAAGAAGAAAATGTTGAAGGTAACAAAACATTTTTGGCTAAAAGATTTAATTAATTGTATGAAATTATATAAAACATGGCAGCCTGCCAAAACCTAATCAATCCTTTTGTCCTGGAAACATTTTTTTTTTTTTTTTTTATAGAGTTTAGTATAGCTGAATCTTGTCTTAATGTGGTTTTATTCACTTGTTACCAAACCGTTATAGTAAAATTATGACAACAGTGGAATTTCTACATTATCCGGATTTGAAACAAACGTACAAGTAGTTACTGAGATGTAATCCTTGGGCTATAACTCCAGACTCACGTGGATATCATCTATATAACAACAGGAAACCGGAATGATCAATATTCTGCCGTCTCTAAAGCATTTTTCTCTCCTCACTTTTGATTCAGACTAAACAGAGCTGCTCATTTGATATCGTGTTTTCACACCATGGACACATTTCACGGAGCTGAGGTTTGATTTTCACACTTCCACACAAACATTCACTTCCTCTTAGTTGCAGTTTTTGCTGTGTGAATACTGCAGCTCTATTTATTACTTTAAAAATAAAATAACACTATATAAAGATGTGAAAAGGCCTGTATAAGATATAAATATGTTGAGAATCTCATAGCTTCATCAAAGCAGAATAAGTGCTCTTCTTCTCGGTCTCTGCAGCTAACAGCCTGTGGGCGTCTGAGTGTGCAAACCTCCAGCAATCTTACGTACGTCTCAAGCCATCTGGACCCCTGTTCGCTGCCAAGTTACGCAAGTCTGAAAAAGAACATGGGCGTGTATCCCAAACATGAGCTCTGCAATATAACACCACCATCTGAGGAGAAGACATTTCACTATAAACTCCCGCAACACAAGACAGCATGGGAAGAAGTCGAAAAAAATTGTGCAGCTTACCATAAGCACAATTTTTCACTTTTGAAAAATATCAGGATCTATACACTTTTGTGTCCATTTTGGAAGAGCAATCAGACAATTCACATGGAAAGTTCTAGTAACGGGGAAAAAGAAAGTTTACATTTAACGTTAGAGATTTTGCACATTAGTTTCATCCACTCACACATGGAAATTCTGATGTCCATACTTTTATTTAGTTATATATAGACACATATTTGCACATAAGAATATAGACTTAATGGGTTTAATTGTTTACAAAAATTACTCTTCATTAAAATATCTGTCAACACTGGTGTTTAGAGTGATGTGCTTTCAGACAGAGGTAAATCATCCCTCTAAACATCACATTTTGCTAGGTATTGCTGGGTAGAGAGAGAGATACGCTCACTTAGCTCTACCCTGCTTTAAACAACCTCCATCTGTTCTTTACATAAGATTCAAATGAAAGTTCACTATGGAGACGCACTGAAGGCTGGCTTATTTTAGGATCAGCAAAATGAAAACTCTTTTAGTAGCTGGAGAGAAAGAGATCCGTGATTGTCAAATAGTAGCTTATACACATTTCAATAATACTACAAAATGGCACAATATATTGAGCATAAACACTTAAAGAGCACCCAGATTAATACTGTAATGTTTGGACTTACTGTCCATGTAACATGAATGTCTCAAACTGGGTAGAAGAGGTCATCAAGAACAAAAACGCGATGAACTAATTAAATATGGGGTTCTAACACTTTTTAACATTTTTTTTTCGCAACCTTTCTAGATGATCATGCTTATTGGATGATTTTTCAATGTCAGGTACTAACATGAAGGAATAGACAAACTATATTATTGTGTAAACCTCTCAAAATGTCCCACAACCAGAAAGATGTTTAATGCAGGCATAGTTGGGGTTTTAACTGATGAAATATTTCAGAACAACTGTAGAAAATATTTAGAAGACTGGAAATCACTAGTTTAACATTTCCAGATATTTCAGGTTTTCCATGATTGTGGGAACCCTATAAATAAAATGTGAAAGGAAAAAAAAAAAAGAAAAGAAAAATTAAATGTAAATAAGTTTATTTTCATTAAGCATGCAGTCTATGAAGCACTACATACACTTATCAAATATTAACCAAATGGTTAGCATCATGACAATATTTAAATGTAAAACAAACAAAAAAAGTAATAGTTTTAAGTTCACAAGGTTATTAGATATGTCTAGTACTGCATGTGTGTTGGGGCTGACCGATTCTCATGGAGGGGGGAAATGAATAAACATATTAAATATATTTAATAATTCAGTTAAAAAAGTAAAACCAAGGTGAGACCTTTGTGCAAATATTTCCTATATCATCAATCTGGCTCAAACTGATTTTAATTAGATGGGAGAGAATAAATCAAACAATTACTTAATCAAAACACTTTACAGAGACAAATTAAAAAACCTTGAGCTGTCACAATATTTAATAAATAGAAAGCTACTTCTCTATATTCACTCTTTCGGTTCAGTTCCACACTTTCCTTGTACCTTAAAACACAACATGGATGTAATGAACTCCTTTTTTGAGTGTGACCTCACTGTAAAGCACACCCTGAACCCACCTCAGGTCGTTCAAAAAACAAATCCATTTCAGAGACATCAGTCAGCCCCCGTGCTGCCTTCCAAAACACTGCAATGCTGTGGAATGACCAAAGGTTAAGATATATGGAAAAATAAAAAATGTACCCACACTAAATCTAGCTTATGCATATCCTGAACTTCAAACTCTGTATCCTTCATTCAACAGTAAACATATTATTGGCTTGTATTCATATAATGTTATATATTTCTCTAATAGTGTTTCCTCAGTCCTTGGTGCAAAAGTCTGGATGTTCAGCTTCACATCGCTTCCTCTTTTCAGTTGCACCTCTCATCTCTGAAGTCTCACGGCGTGTTATTAGCATGGTTTGTATGCACACATGCACTCTTCTGCAGTGTAAGATTAGCGCTGGTGGGCCTCGAGGGTTGGGGGAGAGACTGAGGACACTCTCACTCCGTGTAGTGCATGATGGACTCTACGTAGTTTCCAGGGAAGAGTCCTGTAGTGCCGCTCATTACACCTTCAAACCAGCCATCATCATTCTTTTTAATGACATAGATGATGGCCCCCTCCTGGAAAGACAATTCATCTTCCTTGTCCTGCATGTAGTCGTAGATTGCCACCACTGAAACAGGAACAACAAAGAGACAGTCAATTTACAAATTACGAGGCCCATGTAGATTTATTTTTGGCATTTTTGCCTTTATTATGATAGAACAGATCAGAACTGACAGGAAGTGAAGTGGGAGAGAGATAGGGAGCAGGATCAGGAAAGGTCCTCGAGTCGGGATTCGAACTCGGGACAGCTGTAGCGCAACGGGTCGGCACACTGCCCATAAGGTTATCGGCCCAAACCATGTGGGAATTTGAGTGCCAATCATTTAGTTCTACAAATCCCATGCGTTTTTGTTACATTTTTGTGCTAATTTGATAATTCTTTCAGTAATGAATGAAGTTCTATTTGGAGAGTAATTGTCCAAATGCACATGGGGACATCTGTAACAAATCTGCATTGCACCTCTGTGATAAATTTCATGCATTTGGAGAGTACTGTGATTCTACTAACCGAGGAACACATGGTCAGTTTCATGATTGTCAGCTGTAAACAGCTGTTTATTATTGTTGGACAATTAATAAATGTATACATTTTATTTGAAAGTAGGAAAATAATCTCCTATTTATTATTTTTATTATTTAAATACCCTATTTTAAAATAGGAAAATTTAAATGCTATAATTTAAAAAGATTTTGTCTTGCATTTTATCTCTCAAATAGATGGATATCATTTTAAAAATGTGGAAACGTGCAGAATCAAGTTGATCCAAACTGTTATTTACACAAGGTAAACATCTGACCCAGCTACTTGCTCGACTAGTATAATCAGTTGTGCATGAACTCATTTATATTAATATACATAATAAATATTTAAAAACTTTGATACCATAGTAATAGATCATTTTAAAAGTTTACATTATTTTTTATTTTTTTCTTAATAGCTCCTAATCACTGCAGTGGAGCGATGACAAAGGTGCAGTAGATCTTAGAAAATGCTAACTTTAGCCTTAGCACTGAAAGCGAACGTCCCACCCTCCCTGCAAATCGCTGTTCAAAGCCACGCCTCCTGAATGCACAAACGCAAACAGACCAGACGAGTTTTGATTGGACAAACATTTCTCGATCCTACGCCTTTCCAAGAATATATAAAATCATATACCATATAAATGTATTTAGACCACTTAATTTAATGATTGCTATCGGGATGTGAAGAGACTTTTAACCAGCATAACAAAAAATGTTTCTGAAGACAATCACCTATTGCACCTTTAACATTATTCTTGTAAACAGTTTACTGAATTTTATTATTAAAATTACCATTTTTTTTAAATGTGTCCACAGTACCGTGAAGTGCAGCAGTTATAATACAGTAGTTACCAGTGGTCAAATAGGATTTACAAACCAACATTTCATCAAAATATGTTCAGTGTACCTTTCTCCAAGTATGTTTGTGGAGCCCAGGGTGGGTCTTCTTCAGCGTAAGGGTCACTGTATTCCACCACAGAAGACTCCTCTTCCTCATAGTCTTCTGGAGGTGGAACTGGGTTTTGTGTCTCCTCAAACACCGGCTCTTCTGAAGGGGGAGGTGGGGGAGGCGCATCTGAAACTGTGAGATGAGAAATGAACAGGACACTCACGGACCAGGAATCATTTAGACGGTAAGGCCATGCAAGCTCATGGATCCATGCAGAAAGCACAAGAAGTAAATTATGATATGGATGTTTAAATGTTTTACTGTGAGAAAGAAACAGTGATGTAAGTTTGACTACTAATATTCTCAGACAGACAGACAGACAGACAGACAGAGCATACATGAATGCACCTGTGTGTAAAAAAAAAAAAAAAAAGAATGCAATCAGCCTGTCTTTAATATATCATACAAAAGGACTGTTTTGTATTACCTATGAAAATAATACAGTATGTACTGTAATGCTGGGGTGTAACACTACACTCGTGCATAACACAATTGAGTTTGGACTTGGTCCTTTAAAACTACAGAATTACGTTAGACACATAAGCTTGCACTGATTATATACATTTAAGAAGTTTTAAATATTTTACTTTATTTTATTAGTTTAATTTCTTAATAACACTGAATAAACATTAATGCTCATATATCTACAATATATTGTTACACCCATAGGGCATATGTAAAATTCTCTTAAAAAGGAGGGCTGCCTAAAACATTCTTAATTTTGATACCTTTAAATATATCAAAACTTAATTTTTGATTAATAATATGCATTGCTAAGGTCTTCATTTGGACAACTGTAAACGCTATTTTCTCAATATTTTAATTTTTTTGCACCCTCAAATTCCAGATTTTCAAATAGTTGCATCTCAGCCAAATATTGTCCGATCCTAACAAACCATACATCAATGGAAAACTTATTTAATCAGCTTTCAGATGATGTATAATTATCACTTTCAAAAAACTGGCCCTTATAATTGGTTTTGTTGTCCATGGTTACATATAACATAAATATAATTACTAATAAAGACTTTTTA
Organism: Cyprinus carpio; assembly: GCF_018340385.1. Lineage (NCBI taxonomy): Eukaryota > Metazoa > Chordata > Actinopteri > Cypriniformes > Cyprinidae > Cyprinus > Cyprinus carpio. The sequence goes on from NC_056605.1 coordinate 12,109,164, forward strand.
ATTTATAAAAACAGCTAGATTTTAATCAATTGACAGCCCTGAAACTAGGATATATTTTCATGCTTTCAATAGCATGTCTTGCGATGAGAAGCCACATTGAGCTGAGCGTGTGTATGAGTGTCTCTGAACGCAGGAGGGTCTCATCAGAGAAGTTCAAAGCCACTTACTGGTTTCCTGTACGCGAGCCACAAAACCCGTCAGTGGAAGCTGGGGTGTGATCTGCAGTACGGAGGGGGGAGGGGGGGCCACTGAGGCTAGTCCACAAGACCACAAAAAGCACAGAGAAACAGAGGAAGGGGGGAGTGTGTGAGCATGAACCAAGATAAAGAAGGTGAATGTGAAAGGGAAAAACAGAAGACAGTCGGCAGTTAGTTTAGTGTGCAAACACTGTCTGACAAACAGGAAGTGGTCACCTTGGAGCAGAAAGGATGAAGGGTGAATCTACACCAGCTAGAGAGTTCAAAGACTAACCCATTTATACATCAAAGCACCAATCTAACTATGTTAACTGCACATTATCATTAAGAACCTGATGAGAAAGATGTTACTACAAAAAATAAAAAATGAATGCGATAAAGCAAAGGTATGATGGTGTGTCAAATACAAATGTTAAAAGAAAGCAGACTGCAGGTTGGGGGTCCATGTCAGCAAACAAATGAAACTGCCTTTGACGAATCACCAGAATAAATATTCTGAAAGATGTCGGGTTTGAATAGTGAGAGCAGTACCTTGGCTCTGATTGTAATAGGGCCCTCCGTTCGGCTGGCTGGGGGGCGTGGAAGTCTGACCCGAGATTGAAGCCGGCCGGCGATACGGCAGTGAACCCCCCACTGTGGGCGCGACCTGCCTGGGGACGGGCCTGTTCATGCTGTAGAACTGAGGACCACCTGCATGAACAACACAGCCATGAGATGGAGAAAACACTGACTGCAGACTGATCACAAACATAACACCTTTATTCCCTGTTAACAGTCAAAAAATAAATGAGAGAACCGTTGAGAGGTCTACAGTCAGAACATTAAAAAAACAAGCATTTTGACATTGAGCGTGAATGTCATGAAAATGACATTTAAACTGATCTGGACTAAGGAGGTTTTCTCACTAGATCTTTTTGGTGTGGACCAAAGTACATTTGATAACAGCAGTACAATTTCACAAGGATGGTTCACAATCGCTATGAACAATCTGGCCTGTAGCGTGACAGGTTGTATGTCGGCACCCTGCCCACAAGGCTATCGGCACCAACTGGAATTATAGATTTTTCTAAGCCAAAACCTGGAAACAAGTATGCATTTAATCACTTCTGGTTCCACTGTCCCCAAGTCAGTTTTTTTATGTTTTTGGTTAAATGCCTAAAATAAGGTCTGTGGTCAATACAAGCTCAAAATATTTTCATGTTTTATTTTTTGATTATATGTAATTTTGATACGTAATATGTAATTCTTTAAAGCTTTTACATGCTCTTGACAAATTGTTCTAACTCAAAACTTTTTTTTTTTAAATAAGCATAATGGTAGTGGCATTGAAGTCATGTGATCATGGTGTACTTTATTTATACTCTACGTTTAGGTTTTTACTTTTGGCAATTGTATAATGACTTCATAAATTGATTTAAAAAAAAAGTATTTGTGACGAATATCCTGATGAATAAGAGGTGTAAAAATAATACATTTCTGCTGGCCACAGAGCTTATTTTTGGAATTATTTATTAACGGAAAAATCCTACTGTGTTTACGTCAGGGGAACCAGGTTGATGCTAACGCCTACAAAATTACATCATCACTGCAGGATTCCAGAGAAATATCAAAAACGATTAATCAACTTGTATTTAACTAACATGACACTCAAAATAATGCAACACGTAAAAAAAAAAAACTGTTGTATTCAAGCAAAAAGTTTGCATCTGTTTTCTCTGCCAGTGAAGTCGCAGTGGTACTTTTATCAGTGATTAAAACGACAATGTTTGAGTTGGAACAAACAATGAAAATGTATGAAAACAGCCTGAGAGACTCATGAGGAAGCAAAATGAGTAGGACACAAAGCCAAAAATTCACCAGAGAATAACGTGATGTATCAGCAGGTGGGTGATGAAACAAGGGCAGAAGGTGTGACTGATGGGCTGGAAATGGGCCGGACAGTGGTGGACTCACCTGTCCCAGGGTTGGTGCTGGATGTAGCACTAGCTTCAGCTGAAGCGAGGGGTGGTTGAGAGGGAGGAGAGCCATTATCTGGGGTCAGAGAGCTCTCAGTGGAGTCGGGGTGAGATTCAGGGATTGAGGTGGGGTTGGCTGAGGGTTGTGTGGGGGTTAAATTGGAGGACGTAACAGAAGGCTGAGAGGAGTTAGTTGGAGCTGAGGGTGTGCTGGCACCAGCAGCTGAGGGGGAAAAAAAAGGAGAGAGGGGAGGGAGGTTGGAAACCAAATGAGAAATGCTTTTGCATTTCGCTTAAAGGGAACTAATGTGGGGCATGCCAGAAAGATGTCTTGCTTTAAGCCCAAAGTATACTTTGTTTTTGTACACATACGCTAGCGTTTGCGTGGTTACAAAAATCAGATGGTGCACGTACTATTCTGGTGACAAACTTTGTGTCACATGCACTGTGTGTATTCCCTCACATATGCATAAAAACTGAAGCATACTTTGGCCTTAAGTATCAGAGAACATGACAGAAAAAAGACTGAGCTTAAAATCTGGTCACAATTCAGCTTTTGTGAAGACCAAGTATATCAGTGGCTGCTAATCTTGCTCTTGTAGGGCAACGTTTCAGCATTTTAGATCAAGCCCTAATTTAACACACTGGAACTAGTTAATAAAGGTCTTCAGGATGACTAGAATCTTCCAGGCAGGTGTGTTGAAGCTACAGTAAGCTCTGCAGGACAGTGGCCCTTGAGGATCAGATGTATATGCAAATCTCATTCAAAAATTCCTCGTTTCAGTTCAGCCAAAAAAAATACAACAATTTAAACATTTACTTATGTCATCCAAGATGCTTTTTCAATGCACAGAAATAAACAGTAAATTGAAAAATGTACAAAAGTACCGTAAAAATAGTGTATTATATTTTATTGTTCCTCTAGCTCCAACAACTTTTTAGATGGTTGTGGGATCAATTCCCAGAGAATACATTGGAAACACACGGGGAAAAAGTTACTTTGGATAGAATATAGGTTGATAGCATATATAAATGGTATATAAATGTGAATGTTATTATACCAACCTACAGTATATGTACATTTTCTGAAGCTATACGATAGTTTTGTGAAGACCAATATTTCAAGCAGTTGTTCACTGGAAATCTTGACTGAAAACTACAACATTTACGATACATTTGAAAACATTTTTCTAGCAGTTAAAACCATAAAAGGGCAAGAACTACATGCATTTTTAATAAGTTCTTGCTTGCATCATCAAAAGTTTTTCTGTGGAAACTGATCTCATTTTGTGTTCCATAAAAACAAAAAAATACAAATTTGGAGCAACATGATGGTGAACAGATGAAAGAATTTTATCTTTTGGATCAACTATCCTATTAAATGTTCTTAGCATTTGAATCTTGATTTAAAGCCAGTTATTAGCTCATACCAAGCCCTTTTTATAACTGATCAAAAAACAAATGACCGCAGCCAGACTGCAAGTGGTATACGTGTTGTTAAGTGTGCTTTCTGTGATGAAGATGTCACCTGGAAAGGCGCTGGGTGGAGAGGGTGTGGGAACAGCGATTGGAACACCCACACTGCCGCTGCCGCTGTTTTCACGACTGCTGCTGCGACTGCTGGGATGACTGCCGCCACTGCTCCCGCTGCTGAACACACGCTAAAGATTACACACCTCACACACACGTGTCTCATGTTATACACATACTGACATCCAAAGACTACAAAACAGATGAATCATAAGCGCTCTCAAACACACACACATCATACAAACAAAGCCACACAAACACACACATACATAGATGAACCAACAGCTCACACACGACAGGAATACACACATCAGCATGGGTTGGTTCAGTGTCTATGACATAAAGAACATGATATGGCAGCATTTGTGAGTCACAGAAAGAAGCACACTCATAGCCTGCACTCATACTGAATACACAAATGCTGAGCACATGGGGCACAGACTGCATGAGCTCATGTGCTTGAGATGCAGAGAAAGAGCAAGAAGAAATCCACAAATCAATCAGTAGTGAGATGAAGGTCCTTGAGACACTTTAAGATGAAAAGAAAGACAGAGCAATGCCAGGCAAATATAGAACTGAAGCAGATGACAAGACAGTCATTAAATGGCTGAAGAGAAAAACTAACTGTCAGCCTCTTTAGAGTTAGCAGCAATAATTATTTTCTTAGTCCACATGAAATAGATATTAATCTAGTCTTTAATGCATATTATTAATGCATATTATTCTGACCTTGCAATTTTGATCAAAATGTCAGCTTGATCATCCAGTGAAAATGATTCTCTCTGGCGACGGATGCTGGATTTTTTCCTAATTATTTAATTCATTCAAACTCTTTTCTTGAGGCCCCAAACTAGTCACAGCAAAATTCTTTTTTATTTTTTCACTTAGGGGTACAAAAAAAAGTTTGAAATATGTAAGCAGCGATTTACTGTTAGCTTACATCCCATCATCGGTAGTTCAAAGTTTAAAAAGCTTCTGAAAAGTTAACCCTGGCAAGCTGATTTGAACTCCCAAAACAAACTCCTTCCTTTTGGCCTAATTTTTGTTCGAAATGACGTCACAGCAGTTCGATCTTTGATTTCACTTGAAGTATATCAGGGTCTTTATGATCGACTGCAAGCTCACATTCAGATCTGCCTCCATCCAATCAACAACCAATGCATAGAACCAAGTCCCCTTACATCGCAAACTTAAAGAAAGCCTATTTAGAGCCATTAAAACTTGTTGGATTGCACAATATTTGTATAACAATTAAGACGTTTGAGATAAAGCATAACCAACCATCTTTCCAAGAGTCTATCTTTCTAATTAAATCATAATTTTCTGTATGCAAAATACGTATTTTCTATTAATGGATTTTTTGGGGGGGGTGAATTAAGGCCAAGTCTTTTCTTGGCAGTTTTCATGAAATTCACCCTTGTAAGCTCTAAAATTATGAGGGGAAAGGAGATTTGGACACAACACAAAATCTCCATCCTTAAAGTGCTACAAATCCAATGTTTCAGGATCATGTGTGTTACCAAAGTAACAAAGCTCCAGCAACTTTAGATGCAAGTTTAAGGCTGAACTCTGTTTGATGATATTTAAGTGTTCTCAAACATGAATTTGAATATATTCAAATCATCAGCCCTTCTGAACTTAGGGAGGGCACGAACATTGTTATTTTTGTCCAAGATGTTCAATAACATTTCCAACTGGCAGACAGATGGGAGAGGGCTGGGGAAAACAGCACCAAACGCTCTTTTTCAGATCCTGAAGTGACAAGAGGTAGTCGTAAAGAGCATACGAGAGGACTTCAGTATACATTCACTGTTTAGGGTGAAAACATGAGAAATGATTAGGATTGTTTTCAAGCTGAATAGTGTATTGAATAGTGTTCCTGCTCAACAAGTAAAAGATAGGACGCTAAAAACAACAAGGTCAGAGTTCGATTCGCAGGAAACACACATCATAAAATCGCTTTAGCTAAAAGTGTCAGCCAAATGCATAAATGAAGACGTTACAGGCGTCCCTTCAGATGGCACAGAGATCAAAAGAGAACAAGTGAGAGTGGTTACATAATTTCAGACACAGCTGAAAAGGTCTGACCTTCAAAGGAAAAACCCGGAGAGAACTATCTGCAAGAGTCTATCTGTGCTTGTTCTGCAATGTAGTGGACATGATCTTTAAAATCCTCAGGAAAAATCAGACAAGAAAGGAAAAGTTTAAGATGGGAGAAGAGAAGAATGTCAGAGAAAGAGAGGCTCTGCAGTCATCTGAGAGCATCTTCAGGCGTCTTTATCCTCCATGACTGATGTTGTGTTTATGTGAGCACTGCTAACGTCACTCGCTACTGGTTGCCAAGGTTTCAGATTATGCAATTGTGCAGACAATCAGCGATGCTTGTTTTAGAAGTGCTGAGGAAATGCGATGTCTGTGTGAAAGAGCTCTGCAGCAAAACCAACTAATCAATGTTAGCTAATAAATACATGTGCATTCAGTCACTATAGGTGCCAAAAGGTCCCAAACTGCTTTAAGTCAGTAAATACAGACATGCATGCACATTGAGAGCAGTGCGAGAGATTTGGAGGATGAGGGTAATGGTACCTGTAAGTGCGGGTCCTCTGATTAACAGATGCAGTGCGCACAGGACTTTGCTGCAGAATGGGCGCCATATTGCGTGTGGGGCTGGGGACATAGTCATTTGGCACCACCGGAGGCCGCACTGGCTCAAGCGTTCTGTAGGGGGAGTGTCTCCTGTCGGGAGAGACAGCAGGTCAATAAACTTGGGAAAACTTAATCAGACAATTACTAACTTAGAAAACTTAAAGCTGTAGTCTGTTTTGGCTCTTTGTCACCATCTCGGTTTAAAAACCTGCAATGGCAGCTGTTTGTGGAATTATCTTCCTTGCATGGGTTGTGCTTCAGCGCGGATGAATCTAATGTTTTGCGGAGTGTGTGTGTGGCAGTCATTCACCGCACCGGTGTGGATATTTACTGTACATCGCAATCACAGATTCTAGCCTACGTCTTGGAATATAAGACCCAAATAAGAATTTACACCAGATATTGTCATCTGAACAAGTAACTAACAAGTCTGCCACGTTTGTTCTGACCAACTGAGGAAAAAAAGCATTGCAATAAATCATGCTACCAATGGTGATTTAATCAAAAGATCGGTTAGCTCATATCACATCAAACCGTGCAAATTATTATTACTGTTATACTTTATTCTCAAATTACTAATGTTAACATCAGCATTGCATGACTATGAGTATAGTGTGTATTAGCGTGTGGATTTAAATTTCTGTACAGTCTAATCTCTAATTGTCATACCATTCGAATTTCATATTAAGAAATTATTTTTAACCAAAAAGCAAATAATGCTCCCTTCGAACTGGTTGTCTTTAAAATACAAATCTTGTGTACCCCCAAGCTATCTGTAAATTAATCAGAAGCACATTTAAAACTGGAATATAATTTAATTTCATAAACACATAATCCTTTCTGGATTACGATCCACATCAAAATGATACATTTAATTATTCCAGCTGCTGTGAGAAAAGGCTATAAACGATGCGCCACCTGCAGGATCTTCACATGCGATAGCCTAGTAGCCGGGACAACAACTTCATGTTTACAGACGTGATGTAATGATGCGACAGCATGCTCAAATTTCCTGCGAAATCCTACCCTTACCACTCAAATGAGAAAATATTATGATAATCTTACTGTTGTGAAACAGGCTAAAGTAAGGCGATGGTTTTGAACACTGGCTGGTTATATACTTGCTCAAATATTGATTTCGGATAATTTTTTACCAAAAAAAAAAATGTACAGACTGCAGCTTTAAATATCTGCTGCCATGTTATATATAAAACCATTTTGCTTTATTTAATGTCTGTCATTCTGAAATTTTACAATCAGAACTTTTATCAACAGCATGATTTCGGGTTTCTTTTAAAGGATGAGATTCCATACATGATTTTCAAGGTTGTGAAAAAGCATTTTGGATTTGAGGTCAGGAAAGTGCAGGTGAGAAACAGTAATTCAATCTGTGGAAACAAAATGTGAAGTCAGTATCACATTTTCTCCTCTGGTATCAAAAGAGAAAACGGGCATTGCTGTTTGAGGGCACCAGAATAAACTATTATCATACATTATTTATTAAAAAAAATTTTTTTTTTTTTTTTTTATTATTATTAAATTGTCTCTTCATCACAGGAAAAACTGCGTCTTAGAAGTACTCAACCTTGCTTTCTCCTAATGTTTTTAATTTACTTTAAAAGATGTGCTATTTTTACCAAAACATTGTGCTTCTTGACTATGACATGTAACAATTCACTTTTTTTTTTTTTTAAATGAAAGAAATAAAGTGACAGAAAATAAAACGCTAAAGCAACAGCAGACAAATCCTCCCAGGAAAAAAAATAAATAAACTATCAGACACATGATGAATCTCTTAAAAAGTAAAATTTCTTACAAAAAACAAATAAGTAAATAAATTAATTTTGCTTAGCCTAAATAAAATCATGCTACATTTTCATGACAAAGGAGATTTCAACCCCAGATTCTTTTTACCATAATGTGTGCAGGCACAATCACGTTCAATTTTTTTTTTACTGTATAACAGTAATTTACATTATTTTTTAAGTACAACAAATACTACTTTTTTCAACTGTACAATGTGAATTCACCCAAAAAGACACTCTATTGAAATGAAAATAAGTGTCACAAAGAAAATTGCAAAGAAAATCTTTACAGTCCTTTAAAATAGGCTTTTTTAATACAACTACTGACATCTTGACAAGTTTTGTGAGATTCACCCAACAGTTTTAACAGATAAATGCAGATTTACTATTTCCAATCACTTGCATATGGATTTTATGAGGGAACGAGCTTGAGCTGTGCTGTGTTGCTGACCTGTCCATTAAGCAGCACACAATCTGGCCTGCAATGACCAGCCATCATGGGGCGACACAGGAAACCAAAAGAGCGCCAATCTGCACAGCTAGTGCTCAGAAAACAGGGCAGGACACACCCTCTGTCCTCAATGCTCAAACATCAAGCTCACTCTTAATAATGAACACACTTTAAAAATTGAGCATATCTGATCTTTCATAATCACGGTTTCATGCTTTCACAATTTTAGATGCCAAAGCATATTTAGCACGCCTCTTTTCTGACCCAAATATAAAATCAGGCTCTTCACTGGCATAAAGAGAAACAAGGGATGTGAAGGATAATGTCATCTGTGGGGCTGAAGCTGAATTCTCCCTGAGGACTAAAAAGACATGACCCACACATGTGCTCCTGAACTCAACTAGAGCTGTGTGTGACCTACACTGAAAAACAGGCTTTTACTAGGAAATAAAAACCTCACAGTTGTTGTAGAAACATTATGATAAAAACAAAAAAAAAAAACATTGTTTTAAATTTTCTGATAAGTTGAAAGAATCATAAAGGACCAGTCAAATGTTTGAACACACTTGATGTTCCACATACTGGAAATTATTACTGTAACAATGACGAATTAGTAGGTGTACCGAGTCAAGTAGAATTTGTCATTCACTTCATGTATCATAAAAACTTTCCAGAATATATGTAAATCAAAACATTTCATGCTGTTCAAGAACCTCAGAGATGTGAGTATTATGAGCAAACACTTGAAATGAGTCATTCACTGCCACAATCTCAGTGGCCTATTCTCTCATTTGTGACCGCTAGAGCTACAAAGTGCATATACATACCCTATGGTGCCTTTGCCTGGCATTGGGGGGCTTGGTGGTTTCTGTGTGGGAGGTGTGGTGCGAAGAAGGCTGCCCATCTTCATGTTCTGGGTGTTGACCTATGACAATAACAAATCAACAACATCAAAAACAGCCTTCAGCTGTGAACAAAAACATCTCAGTTTCACAGAAAAGAAGGAAAAACAGTATCTAAGTTGACAACAGCCTAGAACAGCCGCATAAAATATAGAGCCACGGAGAGAAAGACTGCAAGAAAGTGTTTTATCCCATTTAGTTTTTAGAGAAAACAAAGGAAAGCCCAAACAAACAGAACAAGCTCGCTCACACACACACACACACACACACACACACACACACAAACCTACTACTGAGCAACATGCAACAATGATAAAAATGCAAATGTGATATGGAAATGATGAAAGAAGAAACAGGGATGATTGCCAAATGCTTGTTCAATTATTATTCACCACATTCCTCATTAATTCATATATATATAAGAAATTTCTGAGCATCCAAATATTGTTTTTGTATTAACTGACAAGCCTTTAAACCTAGAATAAATGAATCAAATAAAAAAAAAAAATCAGTATTCTCAGTCCATATTTAGGTCATATGAACTAAGGAATCAAACCTTATTCCTTCTCCATTCATGTCACCTGATCATTAGACAGCTGTAAAGGCCCTTACCTTGAACCTAAGTAACCACTTAAACCAAGAGCGAAGCAGAGAACAGAGGTGAGAGGAAGCACAGAGAGGTTAGTCACACATCTCAGACACAAAGAAAACCCACGTCTGATTCTGGCATTTGTTAGTTCAAAACAAACATGTTAGTCAGAAAAATCGTTCCTCGCAAGCTGAGCCCATGTCCTACCTTCACACCATGACCGATATCATCCAGCGTGCTGTAATCGATAGGTTTGCGAATGTACCTCACCGGCCTCTCGGGATTGGCTGGAGCAATGATTTTATGCGTGCGGGAGGTGTTCTTATTGGTTGTGAGGATGCCGATCTCCCGCCTCGCCACTTTTTCTTTGTGGATGTCCACCGTCTGGAGGAAAGAAAAAAAAAGTTACAAAAATTTAAAGACCTTTGAAATTACTAAAACCAAACTGGGTCATTCAGAACTATAACCATATTTGTATTTATGATAGATCATGATATAATAATATAGGACATTTGCATACAAAAGTCTTAAAGCTACAGTGGTACTGCATTGGAGCAAGAAACAACTTGAGGAAAAATGGGCTCTTTAAACTTTAAATTTGTGGAAGCAAGTTATGTGTGGCGAATTATTAAAGCGTGTAGTTGTGAGAGGTCTGAAATCTCTGTCAGCGGAGTTCTGTTTCATTTCACACGGCAATTTGGGAGAGGATTGTGTCAAAAGCACTTCACCAGAAGAGCTGCATTAGATGTTGTGCCGCTGTGTTTAATCGCTTTAGAGCCCATGCTGTTGACAGCTGTTAAATAAAAAATAAAAGAGGAAACACAGAGGGGGGATAAGCTGCTGCTGCTGGCATCTCAAACACAGCTAAATGATTTTCAGCATTAAGTGACAGTGATATGGTAAATAGGGATCGAGTCCAGAGCAACAGCTGAGTCCACAGATGAGGGCAGTCGAGAGAAGACAGATCAGAAGGAAAAAAAAAAAAAAAAAAGTGGAAGAGAGAAATCATCCAGGATGAAGAAATAGGCAGCTGCTGTTGACCTGGGATGCATTTCCCAGAAGCATCACTAGCAAACTATGCTTGCAAGTTTTTTCATTAGCAACATAGTTCAACGATCCAGCGTTTCCCAAAAACATACAGATGCATCATCAAATTAGAATATCATGAAAAACTTTTTTCTTTTGCTTTTTTTTTTTGGTAATTTATTCTCATCTTTGTCTTGAAAATATCCCATAGATTCCATATGAGGTTCAGGTCAGGCATGTTGGCTGGCCAATCAAGCACAATGATACCATGGTCAGCAAGCCACTTGGAAGTGGTTTTGGCACTGTGGGCAGGTGCTAAAGTCCTGCTGGAAAAGGAAATCAGCATCTCCATAAAGCTTGTCAGCGGATGGAAGCATAAAGTGCTCCAAAATCTCCTGGTAGACGGCTGCATTGACTTTGGACTTGTTAAAACACAACAGACCAACACCAGCAGAAGCCACAGCACCCCAAATCATCACTGACTTCAGAAACTTCACACTGGACTTCAAGCAGCTTGAATCTTGTGCCTCTCCAGTCTTCCTACAGACTCCAGACCTGGATTTCCAAATGAAATGCAAAATTTACATTTATCTGAAAAGAGGACTTTTGACCACTGAGCAACAGTCCAGTTCTTTTTCTCCTTAGCCCAGGTAAGATGCTTCTGAGGTTTGTTTCTGTTTCACAAATGGCTTGGTAGCCCTTTTCCGGAAGATGTCAGAGTGTAGTGACTCTTGATGCACTGACTCCAGCTTCAGTCCACTCCTCGTGAAGCTCTCCCAAGTGTCTGAACCGCTTTGCTTGACAGTATTCTCAAGCTTGTGGTCATCCCTGTTGCTTGTGCACCTTTTCCAACCCAATTTCTTCCTTCCAGTCAGACTTTCATGAGCTGTAAGCTCTAATCATCAAAATTAAAAAAAAAAAAAACTTTTGAAATGTCTTACTTTACATGTAAGTAAGATAAGCAAGCTATCTTTCATTTCATATCCATATATAAAAATACACTGAAAACAGTAATATTGTGAAAAAATTCAGAGGTGGACCTTAACTAAGTATTTTTTACTTCATTACCGCAGTCAAGTACAGTTTTCAAGTATCTGTGCTTTACCAAAGTATTTTTATTTTGGGAAACTTTTACTTCACTATATTCCAAATCATAATAATGTACTTTTTACTTCACTACATTTCATAAAAACATGTCATTCCTCGTTCCATTTTGAACTGGAGAATTCGTCATGCGTTTATTAATGTAAATGAAAATCATATTTGGGTCACGAGTGTCCATTGTCTGCGAACTAAAGCTGCTGTAAAAATATTTGTGTATTGCCATCTGAACGGGGTAAGTTTTACTTAAAAACTAAACATAATGTTAAAATAACCCAAATTAATGCCCATGCATCTACCCCACTACCGTAGCACTTTCAAATGATGTAAAACCAGTATGTTTGCATAGTGTTCTTCTTAAAATGCAAACACATTTTGCCCAGTCTTGTATGTTTATATTTGGTAACACACATTTAGTTTTTCCTTAGTCCATTATCCTACATGGTATATTTTGCTATTTTCACTTATTTAAACACTTGAATTTTATTTAGCATTTTTTGAAAATTATAAAATAAAAATATTAATCAATCAGTATTTTTTTTTACTTTTAATACTTAAGTACATAAAAAAATCAAGTACTTTTGTACTTTTACCCAAGTAAAATCGAAAAGGAGTACTTTTACTCAAGCATTTGATCTGTGTACTTTGTCCACCTCTGGAAAAATGATTACAATTTTTTATTTGATTGCATTATAAAATGTAATTTATTCCTGCAATGACAAAGATACATTTTCAGCATCATTACTCCAGTCCTTCCGTCCTCCCGTGCTCCTTCAGAAATCATTATAATATGCTGATTTACTGCTCAAGTAACATTTCTATTATTATCAGTGTTGAAAGCAGTTGTGCTGCTTAATATTATTATATTTTTAATAATATTTTCAGGATTCTTTGATGAAAAGAAAGTTCAAAAGAACAGCATTTATTTCAAACAAATCTTTTGTAATATTATATATTACTTATAACGTCACTTTTGATCAATTTAATGCAAAATTGCTAAATAAAAGAAAACAAAATTAGATATCATCAAAAGTTTTCTTCCATATTTGAGTTTCATGTGTGTGGTCTCTTGTCCGGTTTACTGTGGTACTGTGAATAGTTAAAGCTCAGAGCTTTGTGCAATGTAACGGTCCAGATGTGACGCCACAGTGAGGAATTTCCCACAAGTGGAAGAGGAGAGAGAGAGAGAGAAAGAGAGAGAAGTGTTGATGGAGGAAAAGAGAGAAGGCAGGGGCAAGAACACACAAACGAGTTTGTGTGACTAACATTTGCTTGTATCGTTGGCTGGCACAAAACACTACAGCAGTCGCACCAGACCCCTGCAGTTACTCTGCATCTGATTTACAGCTCCTTACAGTCTGTGACTCTGTGGGAAGATGTTTAATTACAGAATCAATGAGACTTGAAAAGTGGCTGGACAAGGATCCTGTCTGATCAGCCAACCAAAGATCTGAACAATTAAAACACAAAAAAGCAAGCCAATCTTTGATAATTGTACTTTTAATGTGTGGCCATTTTTGAAGGCATAATGTTTGATTAAAGTAAAGTTAAGTCTAAAGTTTTCTACACTAATTTTAGCGTCAGAACCACTTATACTTCAGCCTCTTATAATCTACCTTTTACCTAACCATGTCATGCTCATTTGCCTGTCACCTAGCAGACTCTTCGAGCCATCAGTCGTTCTTCAGTAAATATAGCCCAGAGTGTGAGATTGTATGGGGAGGTGTGGTGTGTTGCTAGGTTACCTGAGAGATGTGGTTGATGGAGGACTCCATTCGGCGCAGCTGGGAGGCCTGGATGTCGAGCATTTGGAGCACATTGTTGGCGAGTGTGTTGATCAGGTAGGCCACACTGGCCAGTGACTGAGTGGTGTAGTTCTTGGTTTCCTCTAGAGCGGTGTGCTTGTTTGGAGACTGATGGAGAAATAAAAGAGCAATAGTCAGTGCACCATTAAATCTGCTCAGCCATTTCAAAATGTGATATTGGAGTACACAGAGTGATTTTTGATGGTTAAAAATATATTTATTGCAACTTGTCTCCATTCATGTTTATCAGTTTTTGAAGCATTTTTTAACACGGCAACGAACAAATGGCAGAAGCTGTTTAAGCATTAGTTGTCCTAAAATCTGTCAAAAAAAATTGCAAAAAGGTGGAAAATTTGCCGTAAATTTCTGAAATATTCCAGAAACTTTGGAAACTTTCCAGGATTTTTTTTTTTCAATATTCCAGGGATTTTTGGAAAGTTTTCAGAAATGTTCCACCCCTTTGCAACCCTATTTGCAAGTTTTGTTTCTTACTATGGATGTAGGTAAACATCCACCTCATCCAACACTTTCTGCTTTCTGTCTTAAAAAGTTTCCTGTTAGAGTGAAAGACTGATGGGATTCAGTGCGTGAGTATGAGTAAAGTGTCTGGATGAATCAAACTGAATCACAAACAATTTTAGGCCTTATTGCGTAACCATTTGATAAATTAGAAGAAACAATCATTCATTAACAGATTTGGTGCAGAAAAGTTCAGAAAACACACAAGATTATTGCTGAAATATTATCATTGAAACTAATTCTCAGGTTAGTATACAGTATTCACCACCATAAGAAAAAAAACTGTCAGTAATATTTTACTGGGGCTCGTGCAACGCCCCTGGTGTGGAATGTCAGGATCTAAGCAGTTCTTCTGTGACATCAAGCTGCACAGTCACATGACCCAGGCTTTGATCCCTAGGCTGACAGAGAGAAAGTGTACGTGTGTGTGTGTGTCTGTGTACACAATTCCTGTCTTTGTCCCAGGACGGTACCAGGAGGGAACAGTCACCTCTCACATACTTTTGACTGTGCTATTACAGATTGCAAACCGCTGTAACACACATTCAACAGACCCCACACGACAACAGACCACTGTGGATCTCAAACAGCCTTAAACCAGCACTAAAAAATTTATATTAACAAATAACAACTTTTTAGTGACAAACAAGAGATCTATTGTACAGACAGCGTTGCTGGTTTTGATATATTGATAGATATGCTAAATTAACCACTTATCTGATAATACAATGTAATTTAACTTAAAGACTAGGGATGCACGATAAATATCGGCACAATATTAATACACATCTCGCCAGTAAAGCCGGTTCTGTAATCAGCAGTAAATCTCTATGTGCGTGCATTCACGTAGAGCAGCATTTACTACACAGAGCCGTTGTTCACTGACAAGCTGCACAATACCACAATCATATTTTGTGCAGCTTGTCAGTGAACATCGCTCTGTGTAGTAAATGCTGCTCCGCGTGAAAGCATGTGCATGTAGAGATGTACCGCTGATTACAGAACGGGCTTTACTGACAAGATGTGCATTAATATAGTGTTATTTATCGTGCATCCCTAATCATGACATTTAAGTTCTAATAGCTAATAGGGCTAGACAAAAAAAAAAAAAAAAAACTGATTTCTTGATTTTACAAAACAATATTGATTCTTAAATCCCAAGAATCGATTAGTCTAGCCTGTTTTTTGTTAGTGAAGGAAACACTGTAGCACACCTCTCATCCAATAAATCACAAAAAGCTTTGTGCTTTGTTACTTTTGATATGAAACTTCATGATTTCAAATTCTGTCCATTTTATTACAGTATTCAAACAATAAATGCTGTTTTGCCGGTGGAGTGACAAATCGTTGTAGCGCCTCAGTTAAGTTGTGGCAGGTGAACTGATCAACTCCTCCACTTTAATACCAGTTTCAGCATGAAATAAACATGGATGAACATCTGAAGGTTTCTGAAAAGAGTACAACTTACCGAAATCTGTATCCCGTATCATGCAATCTCTTAGTTTAACAGGTTAGTTAACAGGTTAGTTAATCGGTGTTTCAACACACAAATATATCAACATAACAGCTTGTAAACAATGTCATGTAACGTCACATTTAACTTACCTCAGATAAAAAAAAACACGTTCTGTGACCAAAAACTTGTTAGTTGATTTTTTTTTTTGAAAATTTGGCATATACTGTACCTGATATATATCCAAAATAACCCATATTGAATCAAACTGGAAGTCTAAAGCTTGTGAATCAGAATGAAATTGAATCGTGAGATTTGTGTCAAACCCAGCACATTTTTTCGATAATTTCTTCCACAGTTGATCAGATGATTGCATTCTCCTAGCTAATCAATCAATTTATCAGTAAATAACCCTTCACCTGCCCATCTAAACTTGCATGAAAGAGCAGTTAATTAGTGACCAAACACGTGACAAAAAATAAATCATTCAGTCGCATGGATGAACTTATTTTCACATAATGATTTGCACCACTGAATGCGTTTACTGCACTGAAATGCTGCAGGCCCAGAAGAGGCTGTGGGCTTGCAGTGGGCAGGCATGTAGGCCAGGAAGGCCCGTCCTCCCCCAGGACACACAACGACACACTGACACTAATATGCAGATGCAGTGCGCTGACCCACGCTGATGACATCACAGCTGCATCTGAGCAGAGAGTGTGGAGGAGGAGAGACCATCCCACACAGAGATGACCCTTCAACACTATGAGAAGCAGTGACTGGAGATGAAACACGTCCCTCACAAACTGCTGCAATGCATCGCTCACATAAAGATGCTCAAACAAACAACTAGTCAATAATCAAACCAACACATTTAAGTAGAGAACTGGGAAACTCATTAAAACACAAAAAAAAAAAAATCAAAACATTTCAGAACATATTCCAAATTAATGTCAGGTTGCGGTCAAAATAACTAGCAAAAGAAATAAATCCCAAACAGTTCCCAAATGTATTTGCACAGCACTTTTCACAATACAAATTGTTAGGGAAATCAAAGCACTTTATTCACACAATTCTGCGAGCCTTGAGCTTTTTAAAAGACGCAAGATGAATGATCATAGGACAGCTGCACATTGGACCTGATTTCTGTTTGGTTTCCTTTAAATTTGTTTCCTTTGGTACATCGAACATCACTACACTACATTAGACTTCCATGCATGCATTTCACTTTACATTACTGATTCCAGACTGCTACACTTTAAATTGTTCTTAATTTTGTTATAGTTTGATTCTGTTAATAAGTGTTGTGCTTTTTTAATGAGGGCTTTCTCATGTGTCCCTGTTTTTGTTGTGTCCCTTTTGAGCCACGGGGCGTAACAATGTCAATAACTAGGGCCATTTTTCATGTGAGTGATAATTGCTCTGACTGGCTATTACACTGTATGTGAATCTGGATGACTGGAGAGACAGAAGCAGATGACTATCATTGGTAGTGTTCATTTTGTTAACGAAAACTATGACGAAAAATGTTCGTTGACTTGCTTTTTTCCCATGACTAAAACGAGACGAAGACAAGATGACAATAAGGTCAATAAACGATAACTATGACTATATCAAGCAATTTCATTGACAAAATCAGACAAGACTAAAATGTATATATATAATAAAAAAATACTTTACCGAAAAACCTCTTTATAAGACAACTGCGGACTGCTGTACACTCCTCTGTTATGCAAACTTTCATGTGTGCTGACGGTTGCCAGATATCAGGCGTTTAAATCCCCAAATCAGAGCTTCGCTGTTACAAGGATACATTGTCTGATTTGCTTATTTTAAGCAATCTGGCAACCACGCGCATGCGCTCGAATCTAAATGAAAGTGTCATTCAGCCGATCTGTGTTTTGTCATGAAATCTCGACTATTACTGTTTGCGATTGTGGTTGCTGAATAAATGCACTTACTCAACCACTGTTGTTTTAATAGAGAAATAGGCTATTGCAATTTGGAATTAGTGGAAATAAGTTTTTTTAGACTTTTTTTTTTTTTTTTTTTTTTTTTTTTATGTCTACACTGTTGACTGTACAGTTGTAGGCTGCTCATTCAAGTTCAGATGAAGGAAATAAAATATGCATTCTCACAACAGTCTAAAACATTTTACCATATAAATACTGTATAGTAATAATTCATCATTAGTTCATTAGCAATCGTTTGGCATAAATGTGCACTATTTATTGATTAAACCCAAACTGAAGCAGTCAGAAGTGCTGCTACGCAAGTCTGTAATGTACGTAACAGCGCCGCGTTTTCCCGCTGTTAGATCAGATACAATGCAAATGTATGTAACTACTACCACATAAGACATCAGTCCTCCTGACTCAGTCTGACTGGATATCTTCCCAAATTGTCCTTGCCTAACATTTTTTGTCTTGTTTTTATTCGTTGACAAAAATTAGAGTATATTTTCCTTTTAATTCTTGTCATTAAAAACTAGTTTTTATTTAGTTATCATCTCGTTTTCATTAGTGAAAAAATGTTGTTGACAAAAATAATGTCAACGAAATTAACACTGGATAAGTGGTTCAGTGAATCAAATGCTTATGAGTCAGCCTATGCTGGTCACTCTGTATGCTTGTTTTTTTGTGCAGTTTAATAAAAAGCTTTCTTGCCTTGATTTTATTCAAATGTACTTTTGTGTATTTTAAAAATAGAAAGTGTGTCTGTGACACCTGAACTGACGTGGGTCTGCAGGGCAGTGAAGTTCTTCTCATTATTTTAGCTGCTTTTGTCTGAAATGAAAAGAGAGCAGGTACAGGTGTCATTTACTGGCCGCCCCACTAAACCAAACAGTACATCTCTCTGTTTCAATCACACACAAATGGAGGCAGGGTCTGTGGGTAATTACACGGTAGTGTGCCCATTAATGAATGTTCAGCTGTGTGCTCACAGCACTGACCACAGCAAAAGGACACATTGATTTTTCAGTGATGACTCAAATAATTACACTCTGAAAATGAACAGGTGGGTAGAACCAGAGATGCTGATGACACTTTTGTTCCTCTGTGCATGTTCATGCACAGAGCTCACAGCTCTATTCATCAGACAACTCTCCAGAGACCTCTTTCAACAGTAAGAGCTTTACAAATAGGGTGTCAGACCGCTGGTGGTGCTACTGGCGTGATTACACTTTTCTGAAGCGTGACTGTGGCACAGCTCAACTGAAAGCAATGAACCTTACAGATGAGCTGAAGCAATAATCACTGTCAAAGGATGTCTCAAGTATTGCAGTAATACTCAATTGAGCAAATCTGATGGTTCAGATGGTTCTTTTCAATAAAGCTTTCAAAAAGAGAATGATATAGAGAGAGAGAGAGAGAGAGAGAGAGAGAGAGAGAGAGAGAGAGAGAGAGAGAGAGAGAGAGAGAGAGAGAGAGATTCCTTTTCATTTCATCAAGATTTTTGTCTTAAAATGGCCATCTATCCCCCGCTTTCTATATATTGCCACCATGCATCAAAAACGTATGCTGGTCGACCACAAGTCATGGCTCAATAGTGTACCCAGAAGCACTTTACATCTCTCTTAAAGGGATAGATCACCAAAAAATTAAAATGTTGTCATTATTCACTCATCCGTAGGTTGTTCCAAACCTGAAAAGGTTTCTTTCTTCTGTTAAACACAAAATTATATATTTTGAAGAATGCTGGAAAACAAACAGTTGATGGCAGCCACTGACTTCTTAGTAAATTTTTTTCCCATACTATAGAAGTCAATGGCTACTGTCAACTGTTTGGTTACCCACATTTAGGGTTGCAAAGGGGTGGAAAATATCTGGTAAGTTTCCGGAAACTTTCCAAAAATCCCTAGAATATTAAAATAAAATCCTGGAAAGTTTCCAAAATTTCTGGAATGTTTCCAAAATTTACTGGTAACTTTCCACCTTTTTGCAACCCTACCCACATTCTTCAAAATACCTAACTTTTGCCATCAACAGAAGAAAGAAACTAAGCATCACTGTCATTATTGATCATTGACAAAATCTTTGATTCTTATTGTGATCAGTAAGCATCTAGCATCCACCCAGTGACCGTCTATTAACCTTTAATTTACTGTAATTGCCATAACAATGCCCTGGCAACAGGACATAAATTTGTTTAAATAGGTTTAATTATTTAGATTGATGGCTTGACTACTTATATGAGTTTGCTAGAGTTTGAAGCAAAAACAACACTGATTCGTTGTCATGTGAAGATGCAGTCGAGGATGTATCGCAGATGTGGAAGACTAAACTGAGAATCAAAGCAGCCCACATCGTCTCTCCTCCTACACACACAGACTCATCTTTCTTTCATTTTTATTAGCATGTATATGAATGAAGAGGCGGAGAAGAGGAGTATTATCAGCATCTGTCTCCCAGTACGATGTTCTCTCTGTACTGCAGGAGAATTATGGCTCATGTCACCATAACTGCTGCCTGTCAGTACGTCAGACTACAGCCGGTCTGATGACAAAGACTCACACAGAGAGAGAAAAAGGCAGATACCAAATGTGGAAAACAGTGTGTGGCTTCAACATCTAGAGTTTATACGTGATCTGTGACATTTTGGAAACCAGAAAATACATGAACTGCACAGGGATTTAAATAAGTACAGGACAGGTGCTAGTGACCATCTGAGTACAATTACTGCATCTGTTGTCGGGGAAACAGGGATTTAATGAAACCATCATTAAACAGATAATTAACCTGGAACACAGGGACCTGTGCTACACGAGTGGCTGGCTTATAGTGGATATATATATGGCACAGCCTCCCGTATGCGCACACACACACCAGACACATAACACAATACACATTCTTCTCACAAAAACAAAACCTCACCACCATTTTGACTAACAAAATGTTTCATGAAATTCAAGATCAAGAAGTCACTTTAACATGAACCAGAAATTTGGGGGGGGGTAATCAACATTATATCAATGACGATAATTAGTATGCATCCACAGAGACAAAAAAATAGGGTGTTGTGTGCACACACAATGTAATGTCGGTTTCATTCATACTGGAAGCTGGAGGGCACCCTCGTGCATAAACTCCACATATGCATCACAGAAGAAATGGAACTGATGACGTTCCAGGAAATCCCTACATAGACAAAGACATCCAGCTATAGCGGAGTAAAAAGAAAATAGAAATGCTTAAACTGATCAAACAGGAAGACAATAAACACACAATTGTGACAATATATGGTTTATCTGTGTTTTTCAAGCCATTTTGGGTATTTTAATAAGAACAAAGTATATTTATAATTAGGGGTGTAAGAAAATATCGATACATGTGAGTATCTCGATATTTTGTTTGGCGATACTGTATCGATTCTCAAAGACGGAATATCGATATTTAAAAAATAAAAAATAAAAAAAATTCATAAAAGATTCATGGCAATTGTTTCGTTTTGAGTTCATATCCCGACTGCTAGATAGCAGTCTTCATCTCTGAACTTAAACAGTGACAGGAAATACTAGCATTAGGGCACGCCACTATTGTTAGTGTTAGTTTGGTTTGTTGATATTTGTGGTTGATGAGTGAATTGTTATAGTTGTATTTTCGGTGTACAAAGCTGAAGTGTGACATCATTTGGGCTTTTGTGGTAACGTCCGCCCCGGGACCACGGCGCAGGTGGCACCTCATTTCCGCCGCTTGCGGGGCGCGGTAGGGTCGCCGCATGGCTGCAGCTTTCTCTCATGGTGGGGGTGTTTTGTGCAGTTGGGGCGGTGCTCACATCAGAGTATCTGTGATTCCACACGGAACATAAATACAAACTGAAAAACCTGTAAAATCCAAGTTGAAAGGTTCTGAGAATGTTCAAAATCTGTATTTATTTTATTGTTTTACAATTGTTTTGTTTTGTTTATTTTTCATTGATATTAAGCAGATTAAATTTTTTGTTCAGATCAAAATGTTATGACATTGTATGTCACAATTGTAAACAAACTGTGAACCTTTAAAGCAGGGTCTATACTGTATATGGTCTTTTTATAAAATACATTTTATACATACACATTTAACTAAAGAATGCTGCAAGCACTTGGATTTTTCCCCCTTGACTTGTACTGCACAAAAAGTGGTTGAATAACTTTGAATGTTACAGGGACTAGGGATGTTCATTTTAACCGGCTAACTGTTAACCGACCATTAAGAATTTTGAACAATTAATACAATCAGTTAAACGGTTTAAAAAGTAATTAATTTATTTTCAGTAATTTATCAAAATATTTAAAAAGGTTTGCTGCATGGTTAAAATAATCTATGCGTATAAATTTTTTTATTTATTTTTTTTTTTAAAGAGAGAGAGAGAGAAAAAACAAGTAACATTTGATTATTTCATTCAAAAATAGGCCTAATGCCAACTGGAAATGTTTACAAACATTATAATAAACACTGTAAACATAGCTAGGTTATTTTAGTTCCCCTCACTCCACAACAAATCCTTTCAGTTAACAGTATTTAGAAAAGAACAAGATTTAAAAATATAAAAAGCTATAGCAATATAAATGACAAGCCAAAACGAATTAATTTAGGTTAAAACGAAACTTAAACCAACTTTGGGTCTCTCATTCGACACAAAATCAAATATTTCCGTATTTGCTATGTATTGTAAAGACAAATTATTATTTATTAGGTGCTATGTACTTCACTGGCATTCCAATATCCACGTAAAACAAAATGTTGCATAACAGCACATAACGGCACAGATTTTACTAAATATTTAAACTGAGCAGTGTTTTATTTTTTTCCTCCATATGTTTGACTGACTGTATTTTATTATGATAAAGAACAGGCTGCATTGTCAAGGTAGCAAAGCTTAACTGTGTGTGAGATTGCAGGACACTTGTTCTGAGGGGATTTTTTTTCGTTATATCAGTGTTAGCTATTAGGCCTACTCCTTTTAGTCATAAAGATAATCGGAATTGTAAAAGGTTTGCCTTTATGTGTGTACATTTACAATAAAAACAAATCTTTGTACTTTTGTAATATAAGCCTATAAGAAAAATAGGATGCTGTTTTCTGCCATCTTTCCTTTCGCACAGCACAAAAATGAAACAAAACTCTGCATACTAGGCTACCTGTTGCACTGTTTTAGTTCATTTTCTTAATTTATTATTAAAGTAAAAGTATATTTCTCGTATAGGCTTATTTATTATATATAGCCTAGCTTTATTATGTTTTTCTCCGCTCGCAGAAGCGCTGCAGGTGGGTGATGTGATATGATATGACCATGTGAATCCTCATATTCTGTTGTTTGCTGCTTTTTGCCAATGTAAAATTTATTCCCGGGAAACAAATGTTAGTATTTTTAATGGGTCACAGACACTTATCCTTTCTTATTTAATTCAATTCTAATTTAAAATAATCTTGTTGGTTAACGAGCGTCGGCTGTCGGTTAGGAAAAAATAACTGAAATGAACATCCCTAACAGGGGGTGATTATTGCAAATGCAGATCCCAGTGTGTTCTGGTTAAACAATTTTTTTTTGCTAAGGTTTGCATATGGTGGTGTGTTCTTAATGACAGCTTTCCTAAATATATATCCTATTCCTAAAATGAGAAATATACCAATATATCGCCTTGCTTACAGTATTGCAATGTATCACAATATATCGTATCCCAACCCAGATTCTAGCTAATACACAGCTCTTGCTGATACATTTATAATGCACTGCTAATCGACATAGGATTTCTGCCTCATTCTGTGATATGAAACCAGGTCTGGCTACAAAAATAAGTTATTTCAAATACTTGACTGATGTTATAAAGTGAATTTGGAGTAAAAGTATGTCAATAAATCTCTTTGTTGGACAACAGGTTTGTAAACAGGCTCATTCACATGCAAAACTTTATCACACACGTTTTTGTAGTACATTTATTCATTGCACAGAACAATTTTTTTGTCACATTGTACAATTCTGACCAAACCAATTCCAGATTGTAGAGGCAGCTACACATTTAGCGATAAACTCCTCCTAGGTTTCACGTCCGCCTCCCACCAAGTCACTCCACCTGGTTTTATTGTTGTAATCGCAGGAAGACTAACTCTTATTGTGGAAAGAATTTGTACCTGTATATTGCAAAAGATAAGATATCTCCCATTCCTATTATTGACTAAAACATTTGAATGGTAGGGTATATGCCCTGAAATATTGAACTATGATTAATTGAAAAAGCAACACAAAATACAATGAAAGTCTAGTGAAAAGACATGTCTTATATATATGTACTAGGGGTGTAACGATACACATATTCATATTGATCCGTTGGGTCCGAGGCTTTCGGTTCGGTACGCATTACAAACAGAACGATTTGTTGGACTAATCCTATTACATATGGAAAATAAAAGAGCTTAAAGTGTGTGAAATATAGGGCTGTGACGGTGGCAGATTTTTACCACCGCGGTGGTAATGGGACCAACTACCACCGGTGACAAGGTGCTGAGATATATATGTATATATATAATAATTAGTGCAAAACACTAAAATAAATATAAAATAAATAATACAGTTAAACAAGAAAGTAGCCTAAACAAGAAAGTTAAATACACCCTGTCTACCGGACGCAAGAGGTGCGGCGCAACAAAATACTATATAACTCATTATAATAAGTGATGCTACACTGGATTCAGCATGACACTACATGACAAATCTCATAATGTGTGATGCTTTGTCGTATTTGTGAGGTACTGAAGTAGAGTTCATATTTCTTTTTTTGAGGTGATGATAAAGATGTTACGACGTGACGGTGTGACACTGTTCCGGTGCCAAGCAAGCGGCGCATTAACTCCTCGTCTGCACGAGCTCTCTTTTGAAATAGGAATAGTTTGCCACATTTCTTATTAATATCTTTCATTTATCGCATCGAAAGATGATGAACTTGTATCGACGATAGCCAGAAATATTGTCAAAAACATCAATTATTCGCAATATTAAGAGGATTTGGCATTCTTATTTTTATTAGGCCTATTATTATTAGTTTCTTTTATTATTAAATTAAAATTACAATTAATTTCCCCCACAATATTACCACATAACTGACGAGCTGCGAGGATAACAAAAGGATTAGGCTATTTACTCAATTAAAATGTTTTTAAAAAAGGTCTTTTAAAACAGGTCTATTATACAATGAATTATAGGCCTATAATTAAAATATTAAAACTGCAGTCATCAATAAAAATCAATGAAATAAAAAGCTTTAAACCTATTTCCAGCACCAACAAAAACAACCTGTTTAATGTGAAATACTTCTTTTTTTTCAGTATGTACGGGCCACAAGATAAATATTAAGGGAATAAATGAAAACAGTTAGCTATATACTATTTCAGTATATGCTGAAGTAGATACATTTCTTGTTGTTTCTAAGAGAATTTGCGGCGTCAGGTACCGAACGCTTCGTCATTACTCAGTCATTCCGTTTTTTCCTTGCACTTTTTGTATAGCGAATTGACTGAGATTAAGACGTTAGTAAGTTATTAAGTATGTAATGTTTATTTATGTAGATTTTTTATATTGTTATGTTTTACCTATGCGCTGAACAAAGTCAAAGATAAACATAAAATAAACAAAACAGATGATACAGTAAAACAATGGAACATAGATAAAATCCAATTTAAAATGCCTGGGAATAAAGATATGTTTTCAACTTCATTTTAAAAGTTGTGATAGAAGGTGCAAGGCAAATGTCCAGTGGAAGTTGGTTCCAGAGACGGGGGGCCACAATAGAAAAAGCCCTATCACCCTTCGTTTTTAGGCGTGAACGAGGGACAACTAAAAGAGCTCTATCAGAAGATCTTAGAGATCTGGAGGATGAAACAGGAATAAGATGATCTGAGAGATAAGATGGGGCTTGACCGTTCACTGGCATAACACTTGTGCAAAGTTTCCACGTTGCTTGTTTGATATCCATTGGCTCACCTTCATGGTTTAAAACAGAAATATTTCCAACATTGCGACGTAACCAATTACCCCAGTACCGCACATACCGAACTGAACCAAACCATGACACCACTGTGTCATATCAAACCGAACCATAAATTTTGTGAATCGTTACACCCCTAGTTTGTACCTATTGCATAGCAATAAAGATAGAATTCTTGTTGTTAACCAAAACATTATATAAAATTATGTGATTTTCAAAAAATTCCATTGCTACCAAAAGAAACTCACATTAAATCCAAAGTGAATTCTACAAATAAATGTATTATTCAATGTATTATTCAATGTATTATTCAATATATTGCCCAAACCTATAATATAATTAAATTAAAAAATGTATACACAATATATGCATTTGTTACATTTATTTCTAGTTAGTTAATTTGATTAATTTGTGTGTTTTCTTTTCTGTTCGTAAAGACATTGCATGTTGAACTTGATCAACCATTCTCCATTTATACCATCTGCACTGTGATTGGCTGGATTAGTGCCACCTTGTAATTGCGTCGCTCACACTATAAGACCAGGTTAGGCCAGTCACGATAGCAACTTTTTGTTGTGCGTTATATTGCCCCAGAAATAATTGCGATAAGCGATATTTTTGAGTTTTTAAAGACCATTTTATGCTACTGAATATATAATCATAATGTATCAGCATAATAATGCAAGTAGACCTACACACTTCCAAATGACAACAAACTTTTAATTTTTTAAAATATTTAGATCATGGATATTAAGTATCAAAATATTAGATACCTTAAAAAACTTGAATAATCCCTGACCTTCTTTTCTCTGTAAATTAAGGGTGCGCTTTTTCTGAAAACACAATCACTACATAGCAGTCAGATGTTCGCATGCACAAAGGCACAGATCCATAAACAAGGCCATATCTGCAGAAGAAACTTTTTTTTTATAAGCATTTTTTAAATTTGAACTAACACCTCATGACTTAGTTCTGTTGCAGACCTTGAAAAATCTGTCTGCAACAGCAAAATCCAGCCAAAAGTCCTGTAGTGAGCTTGCCATAAGACAGCGCTGCTCCAGACAAATCTGTAAAATGTAAGACAGAACAGCTCCTATGAATGCAGTCATTTCAACCGAATCAATATCACAGATGTCAGTTACAACAAAAGAGCACATTCTATATAACAGGGCATGTATCAAACAGCTGTGGACTCTTACAAATACTAACAAAAGACAGTTTCACTTCAGCACTCCCTCCATCACACTCCCGTTCTCTCCTTCTTACCATCTCTGTCACTTTCTTTCTCACTGTGTGTGTGTTTGTGTCTCTCGCTCTCAAACACTAGCAACTGCAGTGTTTTGCCTGCCTGTCCCTGACACGCTGTCTATTAATCTGACCTAGTTGGTCGTCTGGTTTCTCTGGCCTGAGGAGAGGGCAGCACTGCACCATGAAGCTGGAAGACAATTCACAAAAGAAACGCCTGCTTGCCTCTTTTACATCTCACTAAATTCACAAGAAGGGTGAAGAAAAGATTGTGGAGACAGAAAGAACTAACTGCTGAGTCTGGACAAAGCTCCTCCATCTTCTGTGCTGCAATCACTCTCAGATGGTAAATTACTGCACACTAAATTGTGAAATATGGGCCGTGCTGTCCTTTTCCCAAATGGCAACAAACATCTGATTCACACTCTAAATGCCTCACTGCCATTAATGAGGCAATCAAGATGACTAACAACTGAAAAGCATCCCTGAGAAGCCGTTTTAAAAAAAAAGTATATGATAAACAAATTACTCCAGTTTGTGACCACTGCTAAAACAATCCAGTGTGAATCATAATCTGCTCAGAGAGTAATAATTACTTACATAACTATAGCGAATACATGAACACAGCATGAAGACAACAAAAGCTATGACAGGGTGTTTAGAAGCGCAAAATAAAGAGAAAGTTGTGTTTAACCCTCTGGGGTCTGAGGTGAATTTGGGGCCTTTGAGATGTTTTGACATGCCCTGGCATTTGTGCTTATTTCAGCTACATACAATATACTATTGGTCAACGTGTAATTTTTTTTTTGTATTCAGCACAAACTGTGCTACAATAATATGTGAGAAAGACTGATCTACATGTTTGCATTTTTTAGAAAAAAAATTATGCATGGTTAGTAAGTTTTTTTTTTTTTTTAGTAGCTGAAATAAAGCCATAAGACCCATACTGAATAGCTCTGAATAAGACTTTTGAGTAATCAGTCTTTTGTGAAAATGCTGTGAAAATCATTCTGCTTACTCATTCACAGAAAACAATATATTGATTTAAATTTTGTAAGACATGTTTTGTGATAGAAAAGCTGTATGCGAGGGAGTGACGATGGCCATGAATATTTAGTAATACACACCTGAGAGACAAAGGGCCGTCCCCTTATGGCCCATCAGTGTGACAGTGAGGCAGGTAAGACAGAATGTGAGGAGATTGAAAATTGATTTTTTTTTTTAATTATTATTTGTATATTATTTACAACACAGTATAATCAAAACATACATAATGAAGGTCAAAGACACATTATTGTGCACACTGATCTAACCACAGAGATGTGAACAGACTTCTGTTCAACAAGTGAAACAAGTAAACCATACCTGATATTTAAGTGTTTGCAGCTTCTTTCCATGGATTCAAGAAAAAAAGAAAAAAAATCGGTAGTCAAGGAGCTTGTTTTACCATATAATATCAGTGTAATATCAGGGCGATGTATCCCATTTGGAACACACTGTATAAATGGGCCTTTGAATTATTGATTTACCCGATTCGTTCAAAACGCAGATTCATTTAAAAAGTAAACACTGTTGTGTTGCTCAGAGACATACAACAATTCTGCTGTGGCTTTATATGTAATATTTTTATTGGCAAAACTGAGCAAAAACAGACAATATTGAATCTAAAATATAATACCATATTAACTTCTTATTTACTGAACTGTTGTAAAAAATTCACATTTGCACTCATTATATTCAGGACAATCAGCATTCGTGTGACACTGCTCTCACTGCTCGTGTGACAGCACTTATGTTATATAATAAACATGAGGCAAAAACTGATACAGGAGCATTTTTTGCCCCAATATCTTGCATTTTAGGGCCTAACTACAGATAACTACGTAGTAGTTGCACTGCATAATATTTGTCAACTGTCATTATATATATATATTCACATAATGTCCGTCTATGCATTACCGCCAATGTGTGCATTCTCGTTCAAACTCACGGATCAGGACTCGGTATAAGGACTGCCAAAGGCACAAGGTGAGCATAAAAGACGCCTGGGATTGTTTGTGGAACAGTCGAGCGCTGTGTGAGAAGTTTTCACCACACACAACTGAAGCACATGCACGCACACAGACAGCCGCATGTGCGAATACTAAATTGAGCTATCTTCCGCTTTTTTTGTGCATGGATCAATAAATACATAATTATATCAAAATGCGCGTTTTGGTGAATATCCTAGTAAACACAGTCGGTTAGGCATATGTCTTAAAGTTAACAGTTCAGAAAGAAAAGGCATGTGTATATTAAATCCGTGCTTGGTTCTTAAAGTGAAAGCAAACTAATAATAAATCTAATACTGTCAAAGAAAAATACAAGTGCTCACTGCTTCTGACTAAATAACCTTTGTAATATCAAAAATGATTAATCTATATTTAGTTTTAAACAGTGAAGACTATGCAGTTATTTACATTTGATTATTACATTACTGTAGCGTACCTTAAAATTTATTTTAGACTGAGCTGAAAAACCTGAAAAGCAGTTTATTTAACTGTTTTAAAGTTTATTGAAATTGTGTCTTTGTTGTATTGTATTTATTTCCTGCTTTTGCTTATAATTTGGTTACCTGTAGAGTCCAGAGTAGCAACCAAAATCGTTTGTCCAATTGTTTATTTTCTTTATTATATAAAAAAAGAAAAAAGAAAAAAATCTCCCAATTGAGGTACACGATGTGAAAATTTCAGATAAATGTTCATGTTATATATTTTGGTTGCATTTGTGAGTTTAATAAAAATGTAGATGTATAATATCAAAATATCAATATATCAGTTGATATACTTCTGTATCGAATCGAATCGTAATCGTATCGTAGAAATGAGGTATCGGCAAATATCATATCGCTGGGTATGAGAATCGATATCATATCGTATCGTGACGAACAATCCGATTTACACCCCTACAAATAACTTTAATTTGACTGGTTTATCACCTGAGGACTTGTAATATAAAGTACGGGGGGAAAAATGCAAATAAACAAAGCAAATATTGTTTCTCTAATAAGTAGTCACAGAGTTTGCCCTCAAAGAAAAGTGTCCTAGTGCCAGGAGATGAAAGAAACCCACTGCCATCCAGTCCATAAAAGGAGACGCATTCTTCTCCTAGATTCAGTCTGGCATCAACTTCACAAAAAATAATGTCCTGGTCATAGTACATGCAGTTTAACACATACAAACCCATTCTGTGAATAATAACAATTCAATCACACACACTCTGAGAAGATAAATCCGAGGGTTTATCACAGACAGTTTCAACTTGTCCACCCCCACTAAAGAGAGCATGGAGCAGAAAACCACTTTTAGCACCCTTCATTTTGACATGTCTTTCGTTCATTTTCAATTGTCATGCGGCACAGACACCATTTCTGCATCCATCATGTTTACTGTCTAATTACGGCTCCTTCTGGAATGACTTTCCTGCTGCTAGTGAACTCGGCATGATACACTGTACAAAACGCTCTGAGAAAAATAGCACTGAAAATTATGGGCTATTACTGATACATCAATGGCCAGTTTATCATCTACTGAAAAGAGCAGAGTACTAAGGCTGCATGGTTAGGACTGTCATCATTACTGAGACCAAGCACAGTGTATCTGCAGAGTTTTCAATATTAAATTTAAGTCTTTTAAAGACCTACACAAATAAAATTAATATTGTATGTTCATACAGAACAAAACCACACAATCTCAAAATAAATAGGCCTAGTTTATCTTAGATACTTTATTAAACAGGGCTGTGCATCACCAGCAAAGTCACGATATGATACGCATCACGATACAGAGGCTAAGGTACGATAGGTATCACGATACGGGACTGCACTGAATTTCACCTCAGAAGAATTTAGAAGAATTTCGGTGCCGGTACTCAATGGTACCTTTTTTCGGTACTTTACATTCTGTGTAATTATACAAAAACATTTATTTTAGTGAAAAAAAAATAAAAATTTTCCTCAGAAATTCTTGTTTTAATTTTTCGGAAAATCAAATGAAGGCATTAAACATTTATTTTAAATCAATATATATTTATTTAAATCAAAATATTTTACATTCAATATTGTTGCAATGCACAGAATTGTGAGTAACTTGGAAATATGGGCGAGTAACCCAATCTGCTTCAGAACATCTAATAAGTTTTGGAGTCAACAGTACTGTGAGTCACTGTGCTCTTTAGCCTAATAAATCAAGATTTAACACTAATGAGTTTCTCCTAATAAATAAATTCTGTCTTTTGCCAAACCATCTCCTTAGAGGAATATATTAAACTCTATGTCTTCTTAACTTGGAATCGAAGCCAGAAGAAAAGTGTGTGTCACATTATCTCCATGGCTGCCATTAAAACAAACATTCTGGAAGGGCGTCCCCACCTTCCAAGATTCCATCAGGATTCAGAGCGGACCACTCATTTCACATCATCCAAACATGGAACCAATTACAACTGGGACTCTCCTCAGCAAGAGACAATCGAAACAAGCTGGAATGACCTGGAATGGATACAATAGGTCACCAAAAACACACACCTTAAACACGTGAAAAACTGCCCACAGGCTTGTCATCTCCATCTTTCTCTCTATAATCCAAGCACTGACATTTCACAACTAAAGCCAATCGCTGATGTTCACAGACTCAAATCTGACACGCAGGCCTGGAGAGCTTGCTTGAGGGAATGAAAGCAAGCATATGATTTGGCTGATAAACATAAGCAACTGATGTGATGAATCCAAACAGATACTGATATCTCTTTAATTAACAGATCTTATAATCTAAACAAACACATAACCCTGAACTCCTCCTGCCTTCATATCCTTCCTTTCAAGCTCTGGTCCAAAACCTATGAGCTACTTTAGAACAGCATTTTTAGGCATCAAAGGGATGTTCTAGTGGTTGAATGGATCGTGGTTGATCCGTGATCCGTACGGACCAAGCCCCATGGTTCGTCACACATGTGATCTGTGGATTAATTCCAAAATTTAACCATAATAGATGGAAAGTTTATCTTTAAACCATTCCAGAAAAAGAAAAGGACGAAACATATACATATACACATAAAACTATGACAAAATACCGATCTCGACAATCATTCTGGTAAATGCAGTCTGTTATGAATGAGAACAGCTGAAAATGAAATCAGATGTGCTGCTGAAATCGTAAATACCTGCTGCTGTCACGCTCTTCAAACATCAAAACACATTTGACAAAGATGAATCTATATTTAATTTATACAGTGGAGAATATGCAGTGTTATTTTACATTTAATTATTACATTTCTGTACCTCAATACTACCTGTTGTATTTATCTATGCTTGTAATTTGTGTATTTGTTATTTTTACTGGCTGTTCACTTGTCTCTTTAATCATGTTTGAACTTTCTTAGGCTAGTAGTTTTTGCGGTGGTATCAAATAAGAACTTAGCTTTAAGCAATGGAAAGCAAGGTTACGTCAAAATATTTTTTATTTTCTTGCTGATCTGAAAAATGATCCTATCAGTGGCTCAAAAACCATCATATGATCCGACCGAACTGTGAGATTTGTGATCCGTTGAACCCCTAGGACGTTCCCAATGCAAACTGCTCCAAAATGTAACATTGGTTTCAAAGAAGGCAGTCCCACATTGGGAAGTTGTCTGTTTCTTCACTCTGATCTCGAGAAGGCATGGATATTCTTGATATATCACCCAAAAAAGAAAATTCTGTTATCATTTATTTTCCCTCACATTATTGAACATTTACAATTTTGAAGAATGTTGGTATCCAAACAGCTTTTTTTCTATTGACTCTAATTGTAGTTTTGTCCAAACAATGGAAGTCAATGGGAAACCAAACTGTTGGGTTCAGTTTCGATTAATGACTACAACTGACTTGTTACCTGTTGCAAAACCTGATAGGCAGCATTTGAATTAGGCCTGAAGGCTGTACCAATAGGACACAGCAAATTTACACTGCTTACTTAAATGGTTCATTCAAATTCAAGACACCAGGGCATGTATTGTTTACAAAGACAATCCTATAACGCAATGCAATGGTCACAAGTTCTGTCGCAACCAATATAGTTCAATGTAACTTGCGAAACACTTTTGGCAACTGATGCTTTTGGGAAACACCTCCGTCCAGTTACCCCTGTAGGCAGTCTCATTTCATTCACGTCTCTGTTCTAAAAGCCAGTAATCTAAATATTTAAAATGTGGCCTTGGTGCTAAAAAAACATTGCCATGAACTGCTAAGCGAGAGAATGCATGCATCAGTGCTGAGAATCACAAAACTGCTTTTGGCTATTGCAGGATATAAGAGCTTCAGGGATGGGCTTAGCACAGTGGAATGGGTAAGAGAGAATGCATTACGTTTGTCAGAAATATACAGGTTTCTTAAAACTGATGAAACCCATCAAGATTTCTGGGTGATTTCTGTCAGACTGACTGGAAAGTAAGCATGTACAACACAATATATATTTTATTTTAATATGATTTCCCATGCACATACTAAATACTGTGTTAAATATAAACTGCAGTGTGTTATACCATCTTTAAATTAGTGCAGTCAAACAATTAATTGCGATTAATTGCATCCATAATAAAAGTTTGTCTACATAATGTGGTACTGTGTATATTTATTATAAAATAAATCCACACACATACATCTGTTTTAAAAAGTATTTACATGTATATATACACATTTTATTTGTGTATAAATTTATATTATAAATAAAAAAAATATTTCATATATTTTTCTTAAAAAAAAAAATCTTAAAAAATATATTTTAAAATCAAAATATATATATATATATATATATATATATATATATATATATATATATATATATATATATATGCATGTGTTATACACAATAAACATATACAGTACACATACATATATTATGTAAACAAACTTACTTATTATGGATGCCTTAAAGAAGGTGTAATGGTATGCTATTTCTATTTAATTTAACATATGTGCTTTATATTAACCATTAGTCACCCTGATAAAATATTGGCATCATCCATAAACAACAACAAAAAAACTATACCACTAAGGGTAGCCCACTAAAACTGACTCTACATTCATTTTAGTACATAAACATTAACATTTAATTCACCAATACAGATATCACTAGAGTGAGCCAATAAATATTAAATAAGAATTTTGAAGAATTCCTGATCACGACTGACATTAGTGTTCAAGCACAATTCAAATCCCTAAAGTGATTTACAATTCACAGAAAATCTGAGTTAAATGACAAAACATCAGTACGAAGACTTCCAAGGAGCCTCTAGCAGTCTGTCAGATTTCTCCTGCACTTGTTCGCTATGATCACGAGTCACTTTCTATAAATATGTAAAACAAACGATGAGTTGATTTGAAGTGCATTATCAGATGTGGAGAAACAGAACAAAGTTTCCCAGCGCGAGACTATCATGTAACGTTAATCACTATTATCGACGCGCTACAATCAGTGCAAATCTGAGCGCATCTCGCGCAAAGTAGTCCTCGCTTAGTTTACAGCCTCACCTAAGAGTGCTATAAACTTTTATGGTTTATCTCAACAAGGGAACGCCGCAGCTGCGTGCATGCATTTAGTAGTTGGTGCTCCGCTTCAACAAATGATCAACAGTCTCCACATAGACACTAACAGCTCCTTCTCCACACATCAACTCCAAAAACACCGCGTATGTGCATCGTTTCGCAACGCTTCGCCCGCTCACCTGTACGTAGTTACTTTCGCAGTAATCGGCGACTCTTTCGAGGTTGGTGAAGCTGTCCAGTAACGCTCTGCGACCCGCTGGGATTTCCTCCTCCAGCAGCATCTGCAGCTCCGCCATCTTTACATCCCTCCACGCGCCCGCCTCGCGCAACCAGCGACAGGAAGTACAGCGGCTTCACCTCCCGCTGAGTTCTGTGGAGAGCCAGGGAAGCGCGTTTACCAATCCTACTATGGTCAAGAGTTTGCGTGTGAAACTTAATGATGTTGCGTATAATATAATATAATATAATATAATATGATATAATATAATATAATATAATATAATATAATATAATATAATATAATATAATATAATTAGCATCTATTCCATAACCATACCATATTCTACATTTAAATATGAAAATATACACTACTGGTTAAAAGTTTGTAATGATTCAGATATATATATATATATATATATATATCTATATATATTATATATATATATATCTATATATATATATATATATATATATATATATATATATATATATATATTTTTTTTTTTTTTTTAAGTCTCTTTTGCTTACCAACACTCTTAAAACATTTATTTTTAAGAGCGATAAAATTGCATTGATCAAAAATATAATAACATCAGCACAGCAGTAGTGTGAAATATTATTACAATATAAAATAACTGTTTTCTACTGTAATTATTTCTGTAATGGCAAAGCTGACCATTACACCAGTCTTCAGTGTCACGTGATCCTTCAGAAATCAATCTACTATGCTGATATTGTGCTCAGTTATCAGTTATTATCAGTGCTCAGTTATTAATTGTTATCATTATAAATGTTGAGAACAGTTTTTGCTGCTTAATATTTTCGTAGAAACTGTGATGAAAGTTTCAGAAGAACATAATCTAATTGAAATATAACTGTTATTGTCATTTTTGAACTAATAAAATAAATGTAAAATCTTACCTCAAACTTTTGAACGGTAGTGTATCTTTGTTTCTACAAAAATATTCAGCAGCAATTTTTTTTTCAGAATTGAAAATAAGAAATGTCCCTTGAGTTTCTTAATATTTTAAAATGTATAGCCTATAAATATAAAATAGTTATTTTAAATTTTAATAATACCTCAGTATGAGATATTAATATTGATCAAATAATTGCACCCTTGGTAAGCATAAGATAAGGCCTAATTCTTTCAAAAACATCAAAACATTTGACGAGTAACGTGTATGAATTAAAAGTTACACAATATTTATATTTCTTTACTTTTTCTGTTTTGCTTGATTTCGATCTAAGCATTACAGTATATGATATAATAACAATGTTTGAAACTGTTAATGAAAGTTAAGTGCTACCTTTATTAAGCTGAACAATAAGCACCAGATAAACAAACCTTTATCACTATGTATTTCTTCCTCTCATTCCTCGTTTTTTTCCTGACAACAATAATGTATAATTAAACAAAATTAATTATCACACATAATATGCGCTGAAAGAATGCATTACTCTTCATCTACCGAAAAGATGCAGTTTTCTGTCTCACATTCCTTTGGAAATTGCGCCCCCTGTGTTGTCATAACGTTACAGTTATCGTCAGGAATTATTTTACTCCTTTAATCTCTAGTTAGAAAGAATAGTATTAAAATTAAATTTGTGCATGCATGCTCTTTAACGATTCGTTTAGTGGTAACGGGGTGTATTTGACATAAAACATTAAGTGATCGCCAGGAGTGTCCTGCATTTATTTGCATTTATTAATTTAGCAAACACTTTTAGTAGCTTCTATCCAAAGCATCTTACAAACTGCAAGTAAAACCTGCAGTATGCCATACAATACTTCTGGTAAAAGTATTTAAACAACATATTTCTAACTGTTGAATAATTATATTATATATTCAGTTCTTATGAATCCACACAGACATGAAAAATCTGTTGTAAAAAAAAAATGTAAGAATTCAACACACCACAAGACTACTTAAATCATACTTCTAAAATACACATGTAGAAGATCAACAAAAAATGTAAACAGGAAATTTGACAAAAAAAGTTTATTTATATGTTTACAGAGTTATTATCTACAGTATATAACAAGCTCAACAACAAAGTAGTATTTAAAATGTTTACTTCAAAACATTTTGCACAAAACGATGTTAACTTCTGATCATTGATAAATGTAAATCAAGTAACAGTGTTTTAGGCTGCCAGCTCATTTTTCTCATCATGACGTGGATACTCCTCCACCTCCATCGCCATTAAAAACTCTGACAATAAAGACAGTAGGCCTACTTATGTTAGGATGTGGACTATAGAGGAATAAGATAAGTGACAATAGACACATGAAGAGGAAAAGACACACTCTCATTCTGTGTAGGTCTGCTTACCTTCAGTGTAGTCCATGTCCGGTCGTGTAGCAACAAACACCCAGGCCAGACCAACCAGAAGAGCTACGACCAGGTTTACCACGATCCAGGGCTGTAGAATCTGATGTTCTGAACCCGGGGGCCTAAACAACAATGACTGCATGGAAGTTTAATGAAGTATTCAACCTTGTGCTACAGATCAGTTTCACTTACTGTACAGAATGGTAT
The DNA here is from genome assembly GCF_018340385.1 of Cyprinus carpio. NCBI lineage: Eukaryota > Metazoa > Chordata > Actinopteri > Cypriniformes > Cyprinidae > Cyprinus > Cyprinus carpio. The sequence continues at coordinate 12,146,666 of NC_056605.1, forward strand.
GGTGATTGTTGCAATAATGTCTATTATGTTGGATTACATTATGCCAAGCTTGACAAACTCACCAAAGCGTTTCATTGGCTGTGGGGTAGAGATATATGCGATCACTGGTCATCTGCTGGCTCAGAGACAGGATGAGAGCAGCAAAGTATACTAGCACAAAAAACACAGAAGGTTTATATCAAAAAATATCTTTGTGTTGTTAGGAGCAGTGTTATTTTATTCTTGAGTGTTTGTAGTTTTTATTAATATTTTGAATTAGTTTTTACTATTTTTTTATTTTACTCTATGTTGAAGTAATTTTGTTGTGTGTGCTTTGGTCATTATTAGTCATTTAAATGTCTATATAGTTAATTATAATAAGCCTGGTCAGAGGTAAGTGTTGGGTTGATAAAGTTTATTAATTTTCACTCACAGAACGAAGCAAGAGCCGCTGGATCAAGAGTGAGAAATCCTCGAAGAGCCATGGATGCTTTGGCCAGATTCACCCTGATGTAAAGAGGGTACAGATAATTCACCCCGAACACTTATTTAGTCAAATGACAAGAGCCACATTTTCAAACACTCAAATCCAAAAATTGTACAACAGATAGTTCTGCAAAACTCTCTTATCAGTTGTCTTGTAAGGCAGGGATTCAATCTTAGTGCAGATTTTCCCAAACTGGGTTTTGCAAACACATATTGGTTCGTGAGATGAAGAAAACTTGTCATGAAATAAAAACAAATGACTTTAAAATAAAACTGATCAAAATAAAACACTTACTAAATTAAATATTTTCTTTAACTGCATGTTAATGTGACCATTAACTGACATGCAAGAACCAGGTTAAGGCTAGAACAGATAGAGCTGCAGCTACTGGGCTTGCACACATCAATATGGTATATTTTTTGTCACACTGTACAACAATTACTGTTTTTGCATTATTGTAAGGGAAACGTTTAGGGTTGGGATAGGTGTAGACATTAATAAAACACAATCTAATAGGTAGACAATGTCAAAGGGGATCAGCTGACAAAAATGTATGGGGATCCCTGGTGAAAGCATACGATTTTAAATCTCTTGGAGTATGCTTGTGTATTGTTTATACTGTTGTTGCTTATATTGACACTTGTGTTCTTACTATGCGTCCACACACCTGTCAAAGGCAGACACGGTGCTGATGGCCAGCAGGAGGTAGAGCAGAGACTGTGCTGGGTAAGCCAGACTGTGGTACTGCTGGAGAAGGTTAGGGAGAGTGGTCATCTGCTCTCCAGCTAACACATACACAACAATGATATTCCACACCGCATATCCTGCCAGAAACCCATGAGAGAACAGTCCAATGATCCTACACAGAAAACAACAGCAGTTGAGTTCAACACATAACAAGTCAACAAGCTCCAAACAGAAAACCACATGAAAAGGTCACGGTCAGGATGAATACTAGACAAACTCATGAATCCCGTTGATAGGTTGTTAGATCATCTCCCAACCAAACACACCTGAAGCCGCTGTGGACCCTCATGGCGACATCTCGTGTATTCCACATGGGCCGGACTTCCATGTACTCCTCCATATGGTCACGGGATAAATCCAAACGATCAGTCACCTGGAAGTGGCCTGGGTCAGAGGTCAAAGTTTATCCTATTTGAGTGGCTACATTTATATATAATATACTTGTCATAATACTGTATATATACATAAACATATATATATATATATATATATAATATATATATATATATATATATATATATATATATATACATAAACATATATACACTGCATACATGTCTTTGACATAAATCAGATCTATAAATAGAGGATCTGCAATAATACAGAATATGAGATTTTTTTTTGGACATTAAGGGTTTAATAACTAATACACTGGCAACAGTTATAGGGACCAGGGTTTAATAACTAATACATTGGCAATAATTAAAGAGACCAAATCTCACTGTTAAATAGTTGCTTATTAACATGCCTATTATTAACAAATTGGCTGTTTATTAGTACTTATAAAGAACTTATTCTGCATGACCATATTCTACATCACTAATCCGATCCAATTCCTAAACTTAACAACTACCTTACTAACTATTTATAAGTAGCAAGTTATATTTAATGGTTTGTTAATAGCGAGAACTGGACCTTAAAATAAAGTGTGACCAATATATCATTGTTAGCATACAGTATATTTATGTATAATGATAGTATCATTACATGTATGTATCTAAAATGAAACTCACGGTTCTTTTCTACAAACACTTTTCCGATCGGATGACTGTGACCCAGAGGGGCTGAGAACAAAGAGCGCTGAGATATGGGTGCGTGCACATCAGTGATGATGTCATCCTCCTCCACGCTGAGCTCATCATGAGACTGGTTTTCCATCATCTTAGCCTTCTCAAAAAGAAGTGGACATTATTCTCAGTAGAAAAAGTAATACAATCACAGCTTCTATGAAACTACTGTATTTAGATGTATGTACTTTCTCGTCTTTTTCAAAGTTTTTGCTTCTCACCTTTTTCTCTTGCTTTTTCTGGTGACTTCTTCGTCATCTGTATGAGGCTCTTGAACCTCTCCATTTGCAAGGTCTTGTTGTTCACTCTCATCTTTTAAAACATTGAAATGAAATGTGAATATCATTAACATAAATTATTTACCAGTAGTATGTGCCTTCTTTTTCTTCTTCTTCTTCTGTGGTGGATTGTCCTGAGGCTCAGGGGTCAGCGGCTCTCTGCGGCTCTCCAGACCCTCCATTTTTATAGCTGGCTCAGGCCCTGCTGTTGTTTATTGGGGATTATACAAATATAAAAGAGACAAATGCTGAAAGATTCTACATTTTTTATACTTGAAAAAAAGCAATTACAAAATATGTGCAGTAAACAGCAAGCCACTATTCCACTGGCCACCTGCAGAGGTAGCTGTTACACCAATGGACTACACAAGAATGTATTTGTCCAGCAGCAAACACATAAAAATGCACAGATACAATATCACTTTTAAATCTAGATTTAAAAAAAAGTGATCTTGTTAAGATCAAATAAGGCATTTATAAGTGTAATTACCTTGTGGTTCCTCAACTTCATTAATGTCCTTCTTGAGTTTCTTTTTCTTGGGTTTGACACTTGGCATTTTTGTCTCTGTAAAAAGTAGAAATAGGACAGTCAGCTTTGTCTACAGTTTACACTAGTCCTTTATAGTAATTAGATTAGAAATCCAAGTACAATAGAAACTATTACAGGCTCTGGGGTTACTAAGGCTAAGCCAAATAATATAATTGATTTTATTAAAACTTCCTGTTCACGTGTTCAGATGTTCAACAAGGATAACTGACCGCTGGTGTCTTGAAGTCACACACCGGAAAATCAGGACTGAATGGAAACAAAACAAAGAAAATGAGACCCACTTCTTCCAACTGAAGTCAATATGTAGAGTGTTTGTGTGAGCATACAGTGAGCATGTAGCTTTAATTTACTGAGAGACGATTATGAGGCCACTTAGGTAAACAACACTGACTGAACTGCTTCTTTGTGCTTGACTTAAATGCTCACTTTTAACCACTTAGCAAGTCAAAGACAGTAAGCAAAAACACAATCAAAAACATCCAACTATTGTAAACAGAAATTCATAATTAAGCAATTAATAGTACATAAAATGATAGAAAAAAAATGAATTTACTAGTGTGAACTTCAGTGAAAGTCTACCACTTGTACATGACAACAGACCAGTCAACTAACTCTGACAGCTTTATATTGCCATTCAGATGATATAGAGATATAAATATAGGTTACAACTAAATCCTTCACAGCTCGCTCTAATAATTAAAATAAAAATATGTGGAGTTTACACATTATAGGCTAAGGCTCAATACGCACGTGAAATCCAGTGCTCTTTGCCTTTATCTTGACCACATATCAGTCAAAGCGCACGCTGCTTATCTTAAATGACTGATTCTAAGGATCTGCTATAAATCCTGTGTGGCATAATTTACCGTTTGTTTTCTTCCCATTCTTGTCTGGCTGGAGCTGTTGGTGTGAGATGAGTCTTGGCTGTGCCGTGAGGCTGTCTAATCCTGGGCTTAATCCTCACAGACCTGCATCTGCCAAGCAGGGAATTAGTGTGGCATAGATCGGTGTGTGAGGACAGCCTGAGAACCACACACACACACACAACATGGCAAAACCCCTTATCTACACACCATTAACTACAGCTGTTACATCATACACATTTATACTGTAGGCTACGTTTAATCCCCCCCCCCCCCCCCAATAAAAAACACATACATAAACAAAGTGCAAAGATTAAGTACACCCAGTGTTACATTTCAAAACATGTTTAGGTTTATTTTGAAAATGGATTCATTCTCTCTCTCTCTAGATAGACAGACAGACAGACACTGATAGGACTTGCCAACATAGTATGTTAACTTATACAATATGGTGTGACAATATATAAAATGCTTCATGAATTATAGAAAGGGCAGATTCAAAAATGTCTTTAAGATGTCTTTGGCATTTTTTAATGCAAAAATAAATAAAAATAAATAAATATAAAAAACCTTTCCCTCCATCCATAGTTTTGAAGATTAAAAACAGATTTAAACTCAAGCAAGGAAAGATAACCGTTATCACTTTGTCAAAATTATTCAACCCCGTGACCTGCAAGACATTCTGCAAACAATACAAGAAAACAATTCAACCAAAGCATCTGTAATTATAGAACATTTAATGCACATTTGGCTCTAAAAAATTAATGTACAAAATTATTCAACCCCCAAATGACAAATTTTGCAGAGAATCTTAACATGTTAAAATCTAATAAATGTTGCCCTATATCTAATAAAGTGCTCACAAGCCTCTAACACTTCCCCTCATAAATCTTAGCACAGAAGGTTTGGATGTTTACTATTGGATAATTGCCCTGCAGTCCAATGATCATCAGTTTCAGTCTCTGTATTGAAGGCATCACAATATTTTGCCAAAATAGCCTGATATGGTCTTACTAGCCTTGATACTAGCATGGTCTTCTGCTGCTCATAAGCTTTGCATTTTTTTGCCCCAGACATGGGTCCAAAAAGTTCAGTTTGGTCAAATTACTCTATAAAACATTTTTTCCTGTAAAACATTTTTTTCCTGAACTCCACAAATTAATTTTAGCATATTCAAGTCAGCCTTTTATATTATTTGTGAAGAGTGGCATTCGGTAAGGTGTCCTGACATAAAGGCCATGTTTGTATAGTGTTCTTCGATACGCTCCATTGAAATGTGTCTTCATCCTTTCATCAGGTCATCTTGCAAATAAATCTAGGGTTTTTCTCAGTTGCTCTGATCAGACCTTGTATTCCCCTTGATGATGTTGTGCTTTCTCTTTAATGCCATCAGAGTTTTACAACACTTTTTAAACTTATGAGTAAGGCTGACAGTTGTGTCTCCAGGAACTTTTAGACTGATGATACACAGGGCAACTTTTTGAGCAATGCTGCTGTCAACAGGCAAGCAGGTGAGACACAGGGCTCATGATCAACCTAAAGTATCCAGATAGAAAATTGTTATCCATTCTCAATGGGAAAGCGCCCAAGCAATGTTGCTCAAAAAAAGCTGCCCGGCAAAATTGCTTAAAAATTTGCCCCGTGTATCATCAGCCTTAGTGACTTGAAAATCATCTTGCAGCCTTTTGTAATGATGATTGACTTGGCCATATTTGCAACTCAACTTCAGCACATGCATGGACTAAATTCATATGGAACTCAAAAAAATTACAATATACTGTATATTGACATCTTACACGTGTAATATGCCACATTTACATTTCATTTAGCAGACACAACAATTGCTTCTACACTAGTGTAAACATAGTTGAAATCACCAGAAATAAAGCTATAGATCTCATAAGACATTAGTGAAGACCCTCCAGGCCTAAATTTGCGTTTACATTATAAGTACCATGTACTTGTACTGCATGTCAAATGATAATCTAAACAATTGCTGATGACAAAGTAATTGCACAAATAAGATTTTACTCAGGGGTTAATTTTTTCTAAACTACAAACAAAGGCATTTGTTTATTCACAATTCAGTTCTTTTACATTAATTACAACCATTCAAAAATTCCATTGTTTGTTCTTATGCATGTCTGTGCATCATGGATGATCAGGAGCAAACCAGCTGGCAGGAATCCACTGTGGTTCTTCTTGAGCATGTTGTATAGCCGTGAACAGATCCATGCATGAATCTTGCAGATCATCGTTCACAATCACACAGTCAAAGTACTGGCGATACTTGGCCTCCATAGTCCTGCTTGCTTCCTCAATCTCTTCAAAGTCTTTATCCTGAGAAAACCAGTGGGACAGTGTTACATGTCATAACCAGAATTCATGAACACACTCTTTACTTATGTTCATAGCAGCTAATCAATCTGTTATCAGAAACAAATGATCTACAAGAAATATCAAATACATATCTTACATAAAAGTATCTCTTGATGTATCTATTGGAAAGAAAATGTGGGTCTTTTCTTGTTTGCTTCATGCGGGCAGGAGATGGAGGCCGTACATATATGATGTAGGGCTTCAGTTTCTTGGTTCTGACTGAATGAATGCACTGGAATAAACAGATATGTGAATGTGCATCACTGTTTACAACCAAACTAATGATAAAAACATAAGAAGTGTGCTTTTGATAAACATAAATGACACCTACATGAGGTTCAAGGTCAATAACACATATTTTTCCACTGTCCAAAACATCCTGGAATGAGTCTAAGCTGGTGCCATACATATGTCCATTATGCTCGCCATACTCAAGAAATCTGGACATTGTTAAAAACACAAAAAAAACACCCCAGAGTAAGCTGAATCACAAGAACAGACTGTCAACTATATATATATTTTTTTTACATATTTAAACATAAGCAATAAGATTACTTGTGATTAACCACCATGTACGCGAACACTTCCTTGGTTACAAAGTGATATTCACGCCCATTCTTCTCACCCATTTTCTGGGACCGTGTTGTGTCTTGAGCAAAACAAGAGACGACTTATTACATCAGACCATTTTGTTAAATAATAAAAAAAAAGATGCTGTAAGCAATTTCAGATATTTTGTTAACTTCAAACACACAGCCTCTCTTTAAAATCCAGCCCTCCAACATCTGAGGGTAGTCAGGACATTTTTTCCTTATATTTTAAAAAACTAGCTTAAAGACCATTTAAGTCAGAGGTTAAAGGGATCAAATGGACCACATACGAGATATTGGTCCCTGGTATGTATTAGGGTTGATTTTGATTAGCCTCCTGCGCAGTTCATTTACACCAACTCCTGATGGACCTGTGAAAAACATGGAAAAGCATTAAGCCTTTAATAGGACAAATTTAAAACAGCCAAAAAGACAAATGATAGTTATTGTCTGTTCATGTATGGATAAGATAACCTTGCACAAAGAGGACCATACCAATGAGCACAATGAGACGGGGGGGATCGTCTATGTGGCGCTGGTAGTGGACCACCTCTTCATAAAGGGTGGCTGAGGTGTTATGGCAGCTGCTGACACCACAGGAATAACATGATGGTTTTCGCTTACTGTATGATTTCCTCCTCCATACACGCAGACTGTGTCGGAACCCCGCTGATTCAAACAATTCAACAATTTACTTTTCATTTAGGTGTTGAGCCAAAATTGACATCTGTAATTCAGATTTCATACCTATATATAATCCCTGCATATGTTCACCATTCTCACCCTCCTCTGACACTGGGCAAAACAAAGAATTATAGACCACTGACAAAAGTTTTAATAACATATCAGCGAATCTACAGTACATAATATCTAAAGGATTCTCTCATTCCATAAAATGCTTTTTCCTCAGAAAAGACTTACCTACCGAACTCAAAATCTTCTTCATCTGTAAGAATAAAAAAAATAATTAAACCGTGTTAAATTTTCCGACAACCTATACTATTACTATGAAAGGCTGTTTCCATTATATTTCTTGCAATTTACAATTTATGTTACAATTTTGATTTGACATTTCACAATTCTTACTTGTTTTCTCACAGAGTTGTGAGTTTATATCTTGCAATTAAGAGTTTCTTTCTCAGAGCTGTAATTTAAATGCCATGTTGTGAGACAAAAATCTAATTTCTGAGAAAAAAAAATCAGAATTGTGAATTCAAAATGGCTAAATATAAACTCAGAGAAGTCAGAATTGTTAGATTAGAAGTTGCTATTTTTTATTCCGTGCAGAAACAGGCTTTCATATATTACCACAAAGAAGTTAAATAAATGAAGATATGGATTCAGTGGGATAATCACCTGTTTCAATGCATTTGTTCTCATCTGTTATCTCCTCTTCTCCTTCAGAACAAAGAGTTACACTCAACACACTACACAACTAATACAAATGTTTTATACATGTTCTTAAACAAAATCAACATGAAATCAAAATTGTCTCTGTTTAGCTCATACACACCCAATTCTTAAAATTCAATTCTAACCAATTCCTTATAGATAAAAACAAGTTTCATATATTTTTTTCGTGTTGAAAATTCTGTTTAGCAGAAACAAATCACATGAAACACTAAACAGATCTCAATAGTGAAGATTTTATGAAAGCTATACCTGTGATGTGCCATATTTCAAAGAGCATAAAATATATTAAATGTTAAATACTAAAAACACGTTAGTCATAAATTTAAACATACTATAAACATAAGCTAACAAAAAATACAGGAAAAGCCAAAAAAGATACATACCAACTTCTGTTGCACTTACTTTACATACCAAAGCAAAGAAAATGACAAAGAATTAGCCTAGTAATAAATAAAGATATTATATATTAATCATATTAATGCAACATTGTGGGTAATCAAATGAACAGACTGCAATTAGCAAATCATAAGCAGCATTCTTTGTACAACTTAATACATGTGTAAAGATGAATTTTTCAATAAAGATAACTCTCTCTGACCTTGAGATAATATAAATGAGCTCTTTCTGCTACTGTGATAAAAAAAAAATGTTTAAAACATAATTTATCATGAGCTACACGATTGTGGTTATTAAGTCTTATATAGTTTTAACTTCTCCATCCTTCAATAACAGCCTCAATGCAAAGCCTGCAGTACACTGAGCAGTCCGTCCTGAAATGAGCTTGAAGAGTTCAGGGACCTTGCTCCTAATTCCTCAGAGGGATATGCAGAAGAATCATCTGGTGTTTAGAAATAACTGTATCTATTCTTCTTTCACCTTAACGGTTGAGCGCAAAGTGGACAGGACTAGTCAATCAGTCATGAAGGAAGGATCATGCCAAGAACAGCTCACTTTCAAGCTTCTTTAAAGTAATTAGATCAGGGTAGAGAGAGGACAGGGTTAAGAGGCTTATGATGCCAACAAACATCTTAAAGAGTGCACAGAAGTTCAAACATCTGTGTGTGTATGTGTCTGTGTGTGTTATTAACGTACAGGGTCTGATGCAGGTGTGAGCCTGATAAGGTTGAGACCACCACAACTCCCTTTGCTTACTGCAAAACATGAAAATAAATATCAGTTTTGCTCACAAATTTATCAATGACATAATTTTGAAAGAACTTAAGCACAATTCAAAACTGACTATCTGAACTGGTTAGTGGAGGGGATGAGGCCACAGCACAATGAGGCACTGTGGAGTTTCCTGGCTTGCCACCATCGGATGTCCCTCTGGTCGACAATCTTCAGCAAGTCTCCTTTACTGAACGCCATGCCTGCATCTGGGCAGGGGATCGCAGGGTCCTGCAGAGGACTGTAATCCACCATGGCTCTCACATACAGCTAATGGGAGACAAGAGACAAACAATTAAAGGGATAGTTCACCCAAAAGTTTAAATTCTGTAATTAATTACTCACATGCATGTCGTTCCACACTGGAAGACCGCGTTCATCCTCGGAACACAATTTTTTTTTTTTATGAAATCCGAGAGCTTTCTGACCCTGCATAGATAGCAATGCAGCTTAAAAGTTCAAGGCCCAAAAAAGATAGTAATGACACTGATAAAATAGTCCATGTAACACTGTGTCGAAGACCGACACAGAGGAGAAGAAATATAATTGTTGAATAAAGTCTTTATTTTTGTTTTGTTTTTTGCACACAAAAAGTATTCTCATAGCTTCATAAAATTAGAGCTGGACCACTGATGCCACATGGGCCTTGAACGTATCAGCTGCGTTGCTGTCTATGCAGGGTCAGAAAGCTCTTAGCTTTCATCAAAGATATCTTAATTTGTATTCAGAAGATGAATTATGGTCTTACAGGTTTGGAACGACATGAGGGTGAGTAATTAATGATAGAATTTATATTTTCGGGAGAATTATCCCTTTAACGATAACTTTTTTAACCTTTTTAACAAGTCTTTATTTTAACACAGAAATGAACTATATATAGTGAGCATTTATATTTGTAGAATATTCAAAATATATTTATTAATTATAATGCTAGCATGTTGCAGAGTTTATATTTAATCAAGATATTTACAGTGCACTTACAGCTGGTTGGCTCTTGGTGGTTTGTGGTGTATTAGGGATCACTTTAAAAAGAATATTTCCTTGAGATTGTACCTATAAAATGTAGGACACTGCATGAATGGATACAGTCATTATAAGAGTAGGGAATGGCTTGAAAGTCTTTGATTTTATGTAATGGGAAGGGAGTGGGGAAGAATATAAGAAGCACAAAATAGGTTTTTATCTTGACTTTACAAGCATCTGAATGACATGCTCGGGCTGCAGTCCCCGCACTTTCTGTCCATTCACTTCCACCAGCTTGTCACCAGGATAAAGAAGTCCTAGAAGACATGCACACACACACACACACACACACACACACACACATAAAAGACTACTACTATTAGTCTATTACTTTTAAAAAACATGAAAATGATCACTCTACTATTTGATGGTAACGGCTAAGAAATACACTTAACCTGCAAAGTCTGCATGAAATCTATTTTCTAAATGCATTTTATTGATCTTATTTTGAAAGAATCATCCATGCATTTTTTTTTTTTTGACCTCATAGTTCTTAATATGTCATAATTAATTTTTTCAGTGAAAGAACAGACGTCTCTATGGTGACATATGTTGGACTTCTTTAAACCCCACCTCTTTCTTACAATCGACATCCACAACTGATGTTCCGTTGTTCTATCTATGTTCTATATTCTATGTTCTATGTTCAATTGTTCTATCAACAATCGATGGATCAAACCACGATAACCTTTTTCATGGTTACATCGTACATCACAGTTCAGAAGAAATGATCTGGTGCTACTTCTGTTTCAACTTTTAACTTTTTGCATCAGTTTATTTACATGATTAAACCAATCAGAATCTTTGATAAGTATGAGCTCAAAGAACAAAAAGTATCTGAATAAATTAAATTAATGATAAATGAACGAATGAATGAATGCAAAAATAAATTTATATATCAACAGGTTACTCACCGCTGCGATCTGCCAGCCCTCCATGTATCACCCTTGCAATAAAGAAATTCCCTGTTTTTTCATTCTTCCTAATAGTTGCCCCCTAAAAATGGGAAAACAGACAAAAATGGTCAACTAGTTGGTTGTCCATTACAACAGGCGACACATGATGAAATTTTAGGAGGACAGACACTGTGGTAATGTGACTGTGGAATCCAGTCAACATGCCTGACTTGACCTAAACTAAAAGTGTGACGAAGGTCAAAGAGGAACTTGTGGGAAAGACACATAGCGTTGATGAAAGAGCTTCACATGAAGAATGTAGAATGTTGAATTAAGTGTTTTTATTTAAAAGCAAGGAAATGTTTTACTTTTGAACAATGTTAACAAGCACAAATCAAATGAAACGTCCCATGAATCTTGAGTGTGGATGGGATGAACGAGATACAATTAAGAAAAAGATCAAGTAATTGCCTGCTTGTTGGGTAGTTCCATTGTAGAGAACAACTTCATCGCAGCATTCGGTAAAAACAAAACCAGCAATTTCAGCAAAGAGTAAAGTGAAGAGAGAGAAGTGGGAACACAGTCACTCTTATTTCCTCATCTTTGACTTTTTCCTCTTGCTAGGGAGGCACAGTATTGTATTACAGTCATCGTTAGGAGTGGAGGCCATCAAACCATTTGATAGGGAAGTCTGTCCAGTTTTACTTCCTGGTGTTACAGACCTCTTTCCAGTCTGGCCTGATGAAGACTTGCAGGGGTTGCATTTTGTTGCTACATAAGGAACATCTGTGTTACAGTTTAGAGAAGAGGAGGAAAACGACGATGCAGTTGAGGATGAAGATGATGATGAGGAGGAGGAGGACAAAACACTTGGAGCGTTGGCTGGTGCAATCGGCTGGCCAGGCAAGTTGGGCCCGCTTGCCATTTTTGAGACGTGTTGGGGTCTGGAAGTCACTTCTGGAGACTTGCTGGCAATAATAAGACCCTTCAGTTTGTCCACCACTTCCACCAACAGACTCAATGCCTTGGCGTTTTCCTCCACACTGTCTGTCATTCTCTCTGTTACATCTACCATCTTCTGCTTGAGATCTTGAGCTTCGCTGATGCTCTGGTCCATACTACTGGCAACGGTATGGACAGCTGACCTCAGCTCATCCAGGCTGTGTTGCTTCGTGAACACCAGAGCTGGATGAGAAGAGCAGGTGGCACCTATAGTGTGGTGCCGCTGAAGCAGAGGGCTGGAGGGGGCTGTCTGCGAATGGGGGCCACATCCAGGTGGGCAGTATGAGTGTGGGTAGGCTAGAGATGACGTGCTGCAAGCAGTGCATGTACGGTGTTGATCTTTGACTATGGTTTTTAAACCATCTGCACAGTTCTCTTTAAGTTATGAAGGACAAAACAGGATAGATTAGTTTGGTTTCACAATTAAACACAGTAAGACAGTGTTTGGCCTTGTCAGGCCAACAGTAGATGTCTTTGGGACAGGATGAGCCTTACCCATAACCACAGAGTCATAAACATTCGAAGCTGAGAGGTTCAGACCTCCTCCGGAGAGATAGGCAGTTTGGCAGCACAGGTTGCAGCTTGCAGTGGACTGATACCTGGGCAGTGAGTGCGGCTGTCCGGAGGACAGCAGACCGGTGGAAGATGACAGACCGTCTGCAGACCCCAGGAGACTCTGTTCCCCTGAGCCAAAACGTCTGGCTAAAGCCAGTTTCTCCACTGTGAGTTGCCTAAGGCTGTTCCAGTAACTGGGCTTTCCCTCTTTGACACACTTATAATTAGAAAACATGATGAGCATGCTAACCAACAAACATTAAACCAAGACAAATCTTGGGGATCTTACAATATGGCAAAACAATAAGACAAGTAAAAGCACATTCAGTGGCAATGACAAAATGATCTGTCTTTACTGGGATGGAACTGGATATGGGCCAAAACAGTAAGTTCTCTCTCTGAAGGGAATTATTTTGTGATAACAACCTTCTGGATTTACATTTTTCCGCTTATTATGTTTCTCTCTGCCAAAAAGGTAAATAACTAGACAAAAGTATTGATTTGAGTTAAAGCTTCAGTTAAGAAAAAGATGAACAAACGAGATGTTACTCTTGATATGTTCTTCATTATGGTTTGGTTTAGCGTTAGTTGCATAAAATTATTTATACATCATGTAACATATAACATGGAGACTGTAAAATAAAGTGTTACCCTTTTTCATTTCACTGTAACATCCATCTAGGAATAAACAGCATTGTAGATTATAACACAGCACCATGATCATAAGAATGAACACTGAAGTGCAAAACCAGCGGTAGGATCAGTGGGATTTGTATTTATGTACTAAAATAAGACTCAAACATCTGATTTCAATAGGTTTTAAAACCTGTTATTATGTAACCATACAGATCTTACCATAGATGAGAAAAAATATTTTATGCCATATATGCTTTACATGATATTGCACTGTAGTGCAACGAGGGACATTTAAGTGGGATTACAGCTAAGCTGTTCAGTAACAAATCTAAAATTGTGGTGCTATGTATGATTTAATGCTTACCAGAGGCTGTTTATTCTTCACAAGGCAAACAATCCTCATGGCCTCCTCATTGTCAGGCAGTTTGTCAGGAAGAGGCGGCAGCACTGGACCATAGTCCCTCTGGGCCACAGAATCATGAGCAGAGAGCAAAGCCTGGGGAGAAATACATAATAAAAGATCAGAAAGACTGACCTAAAGTTAATTAACATAAATGCACCATAATCAAATTGTTATAATAGCAATAAATGCAAACCAAATTAGACTCTAACCTGCATATGAGGGCATTTCAGCAGAATATAAAGTTCTTGTGCCTCAGAGGAGGGAGCAGCTAGTCCTCGCACACTGGCCATAATCTGTGGGACAGCAGAAGACCAATGAAAAAAAGAAAATAGAGGCTGATTGGATTACTTCACCTGGAAATTAAAATATTTTAATCATTTACTCATCCTTACAGTATGCATGACTTTAGAAGACTTATAATATACTATAGCACTCAAATCATGATTTACTCACCCTCATGTGTAGTTTTAGTAGACTTGGAATATATGGTTTCACAATTAATTATACACTGTAAAACCAGATGAATTAAGGTAATTCAAACCATTCGAGAAAAACCGCAATTGCTTTAAATGTTCACTGTACTTGTAACAATTGTTTTAAATTGATTTAAACTTTGAATGTTTTAAATGGTTTGTGAGTCCATAAAATAAATACATTTAAAATACTTTGTGGGGCTGAAACTTAACTGAACTGCACAAAAAAAAAAATCGATACAGTTAGCAATAGCACAAATACGTTAATATAATTCTAAAGATTATCACTGTAATGCAGTGTGTAGTTATTCCTTTTTAAATTAACTTTCTTAATGTGCAAAAACACAAAACAACACTAAATTTTAACATTTATTCTCCTTTAACAGTCTGAAGCAAGGAATGATGGGAAAATGAACTCTGCTGAAAATCAATCATTTCCAGGTCTGCTTAATATAATCAGTGAGTTCACATAACTTTTCACTTTTAAATACACTGAACTTCCTGTAGTCTTTGACTAACATGAACATGTTTTATTGATTAAATTTGACTGTTTTGTGGCATTATATATGACATGAGAGTTTCACATGATTGATGACTGAAGGAAGAATCATAGATTTTGACATCTTTGTAAATTAGCCCTTCAAAGCAAAGTCAGTAATACAATGCATTGACTGACCTCCTGAGATAGTCTCGAGGAATACGACAGGTACGGGCTTGGGGCATCCCGACTGTGCTGCACCAGAGACTCATATACCTATAGAAAATATCAAATCCTTCATGTGCAAGACAGCTGCAAATTCTTCAAACACAGAGTCCAATGATCTGCCCTGGGATAATGTCAAAACTGGATAGTCATAGGTGTAAGTATTGAATGAGCATACCCTGAGAAGAGAGTAAAGCCAAGGAGCACTGAGGAGACTGTACAGAAGATCAGCACCGTTAACCTCTCTGTCTATGGACAGTCTCACTTCCTCTACCACTTCTGTCAAGATCTGAGCCAAACCTACATCTGTGAAAGAGAATATGACTCTTTTCTGTAGCATTTGTTTTGCTGGTTTACCTTTGTGCATGTCAAGGTACAACATCACTGTTCTGTGTATTTGCAAAGACGCACCATTATCATCATGTCCAGGTTGCATCACTGGATCCTCCTCCTCCATTGATTGCCGCTGGACAAATTTCTCTGTTCATCAGATCACTGCAGTCTTATAAAACAAATCAATGTTACGAGTACAAAGGTGCAACCTACATTTCTGCTGTAGAATTAGAAATTATAATTGCAAAACTGGCAGAACCATTGCAGGTTTAGTTGGCTACAGTGTTTTAAAGAAACAAGAATGTTTGCTCTAAAGAAAAAAAAAACAACAACTTCAGCTTCAAATGGTGATTTTGATTCCGTATTCCTAACATTTTCAAGTGCCTCTAACTGAAAAAATTACCCAATGTACTAGAAAATTAATTAAATAGCCTAATGAGAAGCAAGGATTATTTAAGAAAAAATAATTCTGGAATAAATATTTCACCTGCTGTAAAACAAAGCAATGTCAAGAACAAGAACACAATTTGCATTTCTGCTGCAGAATCATAAATTATGAATTATGAGTGCAAAATTGGCAGGAACGTTACAGAGTTAGCAGATTAAAGTACAAACTATAATAGCTTTTACTTGTCATTTTAATGAATGATTACTATAACATTTAAGTGTCTCAAACTGAAAAAAATACCCATTATAAACGTATTAAAATACATAAATTAGAATAAAAAAGTTCAATTAAATTAAATTAAAAATAACCTATTTACTTTATGGCCTTTATTCTGGAGATATGTTGGATATAATAATATAATGGTCAGTGTCTTTTGTTAGAAAGATTGTCTACAATACAATTAAAACATCTCAAATGGAAGTCATCGGGAAACTTAGGTGTTTTATCCATTTTAAGAATGAAATTACACATCGATTGCAATCTCTGAACTCTGTTACAAAAGCAGGTCAAGAGGCCGTCATGAAGATAAGATTATGATGCTACACTTACCTTCTTACTCGCCTGCCACTGTTTTCCTCCAAACCAAACCAAACTGACGCTTCTTCATCCTACGTTTAGACCAGGTAGCTGTGGAGCATCTTGTCAGTTTAGCTTTATATTAAGGCGATCTTCTGCTTCTGGCCGGACAACATGCATGTTATTTTACTATAAAATGTCTCTGGAAACTCAGATTGTAATCCTTTTCTATCCCACTTAATCCTGCGAGGGGCCGGCCTCTCCATGTGAGCACTTCCATAGGACGGCCTGCCACTCAAAGCTTCTTACCTCCTCCTGCTTTTAGAGCTCCACAGACACACTCACACAACACTGCCCTACCAACGTTACAGATAAAATGGAAAATAAGAATCATAAAAAACATCACATAAATCCAAAAGACTCCGCTGGTGCCACAGACTTTCTCCTGACATTATATTTATACAATAGACAAAGAAAAAAACACAATGCCAGTCGACTTAACAACTTAATAACAAGTGCAATTAAATGAATAGACACTAAATAGACAGAAAAAGCATTTAATGAGGCACTGAGCATTATTTTAAAGGAATAGTTCATCCAGAAATTTTAATTTGCTGAAAATTTACTCACTCTCAGGCCATCCCAGATGAAGATGAGTTTATTTCTTCATCCAAAAAGATTTGAAGAAATGTAGCACTACATCACTTGCTCACCATTTGATTCTATGCAGTGAATGGGCGCCATCAGAATGAGAGCATAAACAGCTGATAAAAACATCACAATACAGTGTCACAAAAGTCTAATACATGTTTCTAACAAACAAATCAATCATTAAGGTGTTTTTAACTTCAAACTGCTGCTTCCAGCTAAACCATAATCTAACCATTCTTCTGAAAAAGTTGTCTCATCTGAATTAGGAGAGAAATACACAAAGATCAAGAACTCTTTACAGGCAAAAACACTCTAAAATAGTTCTAAACAAATATGTTGGAGTGTTTTGATGTGAGAGGACAACGGGGATGGACTTTTTCACTGGAAGAAAAGTTATTATTGACTTGCATTTTGGTTAGAAGTGATAAAAACGTCTTGATAATTTTTTTCCTTACAAACAAGCAGCTTTTCACTGCAAAAGATGTTAGTTGATGGACTGGAGCTGTGTGGATTACTTGTGGATTATTGTGATGTTTTTAATCATTTGTTTGGACTCTCATTCTGATGGCACCCATTTACTGCAGAGGATCCATTGGTGAGCAAGTGATGTTATACCAATTTTCTCCAAATCTGTTCCAAAAAAAAAAAAAAAAAAAAAAACTCATGTTCATTTCAGATGGCCTTTTACGATTCAACTGTAAAAAAGTCAGAGCTAAAATCCAGGACATCACATTGCTGCTAGTCACAGATGTTACTTTACCAGCACTAATGGTCTTAAATCGAACCTCATCAACTCTTTCTATTATCTATATTATTATCAGTTCATAACTATACAAGCAAGGTGAAAGAAAGGAAAATGACAACAAAAGGTTTATTTCCCAGTTATGCCATTTTATTAAAATAATGAAAGTAGTTTGCCAGAAAATTGTTTACAAAACAGTTCAATCATTACTTTTTTCATATTTCAATTACAAATTGTGTTGTCAAACTGTGTTCATTTGTTGGTCATTTTCAAGATGACAGTGGCTTTAGATCAAAAATGACAGTAATTTATCAAAATCAGTAACCTTGTGAAAAAATAAATAAATAAAATCAGCCTTTATATTTAACAGTAAAGGTGCGGTTGTCTTTTTGATCTTCATAAGCAATCCTTAGCCAATGTCAATGACCTAACTAGTGACAAACTGAAATACTGGGAGGATGATTAATCAGACAATAATATAATTAGCAAATAATGGCACTAGCAAATAATTGGCTGGTTTTAATTTTTTGATTTTCAAAGATAAAAAAAAAGAGAAAATTATTCTGTAAAGTTATTGTTTGTTTCATTTCTTATTAGCAAGTCATATACTGTATATAAACATTTAGCCATCCTCTACATTTTGGCAATCAGTCATAAAAAATGCACATCCTCCAGATCTTACAACAAGGCTGTGTGACATCAGCAAAACTCTTTCAGTGCATGTTCAAATGTACAAAAGATGCATTTAGAGGAAAACACACACACACACACACACACACACACACACACACACACACACACACACACACACACACACACACAGATTCATGAATAAAGGCATCCGTGAAACAAGCTGAATGCAAAGACTATTGCTACTTTTTCCAGTGCAAAATACTAAATGCTGAGGTCCTTTAGGGGCCCTGCCATTTACATTTTTACTCCCTTTTTGCATAGTGTTGAATGCCACATTTTCAGTCAACGGCAAACAGGCGTAAAAAAAAATATTACTTTAGTCTTCAGTGTATTAGTTCTAAAAATATCTTAAATTCACTCTGGTACAGCTTGATAAGACTAGATTATATAATTTCAACTAAATCAAATTTCATACAGTAAAAAAGTTTCATGTCGGCATGCTGTCATGCTGAATAGGAAACCACTTCTCAAAATTTTCATGGTGATTCAAAGTGACACAGATGGAATATACAGGTAAATTTTAAAATACAACACAATATTGTTTGACTTTACATGTAGGGGCTTCAGTAACACTAAGTAAAAAATTAATTTTTTTGCAGTTTATGTTACCTTTATATGTAGTGGGTTAATTAAATTGTTTTTGTAAACACTGCAAATCTGTATTTTGTGTTTATTGTAAATAAATCAAGTGACTTAATATGTATTGTACTTATTACTAGGGATGCAGCTTTAGTTTTTTTTTTAGTATTGATTACAAGTTAAAAGTAACGATACTATGAACTTGTTTACATTTTTCAGTAGGGTGACAGTAACTATTTTCAAAGCTTTTGCAGTAACAAGCTACGTTTTTTAGAAACTGATGCCACTGCTTTACAACAGTGCAAATTAACTAAATATCACATGCTGTCCTTGAATCTCTCTCTCTTAAAAAGCACTGGAAAGCCTGACTCATTTTAGGGAATTTCCTAAAGCCAGTGATAATGAAGCAAGTTCCTTAAGAAGGATATTTTTTGTACACTACAGTTCAAATGTTTGGGATCAGTAAGGAATTTTGAAAGAAATTAAAACTTTTATTCAGCAAGGATGCAATAAATTGATTAAAAGTGACAGAAATTTTCAACAGTATGCACAAAATATTAAACAGCATAACTGTTTTCAGCACTTTTAATAATAATAAATATTTTGTAAGCAGCAAATCAGCATATTAGAATGATTTCTGAAGGATCATGTGACTGAAGACTGGAGTAATAAAATTTCAGCTTTGTATAGCAGAAATAAATTACATAACAGAAAAGTTATTTTAAATTGAAATAATATTAAATTGAAATAATATTACTTTTTTGCTGTATGTTGATCAAATACATGCTGCATTGTTAAGCATGACTTTTTTTTTTTTAAATAAAAAATAAAATACTTACTGACCCCAAATGTTTAAACAGTAGTATAGGTATGGGTTTTCTATAGCAAAATATTTTAAATTTATTGCTGTTGCTTATATAAATAAGGGTGGTTTTAGTTTATTACTGTATTCCTATACAGGGTGAATGTATTTGTTATAGTCACCGTCAATCCGAGAGAATTCATTAAAACCCCTCATTGTTTTTTCTGTAAGCTTTGATATTTGAGTATAAGTACAAAAGCCAGAAACAGATTGATACAGAATATTATAAATATAGTAACGAGTGTCAGTTATTACCGAAATTGCATGTAATAACCTTAGTGACACATGCAGAGTGCTTATTCTGCTATCTTGTATAAAACAGAAAAAGTCTCTTTTCTGCCCAGGTGGGTGTTGAAATGTACATGTTTCTTCAACATGTTTTACTGTCAGTCAAATGGTCAATGTGAAAGTCTCAACAGTTATAACAATTTAAGTAATCTCTGTAGAACAATGCTTAAGAGAGATGAGTGGAAAGTGAGCTTATTTTTGAGACGTGAACTAAATAAGCACATCTTGACTTGACCTGTAATCCGTGTCTATTTAAATGGCACCTACTCCGTAAGACTGTGCGCAACTTGGCAAAGCTGTGGCTGCACTGCTCACAAACCACCCCCTCCTATGTCGTCTTCTCAAGCTGAATCTGGTTGTAGCAAGCCTAAGGGCAGAGATAAACAGCCAGAAAGAGATTAAAGTAAAACATGGAAGAGAATGAAAGCGGACCAGTGATTGTGAGTGATGAGATTATCCTAAAAATTCATCAAATCCCTAAAGGGGTCATCAGATGCGACATGCATTTTTTCAAATAGTTTGAACTGTAATGTGTGTTGGCAGTGTGTACACAACCACCCTATAAAGATAAAGATCCACCCAGTGTTTTTTTTTATAATCTCCTAAAATCATTTCCCCTTTATCAAATCGAGCCGATCTCAGAGCCCCTCCCACGATAGTTTGATTGACAGTGGCGTTTCAGCACAGACTGGACTGGTGTTTTACCTTAGACCCGCCCTGAGTGAGCTGTCATCAATCCGCCATTATTTCACAGCCAGAGCAGATGTAGACAAGAATGACTCCTAAGCGTTTGAGGTGTTTTGTTGTTGGATGTTATAATGAACATAGCAGTCCTCATTTACTCCTGACATCCGAGCCGCTGAAGACGCAGTGGATTGGGTTTGTTTCTGAAGTGAATGCACCCACAATCTACCTAAATGCGTTTATATTGGCGCAATCATTCGTGATCCAGCTTCACCAACAGAAGAAATGAGTATAACGCTTTAAATGAATCTTTGCAAATCACCTTTCATAATATTATGCTAGTGGTCAAGTTTCATGATGAATGCGGCTAAAGTTTACAGAGCGGCTAGGAAGAGGGGGCGGAGTCAGCAAAGCTCATTTGCATTTAAAGCGACATGCAAGAAAACAGCTTGCTCTGAAAAGAGCCATTTTTCGACAGGGTAAAAAGTTTTACACTACCATTGAGAAATTTTAACCAAACTATGTAATAGACTTTTCATTAAGACCCTAAAGAATCATATCAACTTGTGGAAAATGGGCATCCGATGACCCCTTTAAATACTTTAAAAGAGGTCAATTCATACATTTATTATTCAGATTCAAGTTCAGAAATTTACATTAAGCTTTCAAACTAAGAATTTAACAAGCCTAATCTTAAAAAATAAAGGTAAAACTGATATTCTAATGACATAACCTTATGATTTTAAAAGCAATAATGTTACTAGTCCCTAAAGTTGTATGAAAAAAAAAAATAATTCATTCTCACTTTGAGAGTTGTCAACATGAATCCAAGCTGTCCCAGCTGTAGAGTGGGGTCTGTAAGGTCCTCTATCAGACTCACTTCAGAGCCCAGGTTTCTGATCCTACACATTCACAAGCGACAGGTTCTTTACGTGGGCAGACAAACTGCACATACATTAATGTTTTAACTGAAAACTTTATTGGCAATAAGTCCATAAGCAGTGAAAGGTTTATAATAGTACCGTGCGCGGAGCACCACATAGAGGAAGATTGGAAAGAGGTCATCCATGCACCACAGAAAATCTTGCCCAAGCAGAGCCTGCATGTCCTGGGTGATCTCCTCAAAGGTCAGCTGTATCACCTGCAACTTGTCTGAGGGAGTGAATGCCGTGCTGTAGAAGCAAAAATAAAAGTAAAAAGGAGATTGCTAATGATGTGTTCCTGTTGTTGTTTTCTGCCTTTGTTACACACATGATTATCTTTACCTGATCTGTTGCAGGGTTTCAACAGCAGTTGCAAAGCAGGCGTCTTTAGTACAAGGCAAGACCTGTCCATTAAAATCAATTGAAACAAAGTTATATTTTACCAACAGTGTCATTACTGATTATTTTCTTAGAAATAAAGTTTTACCTGCTTTTTCTCTCCCAATACAGAGATAGAAACTGGGCAGAACTTTCTGGAAAATAAAAAGACATTCAACTCAACATTATAAAAACCACTGCCTTCCTGGACTGGGGCTTTGATTGGTCATTCCTGTATATGCAGGGGCCACGAAAAGTACGAAAAGCACGAAATTTGCACGCTTATGAAATATTAAACATAGCAAATATAATATTGCCTTTTGCATGCATAATGCCTTATAAAAACATTTTGTATGATCTCATGAATAATCGTAACAAGTTATAATAAATTTTAATACTGGTCATAATTTTTAAGTGAATTATTACTTTTAACAAATGATTAACACATTATATCCAAGTTCCCATGGTTACAATGTATTATGAGTCTCATGTCTTGACATTTTTCATGTTTAATGTCTTATAACCACCTCATAGTAACTTATGGCTGTTTAAGAACAGACAAAGCCTTGGTTACTTTACTAAAATCAATAAACACTTTGAAATGATTATGCCCACATTATAAAGCCTTTTGGATTACAAGAAGACTTTGTCAAGATAAGGGACTTACAATACATTACAAATAAGCAAACTATACTCCATTATAAGTTAAGTGGATATAACATGGGGTTTATTAAGTGTTATAATTCATCATACTCTTTAAAGTTATAACCACAAATAGGTCAGTATTGTAACATATTAAAACGGTCATAACGATTTTTCATGAGATGATACATACATGTGTTTTTTTATTATTTTCATAAGGCACTACGCAGGCATTATAATGAAGTAAGAATACTCTTATAAATGCCTGTATGAATGCACTGCATTATAAATACAGTCTTCAAAGAAAGTATTGACTGACTACTGCGAATTGTGACAGTGGATTGACTACTAATGCATTTTTGCAATGCCTTCTAATTAATTACTAAGGACATGATATTTTGGTGTCCAAATATCATATATCAAATATATCCATTGTTTCATCAGCCAAACTTCTTTTCATGATATTTTCATGATGTTCTATTTGAAAAACCTATTTTTGTACTGTATGTTTAAAATGAATTCCAGTTAGTTTGATATTTTCCATCAACTGTAATGACTCAAGTCTCCAACTACTTTTAAGGGCTAGTATAACTGCATCATAAACGCTGTAAAAGAATAATATTTCATATGGTACTGTTACTATTGTCACTTACTGCTGTACTCCAAGGAAAGCTAGAAGAGCAAGATCAGGCTGCTTGTTGAGTCTTAACACACAGCTCCAGTACACCTCTTCCTCTCTCTCTTTCTCTAGTGTGTAGAGGGTGAAGAGAGGAGGGTAAAGCCTCGGCAGCAACACCGGCAGCAGAAGACTTGAACTGCTCACTATCCAACTGCAGCACACACAACACAAGACTGTTATACTTTCAGAAAGTAACTATATATTTGTATATCTATTTATCTTCTGTGCTAAGAGTGATTTAGTATTCAAGCGAATTGAATACTTTTATTCAGCAAGGATCCATTAAAATGGTCAAAAGTTACAGTAAAGAGATGTACAATGTTACTAAAGATTTTTTTTCCCCCCAAATAAATGCTGCTCCTTTGAACTTTCTATTTATCAAAAATCCTGAAAAAAATTATCATGGTTTCCACAAAAATATTAAGCAGCAAAACTGTTTCTAACATTGATAATAATAATGTTTTCTGAGGAGCAAATCAGCATATTTAAATGATTTCTGAAGGATCATGTGATACTGAAGACTGGAGTAATGACTAATGAATTTAAATTACATTGCAAAATATATTAAAATAGAAATCTACTTATTTTAAACTCTAGTAATATTTAACAATGATACCGCTTTTACTGTTTTTCTGTTAGCTCTATCTATATATACATACAAACAGATGATAGGTAAATAGATTGATTGGAGTAAACTAAAACTTAATGTAATGCATCTAAAAAGTGCAAAAATCAGAAACAACAAAACAGTAGTTGAGTCACAGTGATGCTGTCTTACCCCTGCTGTGGTGTCTCTGAATGTGTACTGCTGTTAAGAGACTCTGTGCCCTCATCTGAGGAATTAGAAGTATCCAAAATAAAACCTCCATCCTCAGGGAGACCAGGGAACAGAAACCTGCGGCACATATTTGTAACACATTATAAGGTTATAAGGAATATCAAGTATGCAGTGGTCTCTGAGACTGTAATTAAATGAACAGAACAGATGATTACATTTAGCTGAGTTCATTAAGTAATGAAGAAGTAAAACTAAAAGAAGAACAGAACCTTCACAACAAGTCAAATGCTTCCTATGAACTTTGCAAAATGCTCCGCTGGCTTTTAAAGCACTAAAGGTTTCTGGTAAATCATATTGAAGCAGGAGAAGTGTTACCTGACTATTTGAAATATGCGCGTTAGGTACGACTGGATCTCCTCCACTGCCTGCTGTAGGAGGCGTCTATTAGAGCCCACACCAACATAGGTCATCCTGTACACAGTCACAAGGGTCTCCAGCAGCCAGCCCAGAGGGTGATGAGGGGTATCACAGGCCTAAAGGGAGTTAGTACAGTAGAATAACTGCATTATGTAAGAAATTATTAAACCAAATTGCATTTATTTTAAATAAAAATCATGCATCTTACAATATCAAAATCAAGATGAAGACTATTTTACAGACACTTTGTGGCCACCTGTGGTTATTGTGCTAAGACATCTGTGATCTAAATATAAGTCAGGTCTCTTTACTAAAAATCCCCTTCACACCAGTTGGTGTCATTGCAAACATGGCTTAGAAAAGTAAATTAGTTCTGGAAAAATCTCAAGCATAATCTGTTTGCAGATGCCAATTGGATTGATATTTTGTATCTTATTGGATGCTCCAGACTGCAATGCTTTTTGATGCATCTGTACAGCTGTGCAGACTTGGTGTTAATAAGCCTTTGAACATCTCACCTTCAAGAGATACCGACGGATGTTGTTGTAGGAGTCTGCAGTAACAGGGCCCACATGTTGAGGAATCACCTCAAGACTGTCCAGCATCTTAGTTTGAGATCGGCTCAGCTCCTCTGGACTAAAGACAAACATACATCACTGATGACTTCTTCATGCTCTGTTCACTTACATTCATGTGCATGCAAACAAAGAAGTATTGTCTTTTGTGTACCAAAGTTCCAGTTGGGTGAACTATTGAATTAGTATTTGTTATTTAATGTAAAAAAAAGAAGCCCTGGAGTGTAACATTAAACCCTTAACGATAGCTGAATAAATAAGTTTTCCATTGATGTATGGTTTGTTAGGATAGGACAATATTTGGCCGAGATATATCTATTTGGAAATCTGGAATCTGAGGGTGCAAAAAAATCTAAATACTGAGAAAATGACCTTTAAAGTTGCCCAAATTAAGTTCTTAGAAATGCATATTACTAATCAAAAGTTTTGATATATTAACGGTAGGAAATTTACAAAATATCTTCATGGAACATGATCTTTACTTAATATCTTAATGATTTAAAAAAAAAAAAAAAAGAAAAATCGATAATCTTGACCCATACAATGTTTTATTGGATATTGCTAAAAATATACCCCAGCGACTTAAGACTGGTTTTGTGCTCCAGGGTCACATATGTTGCAGAGTATAAAGCATTTTCTACATTTTCAACCTTTACTCGCTCATTGTTCTGTGTGTGTGTCTGTGTACATACCGATATCTCTGTTGTCTGTGTCTGGCAGTGAGCGCAACGGCAATGTTCTCCCAGGCTTTCTCATGCACTCCTTCACCAGGAGCTTCACAGCCTAATCGGCTCCAGCACTCATCAAACACTGCCTTCCACTTGTCTTCTGCAGGCACTGCGTGTTGACCAGCCACACTACACACAAACACAGATTACAAAATACAAAGAAATATACAGTAGGCCAAAACATCATTCATGAACCATGACACACTTACGGTATCTTTCTTTCTCTCCTCAAAGCTTCAAAGGGTTTTGTAAAAGTTCCAGCCACTCTTAGACCATCTCCCCAGTGACCGTCAAAGACCCCATCCAAAGAGTCACCATTAGCCATGAAAAGAACGCCTTCACATCCATAAAACCACAGGAGATTCAGATACACAGAAGCATTCACGTGCACAAATCACAAATAGTTTCTATAGATTTACTGTGATAGAAAACGGTCAAATTATTTCAAAGACACCTTTCCGCAGAGAGTCCAGTCCTCTGAAAACTCGCCCTCAAAGACTGTGTCATCATCACAGAGAAGAGACCCATTGCCCTACATCAGACAAAAGACATAGTAAGTTGCTCAAATAACAGTACACACAGTATCTAGTGCCCATCAGCTAAAGAAGTGTATATTTAATATAAGCACATTACAGGCACTTCAATACAGGCATATAATAACATCTCAACTGACCATCATCTTGTTATTACAGAAGTTTCCTTCATAATACAATCCAAACTGAGTTATAACGACTCCGACTCCATGACGCTGGTCATCGAGCCACATTCCCATGTATTTCTCTCCTCTGGGAGATATAAAAACAAGTGAATGAAATTGTACTGGAGGATGTTTAAAATCTCAAATTCGGTAACTACAATGAACGTACCTGCTGAAGTCATCACACACCCCATAGCCTGTTCTCTTGCCTTGAACCCACTGACCCACAAACACACTACTGGAGGAAGGAGAGGCTAACTTTCCACTCCGTAACATGCCGTGACCATGACACACGTTGTCCCTGAATGAGCCCTCGTATACCTCACCTGAAGCATACCTGCAAAGACCACAATCAGACCATGGGCAAGGTACTAGATGGCAACTATAGCAATTTAAGATATTCAGGGTCCCCCATTAACTGATAATGATTCAAAGACCTTTTTAATATACACATTTACATAATTACCAAAATGTGCCAAAGCCATGTATTTTCCCCTCCTTCCAGTGACCTTGGTAACGCTCAAACTTGTTTAAGGTTGTGTTGGGCGTCATAAAATCTCCAAATCTACAAAGAAAAGAGAAATGGTTATTCTCACCAAGGCTGCAATTATTTTATCAAGATACAGTGAACAGTCATTTTGTGAAATATTATTACAATTTAAAATAACTGTTTTGTTATTAGAATCTTAATCTTTATTTATTCCTGTGATATTAAGGCTGAATTTTCAGCTGTCATTACTCCAGTCTTCAGTGTCACATGATCAATCTAATGGGTTGATTTGGTGCTCTGGAGTCATTTTTTCATTATTACCAGTGTTGAAAACAGTTGTGCTGCTTAATTTCTTTTTTTATATTTTTATATGGAAATTGTCATTTAATTTATTTTATCAGAATAATTGATGAATAGCAAGATCAAAACAACAGCATTTATTAATAACAGAAGTCTTTGCAAACACTATAAATGTCTATCTATCATTCATCGTTGCAAAAAAATATTAATTTCTTTGAAAAAAAAAAAATGCTAGTGTATAACAAAGAATCTGCAAACACGGGTATGTATGTTAATCTTAAACTGTGCATACTGACCCATCTTCCAAACCGTTCTTGAATGTGCCACAGTAAACTGTCCCATCTGGCCACTTCAGAGTCCCTCTATTAAAGAAAAAAACAGAAGGTACAGGTACATGTGAACCACAGTTAATTCAACAGGCTCCACAGTGGATTCAAAGAAAGAAAGAAAAAAAAAAGGTTTTTGCACATTAGGCAGGTCTACGACCGGTGTTCCCTGAAAAAATACAAATGCATACCAGCCCTACTTCCTACTTAAGTGATTAACAGCAAGTTTTGAAAGAATGTTTTTTATTGTATAGAGTGTGAATACAAACAGTCATTATGGGCATGCACTCACTTGCCGTAAGGTTTGCCTGACAGCCAGCGGCCCTCATACGTGGCATCTTTGAGTCTGCCCTCTTTGCTGAAAGTGTAGGTAGACGTGCGTGAAACAGGTGGTTCACCTTTTTGGCTGCTTCTAGACACACGTGTCCTTCCATTCAGGCCTAAAGCAAGCACGTCCTCAATGGCCTGGTTAATGGCTCTCAGCCACTTCCCCTACCAGAAAGCCAGTGGATGGCAGAATTAACGCACAACAGAACAACTTCTCAACCAAATGCCTACTGCATCAAGAGCATTACCTTTTCCAGAGGGGATGCTGCCAGAACAACAAAGTTATCTTCAGGTGTGGTCAGCTTAAGGCCATGTCTAGTAATGACAGTCATAGTTTAAATTGGGGCAGAAATGTTTTTCATTGATTGATGGGTTGACCATTCCAGACCATTTAATATTTAATGAATTGTCATTTGCTAAACTAAACTACATTAAAATGAACTAAAACTGAAAATGAAAGATAAAAGATGTTAAGATGGATAACTTACTGGCCCACACTTTCATCTGAGATGGGCTCCACCCAGAGTGTAGCAAGTGGATAGACGTAATGAGATGAGAACTGTAGAAACACAAAGAGAGAATTTAATCAGTTACATTATATGCAAACCACTCCCACATCTACAGTATATTAAGAAGGAAATAAAACTAAAGCCTCTGCTCTGCTGCTGCAGATTCATGAAAAACATTTAAAAACATCTAATTTGTGAATAAAACAGGTTTGCTTGAAAGAAAAAAAAACACTGTCTGTTCCTCAAGGAGCTTCATCCACCCTTTCACACAAACACACACCCATGTAACTACATCAAAAATGACATGCACTCTTGCACAAGGGAAACCACACCCAACAGATTACTACAACTACAGGCAGAAATCAGCAGTTAAGAAGATCCCTTTCATTTTAAGGAAATAAAAAATATGCAATGAAACAGAACAATATGATGTGCTATGGCATGATATGATAGTATATGGGTAAAGTAGAGCGCCTCCGAGTAGTGTGAGTGGTTAGTCATTGTGAAAAACTGTGAAGACAAGGGAGGAATTGAAACATTTAAATGTTATTGCCATTTTCAAACCACTGGTGAATTTAGACCAAGAAGAAACACAAACCAACCAAGCATGCAAAGAAAACTTCACAGCAGAACATAGAAAGTTCAAGTTTCAAAAACCACAAAGCAATAAGAGGCAATAGCATATGCCAGCATACCTGACAAACAAATACACACACACAATGGGTTTTTTTGGTTCTATGATGATTCTACATAGACATTTATACTGTACAGACCTTATATTCTATCCACTTACCCTACCCCTAAACCTACCACTTACAAAAAAATGGGCACTTGTAATTTTTCTAAATATATAATAAAAAAAAAAAAAAAAAAAAAAAAAAAAACCTTTCCTTAGTCTGATTTTAAAAACTATTTCCGATTGGACATCTATATTTTGTAACCACATCATCATCATCATTGCATCATCATCACCCCCCCCCCCCACACACACACGCTCGAAAACAACAAATGATATATTTTTTTAAGTTTAAATTAATGGAGCTTCAGTGTTTAAAACTAGGATCAAAATTATGTCTTATAAGTTGCCCTAACTATTATTTTTGAATTCCATTTCTGGTTTTCTGCCATTTTACAGATGCAGCACTAGAATTATTTATATACTATTATAGCATTTATTAATACTAGCTTTTCTCTTAATATTTTCAGTTTTCATTTTAATAATTTTGTTATGTGCATCTGTCATTTATATTGGGGTTTGTTTGTAAATATTTCTATATGGCTGTATTTTTATATTAGTTTTAGTAATTTTATTATTTTATTTTTCATCTAACATTTATATTTCACTTAAGCTTTATTTAACAGTATAGTAGTTTTAGTTAGCAATGCAACAAAACAATACAAATATTTTGAAAAAAAAAAAAAAAAAAAAAAGAAAATACTGACAGGGAGAATGTGTTGCAGATTACACAAGCAAGACTTGAACTCACATTGGAACATGCACACTATCTACCAGGCCACGTCTTCAATGCACTGATCGGTTTTAAACAAGTTTATTGGGCACCGTATAGTTAGTATATAAAAATTCCATGTTAAAGCAAAGTTTAACATTCACATTTTCATCTCTGATGCCCACTCTTTCTACTAATCTGATTACAATATAGCATGACTCCACATGCATCTTTCATTGGCAGAATAATGAACTTCAATTAGAAGCAAAAAAAAAAAAAAAAAAAAGTAAAATATGTCAGCTGATGATTCAGAAGGGAGAAACGAAGAGGCCTTAGCATGGGAAACTTTCATCAAACAACAATTTCCACGTGGACATTTTAAGTCAAGCCCTAAAGTATACACTGCTTCTGTGAAGGCAGGAATTTAAACACACAATACTCACAAGCTTCTTTGATGGAATAGTTCCCTGAATGAATGAAGACAATAAAAAAAACATGAATAAAATGTGAAATGAGTGTAATGAAATTTACAGGGTGGTAAATCTTGTGTTAAAATGAATTAACCTGTGCATGAACCAGCACATCACTGAAGAGGATGAACCAGCTGGCAGAGAATCTTCCAGCGTTCTGTAACGTCAGAGCTTTATTACTGCTCTCACAAACCAGACGACGAGATGGCTTACGCAGGGATTCCTGAGAAAGAGAAGGTCAGGTAAAGAGAACGGCACACATAGAGACACATGACGTGTGCACATGAATCCAGCCGGCCACACACAGGTTTCCACATAAACTAAAATGTATCTGAAACTTACGTGGTCATATCTGAGACTATTTAGTCTTGCAGCACGCTGAGTAAGCTCGTAATTCAACTTCATTACAGGAAACAGTAACTAGGTCAACTCAACCACATTATACAGTGGAAGTAGTTTACTGTATACAGTCACAAGTGCTGCGGCCAGGGAGGGAAATGAACACCAGCCAAACGCTGCTACTTTTTCACAGTGGCGGATTATACTGCATTATGAGTGAACCACTACAGCAGGCCAACATTTCCTATTATTAGTTGTTTATTAAAACAATTCTCGGATTGACCCAAAAATGCTGCTTAGTAAAGACAAAATATGTGGTAAGAATGAAAAGTTCATCTAATTTGCTACTTGCCTGGATCTTAGTAGATCGTTACTGCTCAAATCCATACTGCAAGTACTCTTAACATGCACTCATTCATGAGGGTGTTTTCACGCTAAGAATTTTGTTATGTGAATGCTCAAAGTATCGGCTGTCAAAACTTCATATGCTTTTTGTGTTCACTCAACTTCATTTTACAAATGAATTCTTTTTTGCATTTGAATGGAAACATTTAAAATGGCTGCTGGGCAAACAAGCTAATTTTCCAATCTTACTGCACAGAAAGGTTTGTAATACATTAAAATGTTAGACAGCACACCTAACTATTGTGAACTGAATCAAAGAACAAGACATGCAGCAAGACAGAAGCAAACTGACGTTATTGGGAAATAAAAATACAACAGAGTTGGAGGATATAGTGTATAAAAGTTTGGGGTCAGTAAGTTTTTATAAAGGAATTAATAGTTTTATTCAGCAAGGGTGCATTAATCAAAACTGATGTTATAAAAGATTTCAGTTTCAAATAAATGCTATTGTTTTGAAATTTCTATTCAACAAAGAATCCTGAAAACTGTTAAACAGTTTCCAAAAAATATTAAGCAGCACAACTGCTTTTAAAATTGATAATTAATAAGAAATATATCTTAAGCATCAAATGATCATGTGACACTTAAGACTAGAGTAATGGCTGCTGCAAATTCAGCTTTGCCAATACAGGAATAAATTCCATTTTAATATATATATATATATATATATCAATCAAATAATATTTTACAATATTTCTATTTTAAATTGCAATTATATATCCCAATATTTCTGTTTTATTGTACTTTTGATTAAACAGAGACTTCTTTCCAAAACATACAAAAAATAAAAATATGTCCTACCCAAAACTTTTAAACAGTAATGCACATAGTCCTTCATATACAAAAGCATGTTGCTATCCAACAAAAACAACAGCTATGGGAGCTGCACAGTGACCAGGACTGCAACTATCTTAACTATTCACATTCTGCACCATACCGAATTCTTCCCTTTGAAGTTCTTCCAGAAATTGAAAGTGGCCTCAGCATCTCTTCTCTGCTTGCTGACAAGGCGAGCTAAAGCTTCATATTTGGAGCAGCCATTTTGAATCCAATCATATTCCTCTGTGTTCTAAAAAAGAAAAGATTATGGCATGTGTTTTTATGCCACTTTCATTCCTTTAAAGAGCATAATGAAAATCATTTTCTTACCACTTCAAAGCAGTGGGCTAGTTTCAGAAGTAATCTGTTATACCCATGCAGGTGCTGCAAGGGCATATAAAACAAGTTGACTAACAGATCATAGGGTGATGCATTCTTCTCCTTGGAGTCTAGCAGAGTCTGTATCAGCTCCAGTTTCTTCCCAAAGCATTCTCTGAAGAAACAGATCATGCATGACCAAATATATTATTTGCATATATTAAAATGATGCCCATAGATGACACATTAATGAGTACGACAACGCACTGTGAGGGCTTCAGCAATGACTGGAATCCTCCCATAACAAGAAAGTTTCCTACTGGATCGCTGTACCTGAGGACAAACATCATCACTGATGTTATTACAGAGATTTGAAAATATAAAAAAGATGTTAACGTTTCTTGAGTTTGGATACTTACTCTTTATATGTGTCCATGAAAATGTCTGTGCTCTTGATCAAGACCAGTGTTTTGATCACTTTGCCTCGCTGCAGGAAGTTGGTGAGGGATACCGAGTGCTGTCCTGTCAGATGGCAAATCTTGCTGAAACTACCAGCCATCTCTTGAAACAGCAACATGGAGGACTGACCCAGAGACAAGGCCAAACTTGCTACATTACAACAGAGTGGGTACAAACAATATCAAAAAAACAGTAACAATCCACAAATTCAAAACTAAATGTGCAATAAGTAAAACAATCTGTTACATACCACGGGCTAGAAGGGGGCTCAGGATTTCGCTCTTCACCTTACTGAGGGTGCAGTAGAATTTCCTCTCTGCTGACGCCAGTTCATGGATTGTAGCTATGAAACCCATTGCGTTTTGATCGGCCAAAGCCAAACAATTCAGTCCTCCCCCAAACACTTTACTCACATAGCCAATCTAAACAAAGGACACAGACAAATTAGAGTAAATTGTGGCTTTACATAAAACAGTAAATCACAAATATTAAAATGAATGTGATTACCTTCCATTACATTATACATTAACCAATCACTGATACTTGCTGGAAAAATTATGCATTCAAGTGTATCTAAAGCAGTTTAAATTCATTGTTTATATACTATACATTTTGAATTCAATTTTTATATATATATTATGGTTTAAATTTTTTTTAATTTGTAGTTGTAATTTTGCTATGTTTTTGAATTTTGTATTACATTGCTTTTAAAAAATATTTACAAATACCTTTATTTAGTTTTTATTTCAGTGTAAGCATTAGTTTATTTAGTGCTGTCAAATGATTAATCGCATCCAAAATAAAAGTTTTTGTTTACATACATACATATACATTATATATATATATATATATACACATATATATATATATATATATACACATATATATATATATATATATACACATATATATATATATATATATATATATATATATACATATATATATATATATATATATATATATATATATATATACACACACAGTATTTGACAGCACTGGTTTTATTTAATTTAGTTATTTTTAGTAGTTCAATTAATTTCACTTGACAGCAACATTTCACTTAGCTTAATTTCATTTAGTTTTGCATCTAAGACTGCAATTTTCTTTTAGATTTATTAACAAAAATACAACAAATAGTGTAACTAAAAAGTAGTTTTACTTTTAGATGTATTTTGGAATGTCTGTTTTATTTTTGGATATTTTATTTAAAAAAATATATAATCATTAATATTATTTTTTTCCCTTTTCTTCGTCACTGATTTTGTGCTATGTATTGTAATGGTGTACTCCATGTACAACAATCTAGAGTGAAGCAGGATGGCTTCAGATAATTTATAAGTTTAACTGTGTAACACTAATACATGTGGATGTTATTTTGCTAACAGCCTACACACAGTAAAAATAAATAACTGTATCAACAGAATAAACTGTCAACTGTCAACGGTCTGTACGAACATTCATGCAGAAAGGCAGAAGGGTGGGCGTCTGGGTGTAGGTCCCGGAGAGGGGATGAGCGCCGTCAGTGCTCTCCAGCACCTGCTCTCCGCTGTAGTACAGTATGGGCTGATAACGCTCTCCATCAGCCAGCAGCAAAGTGTGCGTTTGCCCCGCTGCCACGTCCCACACACGGATACCCTCAGAAGTCTATCGTCACACAAAAGCACATTCATTTTTATACAGGGAACTGTATGCCTTAAAAGGGAAGGAGTGCAGAAAAAGTGATTGCATATCATCAAAAAAATTACCATGGCGAGATTAGGAACTGTGCTAGGAGCATTTATACGACCCAGCTGTCCAAACTTGTCACTTCCCCAGGAATAAACCTGTGAGAGAGAAGAAATACACATTAATTGTTATGAGGAAGAGGTGACGGAAGAGAATAGAAAAAATAATTATACTATAACTACATACTAATCGTTAAACTATTAAAAATGATTATCTACCTGGCATTGAGCTGTCAGTGCCAATGAGTGATTTGCTCCAGCAGTGATCTTGACAACTTCCTTTTTACTTAAGCTCTTGATGCAGAGAGGTTGTAACCTGCAGGTGGAAAACCAAAATATTTTTCCAGTCATGCACTGTGGTCAAAGACATGAACAGTTAAACATAAACAAAACACTTAAGTGTTTATGAGGGCTCTAATGTACCTGGGCAAATAGTCTCCATGACCTAGCTGACCTTCCTGGCCCCTCCCCCAACTCCACACCTCGGTGTAGAGGGAAGGAAGGAGATTTCTGGATTCTGAGGTACCTACTACAGCTCTTAAACGGTTGGTTCGATGACTGCCAGAAAGCGACACTGAAATTAAACAGCGTATTAAAAATTATCTTCATGAAGTTCATGCAAATAACCAACTAAATAAACTGAATTTCTAGAACCTTAAGTTTTTAAAGGGAGAGTTTACCCCAAAATAATAATTCTGTAATCCTTTACTCACCCTCATGTTGTTTCCAAACCTTATTTTGTTTTCTAAAGAATAAAGCAAGCAGTAACACTTTATTTTAAGGTGTCCTTGTTACACGTTACATGTACTATAATAACAATAAATTATGCATAATTACATGCAAGTAACACTAAACTAAACCCTAATCCTAACCCTACATATACATATATAGTAAGTACATGTAGTTAATTAATATTACTCAGTAAATGTATATTTACACTGTGGGTGAGTAAATGATGACACTATGTTCACTTTTGGGTGAACTATCAATTAAAAGTGCACTTGGTAACTTTTTGTCTCGCTGACTAATATGACAGTGCTTTTCGAACTATGATCATGGATGCAGCATCATGCAAAAGTAAAGCTTTCAGTAACCGTTGCCATTGTAGAAATACCCTGTGTGCAGTCATCCATGACTCATTTCTTCTGCAAGTGAAAGTGTTTTTTATAAAAGGGGGTTACCAAGATTCAAATAGTAGCAAGTTAAAGTACCAAGATAAAGTACATAGGGTTTGCCAGGTCATATGTGACCCTTGAGCACAAAACCAGTCTTAAGTCACCGGGGTATATTTGTGGCAATAGCCAACAATTCACTGTATGGGTCAAAATTATACATTTTTCTTTCATGCCAAAAATCATTAAGATATTAAGTAAAGATCATGTTCCATGAATTTAGTAGCTAGGTTTTATTTGTTGAATTTGTGAAAAACTAATTTTTAATTAGTAATATGCAATGCTAAGAACTTCATTTTGACAACTTAAAAGGCGATTTTCTCAGTATTTAGAATTTTTGCACCCTCAGATTCCAGATTTTCAAATAGTTGTATCTCAGCCAAATATTGTCCTATCCTAATAAAACATACATCAATGGAAAGGTTATTTATGCAGCTTGATGTATAAATATCTATTTAAAAAATTGACCCTTATGACTGGTTTTGTGCTCCAAGGTCACATAATGTTCTTACAATTGCTCAACAATATGGATGGCAAGCTGAAGCCAGTTGACGTAAATTCACTGCATGGCTACTGAAAAATTTACATGTATTTATTTTGCAAATTTAAATGTTTTTTTTTTTTCTCTTGCATTTCTACATTGGTTGTGCAAATTCTGCTCATTTCTCAATAATTTCTATAATAATATCCATAATATCTGGCTAATGCCCAACTAAAAACAAAAGTCATATTTTGTGATGATTAGCAAGTGAAAATGTTGGCTGGGCCACTAAAATCTAAACTTTAGAAGAAAACAACTTATTGTCAAGCCCTGATTGGTTGATTAAGACAACACACATGAAGAATGAATAAAATGTTGTAGCCCCCGTTTTAATATTTTATAAACATATTTTTCAAATAAACTTTGAGGTTCACAATACCTGGAGAGAAGCCAGGTAAAGACCCTCTGCGATTACGTGCTTCAGCATCCACTAATGTGATGTCCGTAAGACTGGTGCTTTTCTTGCCTTGAAGAGGATCTGCTGGACAGAAGTCCAATCCAGCTGCCTCTCCTCCCTCCTCACAGGGCTCAAATAAACATCCATTAATAATTACGTGGTCACTGATGCAAACGCCTCCATCCACACTTGAGTGCTGTGAAGAATCATCAGAAGTAGAATCCAGTGTCGGTATTAAATGAAGAGAGTGTTTCCGGTCCGTGACAGTATCTGATGCACAGCGTTGTCTGTGTATGATATCAGTTCTACTCAGTGTTGGTGAAGAGGGACGTAGAGTAAGCTCATCACTTTCGTCTGATCGGAAAGGACATGTAAGTGAGGACTGACGGCTCGGAGGATGGGAACCTCCCAGAGAGGCGGCCTCGGCCTGCTCAGCGAGGATCTGGTCTGAAATTCTTTTGAGGTAGTCTGTCAGAGCTTGCTCATCAGGGTAGGGATTGCTTTTGGTTCGTCGTAGACACGCATGTCCGGTTTCAGATGAAGCAGGGACTGGTTGAGACTCCGGGCTTGTTGTATTTTGCTGAGATCCGACTGAAAAACCTGGGTCTTCGCAGATGTTCTTCAAGGTCAATGGGGATACTTCGAAGTGGGGTGAGGAGTTTTTGCTTTTTGGTGTCTGGGCTGGAGAACTCTGTCCTGACCTTCGACCTTCTTTAGAATCAGTCAGTTCCACTCCAAGTGGGCAGTAATGATCATCAGATATGATAACATGGTCATCTTTGTCGGTCATAGTGTAAAGGCTCTGCTTACACTGCCCACATCTTTCCCGAGCTTGCTGACTGTCCTCTGGGGGAGAAAGAATCTGAACCAGAGCCAGGCTGTGAAACCCACCACAAGCGATCTGAACCACATATCTTCCTACAAGATGCTCCACCTTCTGGGGTTTCCATACCGGGAATATATTGGTGACTAGTCCCAACTGGCAGCCACTACCCCATGCCCACACCTCATGCTTTCTTGACAGGGCCAGAGTGTGCTGCGCTCCGCATGCTACATTCAGGACTCGGACCAGTTGCGGAGGATGGATCTCGCCATCCACCACATTAACGGGAGTGGGACTGGGTACCTGGTCCATTCCAGAGATGCCACACTGGCCATGAGAGTTCTCCCCCCACATGTGGATGAGGCCATCCTCCGTTAGAGCAGAACAGTGATAGCTGCCCGCGGACACAGAGATCACACGCTGACCGCTCAGGACGCTTTCTATAACAGGGCCAGCAGGCTGAGATTCGACTCGTTTCCACGGCTGCTCCCCAAAACTATACACACGCCCATCTGAGAGAGAAACATGCTTGATAATTATACAATACTGTCTTCAGTCAGATCAGTCAGGAAGAAGGATTGGTACTAATACTAAATAAATATATTCAATTAAATTAAACAGAAAATTAATGAGAAAATACAATTTCCTGCAGATTAAAACAACCTATTTAAGGGGTCACAGAGAGGGTGAAACACAGCCATGAAAATGTAAAATTTTACTGATTTGTTGCAAAACAAAAACTCAACTTATATATCTCAGAGGAATAAATTAAATGGAAAAAATATTAAAGATAAATTTTATCCTATGACGTATGAGTTACATACACCTTGCAGAATCTGTAAACTTTTAAAAAGATGAAGATGTACATTTTTCTTATTCTTATTAAAGCGAATATTTTTAATACTGGCTTACAGAAGCCAAACAAGAAACTTACATGTTTCCCAAAAGGCAAAATAAGAAAAATTACCCTGATGTTACTTTCATGAGCTTCAGTGAATGACCAAAACTTTTGCGACTGTTGTGTTATGATGAGTGCCTCAATTGTCCTCACGGTGAAAAGATGGATCTAAAAAAAAATCATACAGTACTAACAAAAACATGCAATTTTTAAGATCCTTCTTCTTATTATTTTTTTGACATCCCAGATTTCCCAGATTCTGCAAGGTGCATGTAAACTCTTGACTACAACAGTATGCAACTGAATTATGCGGTCATTTCATCTTCATTTACGGCTTGCTTCTGACCTTCTGTCAGCAGAAGTCCATGTGAAGTCCCCAGTGCAGCATGAAGCACTGGCCTGGCCAGCAGCAGTCTCTCCGGGGTCACCCTGCAGGAATAGCCCTGCCATCTGTAGAGCACACCTTTCTCTCTAGAGTCCTCCTCTTCTCCAGAGCTGGAACAAACACATTCATTTTTGAACGTGCATGAATAACTCATGCAAAGAGCTGGGTAAACATTCTTCAAAATTCATTATGCGTTCAAATGGAAGGGAAAATAACAGCATGCCGGTTTGTAAAGCACTTTCAAATAGTAACACATTATAATAGAAATGAGTACACACCAGCTCTGTTCCTCCATCAGCATGATTTAATCCATTTCAGACGGTGTTACGGCCATTCCAGCATCTAAATGACATAAAATAGTGATTTAGAAAGGACTTCACAAGCGAAAGTACGTTAACTGACACACGCCCTTACTACAAACACACACGAGATTTGTATCGAAATTCAGCTTCCGATACATTAAAACCGCCCAAGAGAGTAAACAGAAAGTAGTTAAGCCCGTTTTAAGTTCAATAACCGTAACGTATTTACAAAACTGTGCACACTGTTTTTAGTGAAACGTAACATCCTGCAGTAGCTTACGGGAGAATGACTGTCCGCCTCTGATTTCTATAATAGGTGAAAGCTCGCGACTCAACTTGAAGTTTGTTGTGGGAACGACGGAAAGCTCGGAGGGTCACAAAAGTCTCATTGTACAGATTTAAGTAACGCGAATGCTGTCTGAAAATCATGTAAAGCATTATTATTTCGATTTCTTTAACCTTGGAGATGCATGTATAATCATGAAACTGTGAAAATAGTTGATTAAATTTAAATAAAGGTCAAATGCAGCTGTTACTGGGAATAAGTTGCAGCACACTGTTTTGATCACAATTTTAATTTTTGTTTTTATTTTGTGTGTGTTGGTATTTTGGCAATCCAAAGTATTATTTCAAGCAATCCAACCAATAAAATTGCTTTCAAATTGATATTGATGTCATTAAATATGCCAGATGTAGGATAGTGTGTATGGTCATTCAATTTAATAAAAATATTAAAACATTAAATTAAATATAATAATAAATGTATTAAAATATAAATATAAATATATAT
Organism: Cyprinus carpio; assembly: GCF_018340385.1. Taxonomy (NCBI): domain Eukaryota; kingdom Metazoa; phylum Chordata; class Actinopteri; order Cypriniformes; family Cyprinidae; genus Cyprinus; species Cyprinus carpio. The sequence goes on from NC_056605.1 coordinate 12,186,735, forward strand.
ATATATATAATATATATATATATATAAATGTAAATGTTGTTCAGAAACTCACTTCACAACAAATAATTGTCTATTTGAGACATTTGAAACAAAAATATGGAACATATTTTAATATTTCACATTATAATAGCGTTGGCCGTTTAACCATCCAGCATTTTCAACATTTTTCATTTAACTTAAGTATTTACGCCTGTAAAGCCTGACACATTCAGGAAAATAAACGTTTAGACAAAATATAATAGCCTACAATATAGTTTGCATATGTGTGTTTTTGTTGAGCATCATATTTGTTGAGCATCACATCAGGCTTTTATGGCTCATTTATACAGTGAGAATGTGAAAAAATAAAACTTGTTAAAAATGTCTATCAATATAAAAGTTATTCTTATATACACTTTATAAACAAACAGTAAAGATTTCACAGCACTAGGCCATGTACAATGACCTGAAAGGAGGACTGTCAATCAAGAGGGACATAGCTTTTTGTGTGCAACAAGTTTAACAGCAAAGTTTTGATCCAGTTATTAATTTGGAGGCCTTAGAAATTTGCATATCATATATGCTACAGTAGGCTTTCCCCCCAATCCTGCTGCATGCATAACATTCTCCGCATTCTAACCATTTCTGAGGCCCTATTGTCCATCAGAGACCCCATGCTTAAGAGCTATTAATTATGACTCAGCAATAGTGCAGACTCACGTGTCACTCTGAGTCATACAAATACTTAGAGGATCAAAAGCATGATATTGATAAAATGAGAAAAGTGGGAAACTTCTTGTCATCATGGTGACTGTTCAGGGTTTTTTTTTTTTTTTTTTCAGGAAAATGCAATGTGCTTCACCAGCAGGGGGCACAACACTACTAGTACATATTAGCTGGAATCTCTTTCACGTTGTGAAAGTTTGCCATGAACTATCCTGTAATGGTTTCATGGATAATAAAGTTAGTCCTCTGTGATTTGGCTGGTCAAAGGCGTAGCACCTCACTTGAAATGGTGAGATGGTATTCCTCGCATAACGCTAAAACCTACCTTATGTCATAACTTCCAAATGACCTCAGTTTTTGCCAAACAAACCAAAACAACAGCAACAAAAACTGAAACGATCTGTCTGACAGAACAAGACTCAGACAACCGCACTCTAAAAAACCGTAATGTCACATAAAAGTTGGCTTGGAGGAGGAAAAAAAGGTCAACAGCAAGTAACATAAAATAGAAAACAGTAAAACGACTTGGGTTTGGGGCGGAGAAACCACGAGCAGTAAAAAAGCCCGCGAACGATTGGCAGGTATAAGATATCTCTGCAGGACACCCGCAGGAGCCCAGAGTCTCACACGCACACCCTCCACATCTCCTCCCCGAAGCTCTCGTTCGTGATCTCAGCTTGTTTTCGCTTTTAGTGTTTTCTATATAAAACACACATCTTTGCCCTGTGGAACTTGGCCCTACATTTTAGTATGTGTGGTCATAAACACTAACACGGAATGGTGGGAGAGGAAAGGGGTGTGTGTGTGTGTGTGTGTGTGTGTGTGTGTGTGTGTGTGTGTGAAAGAGAGAGAGAGAGAGAGGACATGTAGGTTGAACTTCACAACACATCTGTCCTGCTTCTGTAAGTGGACCCATCAGGCCGTGCAGACTCAAGCATGTGTAATGGTCACCTTGTCTGTTTAGACCAATTAGTTAAGTCCGTCTGTCACTCTCAGCATGTGTCAGGCCTCGCTCGACCTCTGCATCTGTTCTCTTTCACGCTGTGGAGAGATGCTGATTTAGCACTGATTTAACTAGACAAGTATTGGATGGGAATTTTAGGAATGTTTCACACCGGCCAAGCATTTCTACACAAGAAATTTATAAAAGCCCTTTACATATAATTAATTAGAACCTTCCTGAGTAAGTTCACTGCTGCAAATGATGATAACAATAATAATAAGGATAAACAACATACTGGAAAAAAAAAGATTCATTGTTTCAATTAATATTTGAATTATGCTCTCCAGTAATAGTTAAAAAAAAAAAACCTGAGAAACAAGAATTATTTTCAGAGAATACACTGCCAGTGAAAGGTTTGGAATAATTTATATTTTTCAATGTTTTTGAAAGTTTTAATGTTCACCAAGGCACCATTTATTAGATAAAAATACAGTAAAAACATTAATATTATTGCAATATAAAATACCTGTTAGAAGATATCAGAATGATTTCTGAAGGATCATGTGACACTGAAGACTGGAGTAATGGCTGCTGAAAATTCAGTTTTACCATCACAGGAATAAACTACATTTTAAGTATATTCAAATAGAAAACAGTTATTTTAACTTGTAATAATCTTTCAAAATATTTCTGTTTATATTACTGATTTAGTATTGTTTTTATTTTCGAATAAATGCAGCCCTGATGAGCATAAGAAACTTTTCAAAAACATATAAAAAAAGATCTAAATTATTCCAAGACTTTTATTGAGAATATAATTTTTAATAAGAGTATTTGAATTTTTTTTCCAGTAAAAAAAAAAAGTTTAAACAAAATAACTAAAATAAAGTCAAAGTAAAGTAAAGTAACAAAAAATAGTCAAAATATATAGCTTCTATTATTTTCATTAAGAAGATAATTTTCACATGTTGCTTTGTCTTACAAATTGGGGGATAGTAGATCCCTCCTGTAATTTCAAATGTTTTACTGTTGTTTCACGCTGTGGGTGCGGCGACTCTTCTGCCACCATTCATTGGTCATTATGTCATTTAGTGTCTGTCATGCTCTCCCACAGCTCTCTGCTGTTCCTTATTCCATCAGCATCTGCTTCTAATACAGCCCCTGTATCAGGGCTTATCTGCAGCTGGTCTTCTGCGCTGTGTGTTCATCTGTGTGGGAACAGAATGTGTGTTCAATGTGTTTCTGCATTAATGCAGTAAACTCATGCAATGACTGTGGTCCAACCTAACAAAGACCTGAGCCAATGATCTGGCATGAGCCAAAATAAAGCATGCTCACCAGCACTGCAGCCCACCTGCGCTGTTTCTTGTGTATTTACTGGTGCTCTTTTGAACTATCTAAAATGAAACTTCAGTTTCGCTGCATTCCCAGTTTCAGACAGCTAGATGAAATGATCCACTGAGGAATCGAATGATCTGAGAGCAACACTGGAGAAACTTCACATTGTCTATAACAGGAAGCAGCTGTGGTTTATCAAGGAGGTTTGTGACAGCAGAGCCGCGACATGACAGCAGTGACCAATAGTCTCGCTCTCTTTTAACCCGTCCTGCTGGAAAGACCATCTCAAATAATATGATTCTCCATGCTGGCTGTTGCAAGTGGTTAACAAAAAAATACCAGATGTGGTATTATCTGAAACAACTGATTTTCTTGTTTAATTAGATGTGTTACGCTTGAAACTTTTTGAGCAGATGGGGTGAGCTGTAATAGTACTCTCACCATTTACTTCATTTATTTAAAAAATGTCACAAAATGGGACAATGTTTAAATGCATACTGCAAAAAGTGTTAACCTGTAACTGCATTAAAGAGCTATTTCTGTCAGACTTAACCCATATAAAGTAGCTTTGGTGGTATAAATGAATATATTTGGGTTTAGCCAGCAACAATTTTTACTGTTTATTTTTTGTATTTTAATGGTACCATTTTTTGGTGCATTCATACACACACACACAAACAAGCACCATTTTTTTTTTAATTCGTATGTTTTATATATTTGTTCAATAATTTCTCCAACTTCTTTAATGTTCTAGAAATATATAGTTTATTTATTTTTTTTTTTACTTAAAAAAAGTGTCAAATAAATACAGCAAAAAAACAAACACAAAAAAGTTACAACTAAGTGTTATAACCATCCCCAAATATAATAATTATTATTATTAGTAAGACAGGGTGGTTGATAAGGTGTGTGATATTTTCATATGTTCATGTTTTGATTTTGATCTATTTGTTAGGGCAAATGTGTACCAGGACAAAAGACAACAGTCTCATGTGTTTTTTTTATAAATTACACAGACTGTGTATTTGGCCTTTACATGACTAGGCCACAGAGAAGCAATTTCACTTTACACAATGGACCAAAATCATTTGAAAAATGACTAAAACACAGTCTTATTTACAACAATCACTTCGCTTGATTCCAGCACACATTCTCTAGTGTGCAGAGCATTTAGCGGCTGCATGATGCAATAACCACGGGAGACATCATTTCAAAAAACGCTGCTCTAAGCAAATTGGTGAGTGATGCGCTGAACGCTCTGATCCTGCTCGTTTCCATCATTCTGCAGGCAGAGGAAGCAGCTGGGCTCAGAAGAGTGCTGAGGTCTCTTTGGGGAACCAGGGGGAGAGATCCAGGCCTCTACACCCATCACAGTCCCACAGCGGCGGATCAGTGATCAAAGCCAGACATGTGGCGGGTGTGATGGGCAGAAGGAAATGAGGTGGGTTGCACGGTGTGGATGGGGGTGGATGATGTAGCACATCGGGCCCTGGATGGAGAGGGGGATAGAGGGGGTGTAGGAGAGCCGGCTGAGGAATGGGAGCATAGCAGTGGAGGGTGAAACGGAGGCCTCAGTGCAACATCATGGGGACAAATGTGAGGAGACGGCTGTAGTATTAATTGCTTTAACATGTGCTAAGACAAAGGGCAAATATGTGTGTGTGTGTGTGTGTGTGTGTGTGTGTGTGTGTGTGTGTGTGTGAGAGAGAGAGAGAGAGAGAAAGAGAGAGAGAGAGAGAGTGAGTTAGAGAGTGAGAGACACTTAAATAACTGAGTTTAAGGATTTTATGTGATGAGCTTTGCTTCAGACACTTCCAACTAAATTTCTAATAAATATTTTTAACACTTTATGGTTCAAATTGTTATCATTATTTAAAGGAATAGTTCACCCAAAAATGATACAGAAGAGCGTAAGCTGCCTGCGTACTAGTCATATTTGTCAAAATGGCGCTACGCTGATTTGGAGAGAGACAGAGGAGAGGAATTGTTGAATAAAGTCGTTATTTTTGTTTTCTTCGTGTACAAAAAGTATTGTCATCGCTTCATAACGTTACGGTTGAATCACTGATGGCAGATGGACTATACTGATGATGCTTTCATACTTTCCTGGACCTTGACACTGTTATTTATTTGGCAGTCTATGGGACAGTCTCAAGCCTCCCTATTTTCTTCCAGAATATCTTAAATTGTGTTCCGAAGACGAACGAAGCTTTTATGGGTTTGGAACGATATGGAGATAAGTGATTAATGACAAAATTTTGATTTTGGGATGGAGTATCCCTTTAATATATATTTTATGTTCGGCTTGTATTTGTACTACACACATATTAGAATGCCCTTAAGTACTTAAGGGCAAGAAGTAAGTTCTTTATTAAATGGCAGTATACACAAAATCAGACACTTACAGTCTATACACATTTGGGGCTTACTTACTGCACATTGAATTGGGATAGGATAAAATATTTTTTATAATAAAACATTACATATTTCACCTTTAAGCAACACTGCTGGCATTGAATGTAATTACATCTGTTTGTTTGAGCAGTCAAAATAACATTGACTCAACTAGGGTGTGTGTGTGTGTGTGTGTGTGTGTGTGTGTGTGTGTCCAAATAATGGAACACTATTTGCTATACTTTTTGGTGTTGTTAGTGGTGTGGAAACTGCACACTTTAACTTTAAGAGTATATGGGGCACGCTTTTGGAGGACGGTAGAGGAATGGTCTTCTGACGAATTCTGACAGCCGTGCTGGACGACTCGGAGCGGCAGACTGCACAGCTCTCACATGCCTGAACAGGAAATGAGAAACAGGTGCACAGATGAAAGAAGAGTATCTACAGAGGGGCCCTGAAAAGTATAGCCTCAACCCTACTTCTCCTTCGCTCTTTCCCCCACATCACCTGTCATACATACTACAGTATGTCTCTCTTGCTAATATGACATGTAACCTAAGGACACTGAATGAAGCACCATATATTGGTCTTTTTTATTAGAAGTTACTGGACTTCTCACTCAGGGGGAATTTCCTGTCTCCTGTTTCCATCTTCTCTAACTGCTTTGGGTATACCTGTATTACTTTCTGTTTGATTCATGCTGTATGTTTTCTGGTTGTGACTACTTGAGTCGCATTTCAGAGTTTAAAATGATCTGTCTTAAATCACCGCTTCCCGTAAAGACAGAGTATCCTGACATACAGTGGTAAGGAGTTCTGTCAGGCTTTAGTCTTACCTCATTGGCCAGCTTCATAAATCGCTGTCGGGAGCTTTTTTGGTTCTGGTTATGATTTTACATAAGCTGAACGTCAATATGATTCTATTAACAGTGGGTGAACCTCACAAAACCTGTGAAGAAGTCATATTTTACTGTTGCCTGTTATTATTATTATTATTATTATTATTGCATTGTGACAGTATATTTACAATGATGTAGTATTTATTGTACTAAATTTGTCTTTTTATTTAAAAAAAAATAATCATCACTATGGAATATATATATATAAGTATGTGTGTGTGTGTGTGTGTGTGTGTAATTATTATATTTTATAATAGTATAATTAATATAAATAAATAATAATAAATTATAATAATAATTACAATTATTAATAGTAATTTAAATCAGCAAAATACTGTAAAATTTAAAAACTGTATTACAGTTACAATAATCTAATGGAAAATATTTTAAAAAGTAAAATGTCTAGAAAAGTTTACAAACTTTTAATTTAGTATTTATCAAAAATAAAAAATCTGTTGCTTTCGTGGTAAAAATGTGATTTGGACATGTTTTTGTGAGATTCTAGTGTCAGTTGTTTTGAATGTGCTGTAAAAAAAAATTGTTACGAGGAGATGTAAAGGATTTTGAGCAATGTAAGGTCGGCATGGTCTAAGTCCAAACCAGTAAAACATACCAAGTTTCCCTCAGAGAGGTTAAAAAATGTTTTTCTGTTCTGTCCACCTCATTATTTTCACATTTGGAATGCACATCTGTGGTTGATGTGACATTTAGACCTGATTAAAGCTGAGGTGGTATGAGCACTACTTCCCTTATGCTCCAATGACCCGCAATGCTTGAGAATTCCATCCAAACTTGTAAACCTCCAGTCCAAACCCTCTTTGCCTGAGTGCCGGGGCTTTACGAGGTTGTCAGGTGGTGTGTGCGCTGTGTGAGAGCAGTAACACGCCAGCAGGGATTGAACCCAGCCCAGCGAGGAACGGTCTTCCCAAGGCCGGGCACAGGGCAGGCGTTGAGTCATGCAGAGGGGAGCAAACTCAGCAAGGCTGACGATGTCCTGTGAATGAATATTTACAGAAATGAATATCTCAATTCCTATTACTGATCCTTAAATGCCAAGCATTCAGTCATTGGTGCCAATGTAGAATATTGATATTTCAAAGCAAAATACAAATTATTATAATTTTCTGAGAACTAAAAAACCTGACAAGTGTATCTTAAAATGTAGTGGTAACTGATAATTATTTCCTAATCTTTAGTTACTCAAAGTTTGCTTAAAAATGGCATAGGGCTAAACACAATGATTCAAAGAATACCGTTCACAGGATCAAAAACCAATCAATTTATCAGATTAACAAAGGCCTTTCCGTGTCTGAGGAAACATGAACTATAGGTAAAAGTAGCTCTTTTGTTACAGCAAGTCTTGCTGCTCAAATAAAAAGGCGGTTTTTGGCATGAGTACACTTGTACTCTTGCTTTCAAGTACATTGAAAACACATGTGTGGAAGCTGATAAAAGGCACACTTTTCCTCCATAAATTGGCAGAGACTGTACATTCACACACATATATAAATTTATGGACTAAGCATTGCAGTAATGTCATCAAGCACATTACTCTTATTTGGATAGCTGTATCATGACCTCTCCAGCGACTGCGTATTCGTGAGCCCTTCAAAATCCCTGGCTGTTGCGAGAACAAATGATGAAGATAAGCAATGCATGGCCTGTGTTCAATTCATTCCTCCGGCGCTCCTATACTGTGTTTATGACTGTCCAGCCTAATGACAGCTACACTGTTAACCAAGTGCATCTCAGTTACACACCATAAATCATCAAGACTTTTGTTGCTCAGGAAAAATACCTCCAGTCATATTCCAATTGGCAAAGTATACTGCTTTCATAACCTACATTAGGGACTATATACTTTTACTGTAGGATTTGCAGCAGAGATGAATTTTGTTCCTCTCATTCATTTACATATTAGACTAAAAACACCAGTATAGAATAAAGACCAACCTCTTTTTACCGCAGAATAAAGTGTGGTTGTTAATTTGGTAGTGCATGAAATGACACTTTTAGGGTGTTCATGAAAGTTAAATGTTTCTTTAGCAACCTTTACAGTTTTACAGACCAACTGATATTACAATCTGAAGTCTGTTGGCTCTTGTTGATTAAATGTCTTATGATCCACTTTGTTTCTGCAGCATTGGAAGGGACATTTCCAGCTTTCCTCACTTTTTTATTTACAAAGACCAACATCTGTGGCCTTCCTATCAGCTGCCAGTGGCCACACGGCTGCTGCACTGACTCCAGTGTTGGAAAAAAGCTTGTTCATGCAATGATGCAATTAAATAAATTTTTTGAATGCATTATGAGGGTTAAAGTTGGGAAGTTATGTTTTCTGTGCAACCATACAATTAATAAAATGCTCTACTTATGGATCACAGGTCCATGATTCCATTAAAAGATAAGTTTGCAGTTTTTTAAACAGCATTGTTTTGGGCCAACAATGGCAGTAGTATACATGTACTTTCCTTCTCAGTGTTACTTTTACCAAGATAACCCCATTTATTTGTCAGCAAAAGTTCCCAAGATAACGCAAAACACAGACTTTTGTGAAAACTACAGATTGTACTTCCGTGTTTTTTTATCCCACTCACAGACAGTCAGATTGAGCCCAGTGCATTATAAGTATATTAATCTATATGAATATACAAATCACTTTTCTACTGCAGAGAAAGCCCAATTTTCTTAAAGGCCCATCTTTCCAGGTTTTAATTTACCCTTTTAACATACACTGTAAACCGGCAGTATTTCCTGAACTGGGAACTAAGGAATACATTTACATTCAGTCATTTAGCAGATGCCTTTATCCAAAGTGACTTACAAATTATGACAATAGAAGCAATCAAAACAAACAAAAGAGCAATAATATGCAAGTGCTATGACAAGTCGTTTTATATATACACACAACAAAAGGAAAACAAGTAGATATAGAAAAAGAACACAGAAAGCTAGTGTTAGATGCCTCTTTTTTTAAGTGCAAGGCTAGAGGGTCAAGTAAACAAATAGATAAAATCGAATTAGAATAGAGAGTGCTTGTCACAGGGTCAAAGATGAAAGAGATGTGATTTTAGCCATTTCTTGCTAAGGATTCAGTGTCACAGCTATGATGAGATAAACGCACAAAGAAAATGAAGATTAATGCAAACAGTCTTTAAAGCTTTAAGAAAATGAAGTCAGGTAGGATCACACGTTTAAAAAGACCACATGAGCGTAATAAATGCCAGTAAAGCCACATGAGCGTAAATCCAATCAATGACAATAATCAGATGAAGACAGAAACTAGGTCACACAGTGCACATGAGGGATGATGACAACAAAAACAGTCCAGGGTCGTGACACTCACCTGCTTGAATTGAATACTTTGTAGGGAATACTGTCTTTATTTCATTATAAAATTTGCCTCTTTGCACTCTATATAAAACCTTTGAATTGTGATATTAATTAATACTGCTACAGTGAAAACCTTCACAAAAAGCATGTGTAACTGTGCAGTTCAACAGCAGAGGGCAGAGTATATGTCCACTGGTTGACTGAGCAGCTGCAGACATCTGTTTCAGAAGAGAGCTGTGATTGAGCCCCCTGCTGTGCACTGGTGGAAACAGAGACTTCACAGCACCAGCACACCATACTTTAGTTTTGATGATACAGTGTAACATAACAGACAATTCCACATTATACCACAATTGGCCCAGCTGCTTTTGAAGGCGACACTTCTGAGGTTTTTGGCAGTTTTTATTTATGAGCACTCAGCAGCAGCATGAGCAGCTGTATTTCCATGATGACAGAAGACATACACATCCCTAAGCTCTCTCCAGTTCTGCATTTATTTAGTTGTGATCATGCCCTCAGAGACTGTTAACACAAGAACCACGGCCAAGCGCAGTTATGTGCGTCTGGATTGCTAGTCAGTTTTTTGCACGTCGGGCAAAACTAAAATGAGATTAAATTACAGTTCAACACAAGCTCAGCAGTCAGCTCAGTACACTAATACAAATGTCCATTTAACCAGTGTTTTTTTTTCTATGGTATTATGTTCAGAAAACTAGTGTTATCCTGTTCTCTCGCCTTCTCTGTGCCTTTCTGTCGTTCTTCCTCCCTCTCACTGAGAATCTGTCATTTACGTTGCTGTATGTGAGCACAACACATTAATCATACAGTATGCACTTCTGCTGTTTATGATTCTAGGCGATGACAAGCAGAAACCTCAACAATACAGAGACAGCTTAAAGGAGGATATTTCTGTCTTATGCTTTCTCGTACTGTATACTTATATTTGTCTTAATGGTAGAAGAAAACAAAGATTGATTTCACTGTATTCCCTCACCAGATCTCCGTCACGTATTCTGCTGTTTGCTGCAACCACAGTAGATTGGTGTAAGATGACTGTACGTCCATATATAATTAAACACCTCCAGAAGTAAAAAAAAAAAAAAAAAAAAAAAAAAAAAAAAAAAACACTGAGAGCACTGAGAGAAAATACAACTTTCTCAATAATTGATGACAAGAATCAAATGTTAAGTCATGAATATGACATAGATCTTATGTCATTCAAAATACACACTGTTGAAATGATGAAAACAAGCATATGTTTTATGAATGTGTTCTCTTTTTAGTAGACTGTGAGTGTTTGCAGGCAACCGGACAGAAGCGATCCATTTGTCCATTACAGAAATGTTTAGTTTTTTTGTATGTTTATAATATATTATAATAATAGCTATGCTGACATTCACACAAGTGTCATACTGCTTCTATATAACTGTTCAGTAAACAAACAGTTAAAATTAAGATATAATATTACAATCTACCTGCAATCTATCATTTAATCCTGGATGGATCTCAAAGACACTTACACCATAATCTTATAGTCAATAATCATCAATATAATCATTACAATATATATGATATTTTCTATCCCCTAATCATAAACATAACTCACAGAAACCTTTCTGCATTACGATTTTCGGTCTCTTTATATTAAGTGGCCTTAACTACTACTGTATGTACTTACATTTAAATTAATAATTTTATACAAGGCATTTATTGTATACATGCATGTTTTAAATTGTATTTATACAGTATATTAAAAAATCATTTGCAAGTAATTACATCTGTAATTAATTTCTGTAAATACATTAATTATTGCATAACAGCAGCAAATGTGTTTTACAATACAATATAAATGCAATAAGTACATTGAACTTATTTTTGATGTAAGTACATAGTAGTTAAGGCCACTTAATATAAAATGGGACCCGATTTTCATTTAAAGTAGTGTGTTTCTCACACTGTAGGTGATTTCAGGTTTTATTGTACATGTTAAGACATTTGGTCCTCATTATAGGTAAAACTTGACCTATACACACACACACACACACATACACTAGCCTCTCTGTGCCCTCTCTCTTTCAGGGCGCCTGGCAGGGCTTTGGAAGAGCTTGGCACGGCCACAAGCATGTGTGTAATTTTATACAGGCGTTCCGTTCTCATTGCATGCCAGTTCACACATCCGCCATTTCAAACTGCTTGCCCTGTAAAAATGCATACGGACTCCGCATACCACAAAACATGGAGCATTCACTTGGCACGCAACGTTCCGACACAGCGCACACACACACACTTACATACATACGCCTGTCCATATCTTGCCCCTGCGTTGTCTCAATTATACTGTAGGTTTGATCTGGGCCACACATGCTTTCCATTTTATTCCCCATGACGTCACAATTGCCAAATGAGCAGATGATGTTTGGGGAGGAGAGGTGAATGAAGAGCAACTGGATTTGACATATAATGATATCCTGCTGAAATGAAATTCATCAAATAGTAATTATACTCCTTCAAAAACAAACCAAACATTGAACAGTTCAAAGTTCGTCACTGGAAATTGGAGGACTGAAATTAAAACTGATTGAAAATACAGAAACTTAGGAAAGAAAAACACTACACTTTCATTAGTCATGCAGATCTGGCCACAAACTATATAGCTAGCAGCATGCTGAAAGTTTTTCTGCTCTATTTAGTTAGATATCAAAACTTCATTCCCTCAAGAATCTCTTCAGTCTTGAGGGAGAAGATATCAGAGGAGTCTATTTTTATAGCTCAGGTATGAGTGAACGAATCGTGGAGCACAATGCACCTCTCATCCGTTCAGCCGTTCACGAAAGAGCTTTGACTTTCATAAAGGTTTCTTAAATGCAAACTAACAGCATTTGTGTTTTGGGTTGTGAGGAGTGTGTCTCTAATCATACAGCGTTAACAGCAGGTCACAAAAATGTTGGAGCCATGGAGGACAGGGACTGCTCAGCACACAAGACAGGAAGTTGTTTTACTCACAGCTGGTCCTGGGAATGTGAAGAGCGTGAGATGGCCGGAAGAGAAAATACATGGCATGCTGTACAGAAATAAATGTGAACCAACATACAGTGTACAAATACATCTTCACTGAGATTCCTTAATGTGGTGACACTTTAAAAAAAAGTCCTATTAGTTAACATTGGTTAATGCATTAATATTAACAATGAGCAATACGTTTGTCACAATATTTGACAACTTTGTTAATGTAAGATAAATATGACTGTTCATTGTTAGTTCATGTCAGCTCAGATCCATTAAATAATATTAACATATACAACTTTTGATTTTAATAATGTATAAGTAAAGCTGAAATTAACATTAACTACGAAATCCTTTTCATTTGTTTTTGATTGTTAGTTCATGTTAACTAATGCACTTAACTAATGTTAACAAATGGAACTTTACTGTAAAGTGTTGCCTGTAATGCATTATGCATCTAGACATAACACACTTTATATCAGCTTTGCCCCTTTTTTAATGTTTCCATTCTTGTGCATGATAAATCATCTTGGGTGTGATTCAATACTACATGATATTCTAAAGATCTTCCATTTGATCTTCTATTAAAATGTAAATAAAAATAATTAAGAGGAAAGTAAAAAGTAAATACTTTTTATACCTCCAAAATGTTTTTTTGTTTCTGCTAATGTAATTAAGGCAGCTTGGACAGACAAAAATTATATTAAAAATATATATGCTACAATTGTTTTTTGTTGTTGTTGTTGTTGTTGTTGTTTTGTTTTGTTTTTTTACATTAATTTCATTATTAAGTGAGTATGAGACCAGTTTATATATTGGGTGGTCGGTTCTCATTTGGCAGGAAATTTCAGGTTTACATTCATTCTTGTGTGTTTGCATTTGTAGTATGGTGCTAGATATGCTACTTACTTGCTCAGACAACAGCATGATTAGCCACACTGAAGAGCTAGTTAAGAAAAGTATTCATTAGTAACTTGCAGTTTTATGTTTTAAGCACAGATGGCGATAGAGATGTCAAAGTTCTTCAGAAGTTCTTCAAGGTTTAGTGGAGGTTTAAGGAATAACATCATAGCCTAACATGTTTCAGCCCTACCCATTTGATTAAATCTTAAAATCACACCCAGCGTTATTTCTCACTGAACGTTTGGATTCACATTTTTACATTACAGATGTTAAAGTTATATCATTTATTCATCAGCATGTCATTCTGACTCTGTATTATTTAATTCTTTTGTGAATCACAAAATATTTAATGTTATCAGAATGTCCAAACTGCACTTTTACATGAAAGTGGCTGTTGATTTATACAGCCAAGCTCTAAAAGTGACAAACAAAAAAATATATGATATTTGTGACCCTAAAGCACAAAACCAGTCATAAGGGTAATTTTTTCCAAATTGAGATTTATGCATCATCTGAAAGCTGAATAAATAAGTGTACAACAATGATGTATTGTTAGGATAGGATGATATTTGGCCGACGTACAACTATTTGAAAATCTGGAATCTGTGGTCCAAATAAAGGTCTTAGCAATGCATATTACTAATCAAAAAATAAGTTTTAATATATTTACAGTAGGACATTTACAAAATATCTTCATGGAACATGATCTTTACTTTTTCCAAAAATCCATAATTGCGACTTAAGACTGGGTCACATACATGGCTTATTTGTTATAACCGAAAAAGCAACTGCAAATGATTTGTATAGTGCTTTTGGTCTTTCCGATTCATAACCCATTTTCACTGCACAGCAAACACAAGTTCAAGTTCATTTTTGGATGAACTTATCACCTGAATGTGTCACGAAAGCCGCTCCATGTTTCTTTAGCTACAGAGATTTTGGCGTGTGAAGGATTTTCATCAGAAAAATCAATGAAAACAAAGGCCCAAACATTCTCTGATGCTCAGGCACATGTAAACAGAAGAATGCTCGTGGCTTATGTCCAGAGGGTCAGTAATCAAACATTTAACAATAAAGATTCAGTAAATAACATCTGGCCTGTGTTTATCCTCAACATAAGACACCCGGACTGTATATATTCTATACAGATCTTGTGACGATAAAATGGAGTGTGTGTGTGTGTGTGTGTGTGTGTGTGTGTGTGTGTGTGTGTGTGTGTGTGTGTGTGTGTGTGTGTGTGTGTGTGTGTGTGTGTGTGTGTGTGATGCGAGGGCGTTTAGGCCAAACAGCTGGAGTCCTGGTGTAGACGCCTCAGAGTTCCTGTCCAGCTGAGCAGAGGGTGGAGAAGACTTTACACCTCTCTGACACACACAAACAAACCAGCTCTCTAACACTCTCAGACAAACAAACACAGAGGGCTCAGGATATCATCCAAGAAAGTGCAAGTGAAGACTGATCTGATGCTTTTCAAGGGTTAGACTTGAGCCCTTCTTTCTTTCACTGTCTTTTATGTCTTTCACTGCCCGTCTCTGTATATATCACTCACTCCATCTGCCCACATGATTTGAATTAAGTTCAGACTGACTACCTCTCATCAAATAAGACCGACTGGCCGTTTGATGGAAAAGCTGACACACTGAGTGACTGTGTAAATAAAAGACTGTTTAAGTATTTAGATGTGTGTGTTTGTGAGTGTGGCTGGATGGAATGTGTGAACAAGTGTTTGAATATTAATAAGAGAATATTTAGGTTTTGGAAACGGTGGAAAATGTGTCGAAAAAATAGTTAGCGGATTCATATGAGATGGTCGGCTAGAACACATTAGTCTACACACCATCCAGTTTAATTTTGACAGAAAATGTGATTTTAAAAAAAGGTGCAGATTTGATACAAATGAATACAAACATAGAATAAAATAATATTTTATTTTTCTTTAAAAGGTACCATAAGCATGTACCACAGATAATAAAAACTAAATTTAAATATGAAATGTTTCTTACTCAAACACATCACTTCCCCCAGAAGGCCTTTATTAACCCCCCCGGAGCCATGTGGAGTACTTTCATGAAGGATGGATGCGTTTTTTGGGGGCTTCAAAATCTAGACCCCCATTTACTGCCATTATAAAGCTTGGAAGAGCCAGGACATTTTTTCAATATACGTCAATATACAATATAAGTTACACTCTGACTGTATTCATCTGAAAGAAGAAAGTCATACACCTAGGATGGCTTGAGGTGAGGGGTAATTTTCATTTTTTGGGTAAACTATCTCTTTAATACTCATACTGTACACAATTCTTTTAGGTACATAGGTTCATGCCTAAACCATTCTGGTATGTAATAGCCATTGTAATGAAGCAATCCATTCCTGATGATAAAAGTTATTCCCAATCTACATTTTGTCCCAGTTCATGCTGAAATACATTAAATGACTAAAGTTAAACCATGAATGATATAGAAATTCCTCCTCTGGGTCAACCAGTGGTTTCATATCCTGATCCACAGAAATAGAGGGCTGTGTGAACTCTTCTTTGGTGTATATAGTGGTATATAAGTGACTCCACAACACTGGCCTGTGTACAAATTTCAGAGCCCTCAGCAGACAGACAAATACTGAGTAAGTTCAAGTGAAGGATAACCACAGAGACATTACAGAAAACCAACCTCTTGTGTCTCCCGCTGTCTCACTGATAGGGCAGCATAGCAAAGGCATTACCCATCAAACAGCGGGTGTTTTTGCTCTCTTGTTTGGTGTCTAGTGGTTCACCACAGTTTGGTGGGATTAACTTGATTAATAGCACAAATATTCTCTGCACAGATCAGAAACGCAATATTTCTCAGCATTATCTTGACCTGATTATTTTGAAATGATTTAAACACCTCCATTCCTGCCAAACAAATATGAATATGTCCAAAATATTTTGGTTTTATTCTAGGGCTACATTATGTTTTATTCTGGAGCTATCTGTATGTATAGGAATAAAAAATCAGAACCAACAAAAGGAGTCCGAGCAGAAGCTATGAAAAGTAAAAGTTGGAAATCTCATGTCTCCTCCAGAGTTTTAGAAAAGATTGTCAACAATGACTCAAACTGTGCTTTATTTTGCCTAGATACCGATGCTGCAATCAAAAGTCATAAATTCTTCTTCTGCAAAATTTTCTAAGGGATTTTTAAAGGGTTAGTTTACCTTAAAAATGAACATACTGTCATCATTTACTCTCCCGTGTTGTTCCAAACCTGCCCGACTGTCTTTCTTTGGCAAAAGAGGATATAAATGGATCAAAACGGAGACTTTTTTTATGGGTTTGTTTTGATGACTGTGTAAACAATAACATCATGCGCATTGTGTGTACCCACAGATGTATAGGTAGATTAGACGCGTCCACGATCTAAATAATAGGTAACGTTAATCTAACTATTCATATCTATGGCTGTACCTGCATGAATGGTCATGTGACATGCGTTTTACTGCATGAATGGTCATGTGAGATCGTTTCTAAAATGCAGCGGAAACACCAGTGTAGATGAGGATCGTTTTCATTCTAAAACACCGTTTTAAAATGAAAACGCACTGGTGTAAATGGGGCCTAAGAAACAAAGTAATACAGGTTTGGAATGACATGAGTAAATTATGACAGATTTTTCATTTTTAAGTCGTTATGAAAGTGGTAATACAGGTTTGGAATGACATGAGTAAATTATGACCCATACTCAGAATTCGTGCTCTGCATTTAACCCATCCGAAGTGCACACACACAGAGCAGTGAACACACACACACACTGTGAACACACACCCGGAGCAGTGGGCAGCCATTTTTATGCTGCGGCGCCCGGGGAGCAGTTGGGGGTTCGATACCTTGCTCAAGGGCACCTAAGTCATGGTATTGTAGGAGGAGAGAGAACTGTACATGCACTCCCCCCACCCACAATTCCTGCCGGCCCGAGACTCGAGCTCACAACCCTTCGATTGGGAGTCCGACTCTCTAACCATAGGCCACGACTCCCCAACAGTCTACAGATTTTTCATTTTTAAGTCAACTGTCCCTTTAAGCAATTTGAGCAAAAACATCTAAACGATTGATGTGTAACTGAAACACAGTCATAAACTCCATTAGGCCTCCATTAAGTTATGAACGAGGAAACTCTGAGCGACAAAAATGTCCTTTAGGCATGCATATGGTCTCGGTGTATGTGTGGATGTATAAGAACTTCCTCTCTCCCAAGTTCTCTTTGTCTTTGGGAATGCGCTGTACTGCTGGAATCAGAGGGCATGGAGTGTGCTGTGGATCATGTAACAGAGCACATCTATCACTTAGCCTCCATTTGTGCAGGCCTCGCCTCTGAGCACATGGAGAGGGAAGGGCAGAGTGAGGGAAGGTAGGAGAGAGGAAAAGAGGGGGGTCGGCATGAACAGGAGTGTCTTTGTAAAGCACCCGGGCATTCCGTGCTCTGAGTGCTGTGACATCCAACCCCTCACAATGGGGCTCCTTTAAGACTCCAGGAGCGGAGCTTGGGGAACACGAAGGGGAAATGAGTTAGTACAACTCTACAATCCCACATCAAATTCACTGTCATGGCCTCCGCAGGGAGCCACGCAGCCTGTGCTTGGGCCCGTACGTCACCTCAAATTCACCCAAATCCTCTATTTTCACATACCATTAAAGGCAGTGGCCTGTGACTCTATAAACTCATCTGATGTAAACCCATGTCCAGATCTCAGATGGTGGTAATGGAAACTTTATTACAAGGTTCAAGACATGAAATTTCCGAACATTTACTTCATCTTGACCCTCCTGCAACTATGAATTACCACATGTATTTTTTGGCAGATGGAGTTTTCAAAAGCGTCTAAATTTGACCTTGTAGAATGACCTCGCATTCAGAGCTCATGTTAACCCACTGAATGATCCAAGACTAATAAATGCAATACCCATCTTATAAAGAAACATTAGTTGAACTCTGTCCCGACCACCAGTTACATGCTGATCGAGTTGGTCTTTGTGTCCTAACCTGAACCAAATCTTGTTATTCCTCGCTCATCTTTCTATGAAAATGACTTAAAGGCACTGAAATGAATATGAATGTTTCTATATGAATTTACTCACCTTCATATCATTTCAAACCTCATTGTTTTTTGTCCAAACCATGAAAGTAAATGGGGGTTAATGTTGTTTTCCACCCCACTGAATCCCACTGTATGTACAAAAACAGTTGAAACTTTTTCTAAAATATCTTTTTTTGTGGTCAGAATATATAATATAATATAATATAATATAATATAATATAATATAATATAATATAATATAATATATATAATATAATATAATATAATATAATATAATATAATATAATATAATAAATTTAAATGCACATTCTAATATTTTTGTTAAACATAAAATAATATTGAAAAAATAGAAAAATACAGTGAATATAATCAGTTCTGTTTTTTTTTTTTTTTTTTTTTTTTTTTTTTATTTAGTTAATGGTAAACATCAAAGAGCTGACTATAAAATGTCAAGCTTAAAGGCAAAAAGTGGAAACTGCATGATTTTGACTGAATCCTTGAATTGTTTTTGTTTGCTAGAAAAAGTTTCCAGCTGTCACCATCTCTTGCCTTTTTGAACAATCCACAGTGTTAATAAAGTTGCTTATTAGTTATGGCTATGAATATTAAAACACTGCATTCTCTGTTTACAGACATGATGTAACCATGCAAAGATGGCTGACAAGAAAATTTTCACAAATCCAACCTAATACCTCAAATTATAAATCATTAAAACATAACATTTTTAAAACATTTTTTTTTTTTATTTGTTTGCTTAAAAATTGATTTCTGTTAATTTTCAACACCACCAAGAAAAAACTTCTATAGTGCACCTTTAAAAAAACGCAACCTCAAACCCAGCAATTTTACTTGGCTGGTTGAATGAGTTGAATGTCCAGAGGGCAGAAGCACTCACAAACATGCAACTGGTGTTTCAAATGCTGTGTTAACATTCAAAACTCCATAGTGACTGTCCTTTGGGGCAGAGAAATTCAAATCAGTTTCAGTTTAGTTTCTCTTCAGTGGCAGCTGAAGCCCAGAGTCAAATCCTTACACTACCAGATGGCACGGCGCTTGACAGTACGTGGATGTGTGTTTGTATTTGTACGTGTGTGCGGCATAATGTGTGGCCTTCAAAGCTCTTCTGACTGCTCAGAGGCAGCAAGGGATAGAGGGCAAAAAGAAGAAAATGAAGGAATAAATAGGATGGAGGACAAGAGAGGTTGGAGAGGGATAGTTTTGGATTTTGAACATAGGTCTGTTTGAGTTTGATTAATAGGACTCTTTCTCCCTGTTTTTGTATCCCCAGTTTTAATTAAAGGGACCCCCTGGAGAGAGGGAACACTGCATACCCTGACAGATATGACTGCTGAGCAAAGAAAGGCAGTCAGTTACAGAAATGTAAATATAACAGAGCTCACAAAGGAATATGCAAAGACATTTAGCCTGCCCAATTAATGAGCTCTAACTATGATTTCAAGCTTCTTTGTTTGTTTCCATTTCTCTATCTTTGGGTTAATCCTGTGTCAACATCAACAGCAGGTTAACATATGTGTGTGTGTGTGTGTGTGTGTGTGTGTGTGTGTGTGTGTGTGTGTGTGTGTGTGTGTGTGTGTGTGTGTGTGTGTGTGTGTGTGTGTGTGTGTGTAAAACAATGCCAATGTTACAAAATATGACATTAAAAAGTGTATAAATCAAATATAACAATAAAAAGTGTTTTTTATTTATTTTGGAATAAATGTAAAATGCTTAAAAACACTAACTTGATGAGATTTATACTTGGCTTGAATATATAATATTACACTGTTAACTTAAAAATACAAAATAGGTATATATTTTTTTCTTTTTCTGACAATGTAAGTAATGTTTATTTAACCAAGAAAATGAATTTACATTTGATTTATAAAAAAAATCTAAATATTTTTTTTTTTACTTTGCCTCCTCATTTCAGAACACAAATTTTTAGGAGGAACAAAAATGCATATTCAGTAATTAGCTTCTTGGCTCACACTTGTGACCAAGTATGAACTTTTTTTTTTATTACACTACTGGCAACACCATTAGTGGAGAAGGATCAGTAGTTGGGATTTTGGCCATGTTAACATCAGAAGCGCCTTACAGTTCAGTTCTCTTATACCAAACCCCTCCTCACACCAATTAAAGCACATTTAGATGGAGCTTTGTCCTCTTTCCTTCTGGTTTTCTTTCCTGGATGCCTTATTTTTCTATTTAGCACCTTATTATGATCTTTCTCCCGGTCTAACGAGATGAGAAAATACTTGCTCAGTACGTGCTCCTTTGGGAGAGCAGAGCAGAAAAGAAAGAGCAGAATGGAAGACGGAGTAATGGATAAGTGTAGGTGAAATGAGATTAAAAAAAAAGCAGAGGTGAAAGCTCAGACTCACAGTGAATACGGAAGCTGTGAGAACTGTGCTCTATAATATATATTTTTTATTCTGAAAAATGAGATGTAAGAAAGTGAGAAACAGACTGCACTGCTCACACATCAGTCATATCTCGCAGGACTGATTATTTGATCAGGACACTGTTTGTGGCTTCGTTCTTTGTAGAATATTTCTCAAGCAGCAAAATCATATTTCACAAACTTGCAAAGATGTAAATTCCATCATAAGTGATTCACGTTTCATAGGTTCTTTCCTTTTACGACCGCAACATTAATCATCGGTGGCCTGGCCGAGGGTCAGGACCACAAAATTGTAAGAACCAGCAAGCAGACAAGGAAATTCTGATTCAGATTTTCATAATCCAGATTTCTAAACTGTATGAGTTTATATAGAAGCCTGTTTCCACCACAGAGATTTTAAAATAAGAAGTCACACTGTGATACATAAAGTTACAATTACAGGAAATAAAGCCACAAGTGCAAGATACAGTCACATTGTGAGAGAGTCACAAGTAGAAAAAAAGAATCTGCAATTGCGAAATATCACTTAAAAAGTCTATTGTGAAATGTGAAATAGTGATTCATGGGTTTGCACAATGCTAACACTAATTAGCTTCCTGCCTCACACTTTCTGAAGATTATGGCCCTATCCTAAATGGAACACTTCATGTGCACTTGCGGTCCTGTGTCCGTTAAGTCCATGAGACTGTAGGGTGTCTCATTTTAGGCTCGAGAGTGCCCCCTTTGCGGCCGCTATGCACCCTCAATGTGCATTTCTGCTGAACCCGCAGCGGGGCGAGCTCTGCAGCAGACTTTTACCCAACAGTCAAAGTGGCATTACGTCATGAAAGTGCGAACTCAGAGGAAGACCGTGAGGGTTTAGGTGGACAGGGCCTATTAGTGAAGTTTCTTTCCTGGAAGCCTTATTTTTCTATTTAGCTCCTTATTATCATCATCCTCCCTCTCTTACGAGATGAGAAAACACTCATCACGAGTATCTGCTCCTTTGGGAGAGCAGAGCAGAAAAGAAAGAATGGAAGAAGAAGTAATGGATAACTGTTCGAAAACAGTCATTATTTTTTGAATTCCATTTTGGGGAATATTCTGTTGAGGAATAGAATTTTGTTCTTATGCACCATTGACAACAAGGATCTCAGGTTTTGCTGAGCAGTCAGGTGGTGTCCGTGTCTGTGACCAGCTGATGAAGTTAAAATTAACCCAATGATGACAGTGCAAATTGCTACAAACCTGGCACCCTGCTGTAAAGTGCATCTGTCTGACACACACTCACTCACTTGCTACAGCTGGGTATACACGCTTACTCTGCTTTGATGTTCAGGGCCTCAGCGCTCCAAAAATAAATGCAAGAGCAGTTTGCCACTCTAGAGACACATATTCCAATGAGTCACTCTGTCAGTCCCCAAAGAACACGGCACAGAAGAGAGACAAGGCAAAGAACGAGGAGAACCTGAGCGACAACTGACAGAGGCATGTATATATTTATATATGCAAAATTCTTACAGTATGTGTTTATGGCCACGGTTTGATCCCATAAATGTAATTTGCTGACTTTAAAAAATGTTCAAGGGTAAATGTAAGTATATAGAACCGTGACACATTTTTTAAAAATAATTCTTTGATGAATAGAAAGTTTAAAAGAACAGCATTTCTTTAAAAAAAAAAAAAAACGAACTTCAAATTTTACACAGTAGTTGAATACACATACTTAAATACATACATACTGTACACCTATACATTCCCCCCACATTTCTGTTTTTAAATCATCCAGAATCATCTGTTTTTCAAATGTAGAGCATACAGTCATTTGTTTTTAACCTGGAGCATCATGGATGTTTACTGTTACTTTATTGTAATAGTGTTCCTGACCTTTAATGAAGTGCAGCTGGACTATGTTCAGAAATTTCTATTTTTCAGGCTTTCTGCAAACACAGACCTCCGTTCTCTGCAAAAACACAGTGAACTGTATTACAAATACATTACATGGCAAAATATATAATTGGATGTTCCAACACATGCACTCCTCTGCAAGAAACAGGATATTTGAATAAGACTGAGCACACTCTGTTCAAACACATACTGAGAATGACTGCAATGAAAGCTAAGGATAATATTGATGGTGAAATGGTTGGCTAGATGCCTTTCTTGAAAATTAATCACTTATTATTTGAGTTTCTGCAAACATTTGAATAGTCTGTCTATAATTCTGAGTGATTTTACTTTTATTCATTGGAATTTTCAAACAGAACAGCAAATCAGAGTTTTTACTGAACTGGGAATAAAACTCTTTCCACTGCAATCAGCACTGCTGTCATTTTGTCATCTGCTCTGTTCTCATGTGGTCTTTAGCAGCGTGCTGGTGTCCTTGTTGTTGTGCTATCCTCGTGATAACACTCCCAGTGGTTTCAGTTGCCCCAAAATGTTCGAGTGTGTGTGGTTTGTGTGCACGTCCTCTAAAAAGAGTCTCTCTCACACACACACACTCAGATGTGGATAAATGACAGCACCTTGTTTCATGCACCGGGCCTCATCAGACACTACAGACTCCCAGGAAAATAAACCATCATTACAGAGAGAGAGAGAAAAATTCATTGGTACTGGCATGTCTGTAGATGGGAGAAATAAGTACAAGCATAATTATGATAATGAGAGAAGGACAGCAGGGAGAAGGTAGATATTAATGACAGCTCATTATCACAGTCAGAGACATCAAGCACATCTTTCTCTCCCTCCTCATCTGTATGTCAGAATCAGACCTGTTTTTTTGCAGTGTATCCAAAAGCAGTCACATGCCTCTATTTCTGATTTTGTCATTCTCTTCATCCTTATTTTCTCTCCATCCTTTTCTCTAGCAGCCTTAAAGGGACAGTTCATCTAAAAATGAAAATTCTTTCATCATTTATTCACCCTCATGTCATTCCAAACCTGTATAACTTGCTTTCTTCTGCTGAACACAAAAGAAGATATTTTGAGGTAAGCAAACAGTTGATGGTACCCACTGACTTTCATAGTATTTTTTTATACTCTCAAGGCTACCATGAACTGTTTGGTTACCAACTTGAGGGCGAGTAAATGATGACAGAATTTTCCCTTTATCACAGTTTCTCTCTCTCACTCACTCTCTCTCTCTCTCTCTCTCTCTCTATAGATCTATTATCGACTTATATATTATTAGCATAAAGTAAAACGTCAAACTGAAAAATTAAAATGAATTTCAGAAATTCAATTGTTAAATTTTATGTATTTTTTGGTGTAATGTTTTATTTATTTATTTTTTAATCCTACAGCTTCAAATTAGATTTTGAATTTGGTCTCAGACATTTGGACCTCACTGTATATATTAAAGAAGTGTGATTCCAGCACAGAGGGGAAGTATGTGGAGGGAGGTTTTTTTTTCCCTCTTAACAAGCATTTCATTCATTAGAACACAGGAACAGGAGGGATGCAATTTATCCCATGTGCCTTTGTTCTGTGAAAATGAAACACTCTGTGAAACATAACTGGGAACAGCCTCAGAGGAAAACACACACACAACAGAAATATCAATTCAGGTTGGGGGGCAGGACTGGTCTAGTATTGCTTTTTTTTCTCAGGTATATTGTGTGGTTATATCTGTGTAATTTCAGATCAGATAACCTAAAGCATTTCTGAGAATGAGAGAGCGGGAGGAAGAGGAGATCCGGCTCATAAGCACCTCAGTAGTTCTGGAGAACATCCAGAGGCAGAGAGACTCAGAGGGTACATGGTCTCCTCACCGTCTTGGAATGCTCGAAACCCAAAAGGGGAGGAGGGTCACGCCTGTGTTAAATTCAGACCCAAGGCCTCATTTTGGAAAAAAGCCATCCCAGCATGTGCAATCATCCAAACTGCACGCGCCTCAGTGGTCTGCACGGGCTCTTACTTTAGCTAATTAGCAAGCCCGCTGCTTTTTATCATGCCTGCTTTTCCAGCACTCTCCCTATCCCATGACTTTTTCCAGCCTAAAGGGCTTTCAGGGAGGACACTATCAGACAGAACCTTGGCTAATGAGGAAAAGAGCAAGGCCTTGATGATCATGGGGGGGCCCATGAATTATATTATAACCGGTAAATCCTTTGTTTGAGCTCATTTTGTTTGGCTTTGTTACTATCCTGTGATAGTCACTGGTGTTTTCCCTGAGCCTGGAATTTAGTAACTGAGCCTTTGTGGACATGATGAATCATAGTCTTAGGAAAAGGACCAAAGCAGATACTGTCTACACCGTCACAGCAGGAGCTCACAGTAAAAAAGTGTTCAGAATGGAATATTAACCTACTTTTAACTATTTAAGGTGCAGTATAATAGCATGTGGAAACAATTCACCTTATGTAACGATAAACATTTTTGGAACATTATAATATTTTGTGGAAACAATTCACCTTATGTAACGATAAACATTTAGTAATTAAGTTATCAAATCAAAAATAACACTTTTTTTACCAGTCAGAGCTAAAAACTAACTAAGAACAAAATATTAGGACTGTGGCAGATGTTACTTTCAGTGCAATCATTTTTAGGGAAAGTCGCAATTATATTGTACTGGGATGTTTTTCCCCCTCGTTGAATACATTTATAACAGTTCATTAAACAATGAGTAAATATTCAATTGAATAACCAACCCGATCTCACGACAATTCGTACATATTTCACAAGGTGGCTAATACGTACGAGTGATTTTTGCTAAATTGTAAACATTTTATGAGTTCCCCAATTCTTATGAATTCGTATGAATTCATCAATGGCCCATCAATGGGTATAGACAAATCATACAAAATTGAACAAGTGAGGTTATACAAATTAGTCACCTTGTAAAATACGTACAAATTGGTCTTGAGATAGCATTGGAATAACTTACATTTTGGACACAATGTTTCAGTTACTTTTGCTCCACCAGAGGAAACAGCTGGGTGTCTCGGAGCAGTGCACAGTATACTATTACTATTGTTTTGTTTGTGATTGAATCTGAAAAAAATCTATTTGGTTGAGTAAGTGATTTAACGACTTTCTCAAAAAGACAGTCCCTTGTTTTGTTAATGACAGAATGGCATAACAATGTAATCTGCAAAAAGAGTCAACTAAAATCCACTAATGCACAGACTGAGAGTATGTCTGGAAGACACACAAAAAAAGTGGAGTGACATCTGATCAACCATCATTTATTTTCTTCTTTTTTAATGTGACATTTAGGGAGAGGGTAAATTTGAAATCAGTAAAACTTAATGTAATGCAGCAAAGTAGTAGCTCAAATAATTGCACAGCTGTCCAACAGTTGTACAAATAATACCAATTAATTTATTGCAAAATGCGTATTGGCTCTTTAGTGAATATTTCCTTCTGTATTAAAGTAATAAGCACTGATTATTTTAATAAGTTCCAATTATTTATTTAAAGCCAGCCAATCAGATTGGAGCTTGAAACTAGTTTGATCCTCATTCAAGTCTCACTTTAGATTACCATAAATTTATTCAGCTTAATTTGAGTTTACTCAACATCAAGATATCTTGGCAGCACTTCACAGTAACAGTTTATATCAAGCCATATCACTCTGTCATTCTTACATTCTCTCTCTCTCTCTTCACTATTTGAAAATAGAAGGGTCTCATACTGTAGCATAGGGGAGAAGTGCCATATTAAAACCGCAAGCGCTATTTTCCTTTGTTGTGGAAACTGTAGACAGGACTACGAAAGTCAGCATCAGGGAAAAACATCTCATCTTCTGCACACTGATCTGAGGAGCCGTGCTGAAATACTTAAGCTGCATTCTCTATATTTTGACTGCAATGACAGATAAATACACATATCCACCAGATATTCCTGCAAAAATAAGTTGACAGACTAACTGCAACACCATCCCTGGTGTCATAAGCTCCGTGCCATGAATTGCTGTTTTTCTACAGCATTTTTACCTTGTTTGTATGAAATAGTTGATGTCCCATGACTTCAAACGATGTGGCATTTTTGGAAAATTGTGCTTTGCGCTTTGAGGATAAGATCTTGCCAATTGACATCCGCCGCCTGCCTTCATTTACCACCCGTGACTACAGGCCAGCCTGTATTTCCCTGCTTTCTGACCATTCTTCTTCATTAGATCAGTGTGTGGGTGGCCTGCTGGTCAAATAGCTAAGTCTGCTCTGTTGTCTGAGAAATGGCAAGAGCAATTCCTTTCACACATACAATTTTTGGCCCAAGGGAACGCTGCTGGTTCTTTAGGGCCAACTTTGCCCTACAGACTCTCCCAGATGGTTCCCAGTACAGCTGTTTTGATGTACTTATACAAAAAAAAAAATTCATTTTGCTGTATTCTGAATTTGGCTATAACCATTGTGCAAATGACTAAGGACATAACATGGTTAAAGGGGTCATATGATGCTGCTAAAAAGAACATTATTTTGTGTATTTGGTGTAATGCAATGTGTTTATGTGGTTTAAGGTTAAAAAACACTTTATTTTCCACATACTGTACATCATTGTTTCTCCTCTATGTCCCGCCTTCTGAAACACGTCGATTTTCACAAGGCTCATCTCTCTGAAAAGCGAGGTGTGATTGGCCAGCTATCCAGCGCGTTGTGATTGGCCAAATGCCTCAAGCGTGTAATGGAAATGTTATGCCTCTTAACGTATTGTGATGCCTTGTCCCATTATAAACGTGATATAAACATGATTTCTAGTCGTGTCTTCTTTTGGAAGGCAAAAACAAAGTAGTTTCGCTTTCTCAACAAAACAGCGTCACACACAGTGGCCTTGAGTGAGCAGAGGCCGGAGGCCTAGAGTGAGCCGCGGCCGGCTTGAGTGAGCAGTGGCGGACGGCTTGAGAACGGTGCGGCAGGCGGATTCTACGAAGGAGCGTACCTTGGTCTTGCAGCAATCACATGTGACGACTCCGGGCTGGACTCTGTTTCGTCCACGGTGAAAGCCGATTCGGCGATCCACAGTGCAAAGTTGATGTATTTCCTCAGCGACCAGCACTCTTTATTCACCAAGAGCTTGTAACACTCCAAAGAGAAAGGAAAATTTCTTAGGTTTTTTAGTCTTCACTGCTCTGGGCCACTAAATCATTCTGCATTCTCTCCTAAAGTCCCAGTGCTGACCTTATATAAGCTCAAAGGTCGGGGATATGGACAAGGGTGTATTATTCCAATAAGACCAGTGTCCTGGGGCCCCTGTCTGCCCGGGAGTGAAAAATCGTCAGGCACACAAAATGTACAATTGATATAAAGAGACAAACATCATTGGAATGTGTGTAGAAATATTATTTGAACAGTATCTCCTCAGCACAGTTAAACCAGAACATCCTATTACTGCTTTAAAGTTGTATAGTAGTTTACGTAAATACATATTTAACAAAAAGCCAGGTTACAGAAGTAAAAGTCCCATTCATTTTATCCATATCGGGGATTTTTAATGAAAATTTATGAGCCTTTTAAAAACAGACCTACTGTGAGCTACAATGATGTGAATTAATGGTATATGCTTTCGTTGAGTCATGTTTAACAGCAGAATTTAGTATTACGCGGCCCACTCCCTTGATGCAAAAAAATGCTTATGGAACCAATGCTGCTGAGCAAGTGGGTTGGCGCTGTTGTTGCACAATTTGTGCATTATATCTAGCATATGTATGAAACTTAACACTTTTTTCCCCATGATTAATACATCATCTAATAGACGCTGACATTAAACATAAATATTTCAACAAATGATAAACAGACAGTAACAAATGTATGATTTAAATAAAGACCATCAATGCAGTGACAGGAAAAGACCTCCAAAGATGGAGCTTCGCAGGACTGTAATCCATTACTGATTCAAAAAACTTAAAAAAACAAGAGCAAACATAATCTTGGGTTAGGAAATGCAAAATATACTTTCTGTTTTTCATTCCCTCCTGACTCAACCTACAAGAATCCCCTGCAGCATGAACAGTTTTGAGGATTTTTCATTTTCATTTTTACCAACAAAATTTGATGAATCTGGATGGAACCCAGCAACAGACTGAGCGTCTGGAACACTGGGAGAATTCCACCTGTGCAGGAGATAGAAATATATACTTTATGTACTGCATACATTTATTAAACCCTGGACCAGGTTGTTTAAGTTTGCTGGCCAAATGATTCACTTCATGAGGGAAGGGTGTGGGAGGGAACATCTATAAATCTGACTGATGTGGGCCAGATAACTGATCCAACTTTGATCCAAGAATCCAGTCTCATCCATTCCTCATTCCAGCTCGTGCTGCTGCCTCACACTGTCTGTGACACCCACTTTCATTGTCCAATGTTTGAAAAACACTGGAAAATTAACCCCTGCAGTTGGTTGAATAAACAGTCTGTGACCACAATGAAGCAAGCACTCTGTTGTATATTCCCAGTAGAGCTTCCACACATTGTCTTCTTAATCAAGACCTTATATGAAGACCTCACCATGCACCCCTGCAGAGGAGGCTGAGGTCCCAGTCAAGAGTAAGTGTGTGTATGTGTGTGTTTGCCTGCTCCTCTAACAGGATTATTAGCCAAATTGGTTCCAGTTGAAAGAGATTAGAAACACAATTATTTAGGAGCAGGGGACATGCCTGTCTCTCTCTATCTGTCTCTCTCTTTATCTCCTTCACCGTTATCTTCACCACAACCACTGGGAACCATATGGATGTTTGTGTATGTATCTAATACTTCAACCTTTCAGTGATGTCAGGGAGAAAATAATGAGATTTTAAGGCTGAGGCAAATCCAATCAGATTTCTCAGTGTATATTTTTCCTTTAGAGAACCGCCTGCCGCTTTTGATGCTGTAATTAGTGTATATATTGATACTGATGTGGGACTTGTTAATTAATCAAAAATGAAAAAGTAATATTTGAACAGCGCAGGAGTAATCAGAATGTCATCAGAATGTCTTAAATTAAATAAGCCTTTAAAAATACACTGTTAATTATGGTGTTGTGGCAAAAAACAGCAACGCTTTAACAATTTATGAAGAACAGTTGAGTCTCAGACCAGAGGTTCAAAAGAAAAACATGTTTTATATGCAGGAACAGGCATACATAGACACACACACCATACTATTTGTCTCCGTCTCTGTTTACACAATAACTTATAAGTACTAGTGTTGGGTAAGCTACTTTCAAACTAGCTTAAACCACATGCTAATTGACCATTTATTTTAAGGTATAACTAGTGTGCTTGTAGTGTTTTCAAAAAGTATATATATATTTTTTTTAAACTGTACTTGCGTATAATATACTGTAATACAAATGAAATAAAAGGCCACTTCAGTCTGCTTAAAGTGCACTTTCTTATGTTTCTTAATGCATGTTTTAAAAAAGGCACTTGTCAAATCAAAAGTTTTATTTTAAATTACATTAAATCATTGTTTTAAGACACTTACTAAGTGTCTTACACTTACTAATAAGTACACTTACTTTGATGTGTTGACAAACACACTAAAGAGCATAAAAGTACATGATTATACTTTTAACTGTAGTGTTATTTGAAAATATCTAAAGTTAATATTATTAAATGTACTAAATGGCAACTTCAAATGTGTAACAAATCCTATGTATATATGCAAATAAATGACACAAGTTTTAACAGAAATTGCATTAAAATGTATTTTAGCAATTAATTGTTTAAAAACATATTCATTCTCAAGATGGCGGCGCGCACGCGGAACAGCTGCGAGATCTCGGACTGCTCCGGAGGCCTACATCATCACCGACCCCCACTGCTGCATCTCGCCCACAGCGGAGACAGCACAATCGGCGTGAGAGGAAGCAGAAGAGGGGTAAGCGGGGAGGTATCTGGGCTAGGCTAATGCCTAACCCACACAAGCCAGATATCCCCACCATCGTACTGGCTAATGTACGCTCTTTGGACAATAAACTGGACTTCATCCGATTACTACGTTCAACTCAAAGGACTGCAAGAGACTGTTGTGTTTTTGTGTTCACGGAAACATGGCTCAGCAACAGCGTTCCGGACTGCGCCATTCAGCTCAACCAGCTGACCTGCTATCGAGCAGACAGAGCTCTCGTCGCGGGAGGAAAAACCCACGGCGACGGGCTTTGTGTTTACATCAATGACGCGTGGTGCCGCGATGCTGTTGTGATCTGCAAACACTGCTCACCCCTGGTGGAGTTTATGATTATTAAGTGCCGGCCGTTCTATCTGCCGAGGGAATATACTGCCATACTGCTCGTTTCGGTTAATATTCCCCCGAACAACAACAACAGCAACAGGAACGATGCACTAAATGAACTGCACCAGCACATCAGTGAGCAGCAGACAGCACACCCTGATGCTTTTCTCATCATAGCTGGGGATTTCAACCATGCTGACTTAAAGAGTGTGTTTCCAAAAATATACCAACACATTAACTTTCCAACAAGAGGTAATAACATTTTAGACTTTGTTTACACCACACAGAGAGGAGCTTACAAAGCCCTCCCCCTCCCCCACCTTGGTGCCTCAGACCACATCACTGTCATGCTAATGCCTGCATACAGACCGCTCGTTAAAGTCGCCAAACCAGTTCAGAAACAGATTCAAGTGTGGCCGGAAGGGTCGTCTGACGCTCTTCAAGACTGCTTTGATACAACTGACTGGAATATGTTTAAGCAGGCTGCCACTTACAATAACACCACTGACCTCCAGGAGTACTCGGAGACTGTCACTGCCTACATCACCAAGTGTATTTAGGATGTAACAGTCACAAAAACCATCACTGTCCGGGCCAACCAGAAGCCGTGGATGACAGGGGAGGTCTACAGACTCCTGGAGACGCGGAACGCTGCCTTCAGAGCTGGAGATGAGGTGGGCCTGAGAACAGCCATGGCCAACCTATCCCGCGGCATCAGAGAGGCTAAGAGACAGTACTCCAGGAGGATAGCCCATCAATTCAGCGACAGCAGAGTTACTTGTAGCCTGTGGCAGGGGATACAGACCATTACGGACTACAAGCCCCCACAGCGGACCTGTGACAGCAACATCTCTCTGCTGAACGAGCTGAACACCTTCTTCGCTTGCTTTGAGGCACAAAACAGCACCACTGCACAGAAGACTCCACCTCCTCCCAGTGATCAGGTGATGACACTGACCCCGGACAGCGTGAGGAGATCCTTCAGCAGGATCAATGCACGCAAAGCTCCAGGTCCTGACAACATTCCTGGGCATGTACTGAGAGACTGTGCAGCAGAACTCTCTGATGTCTTCACTGACATTTTCAACATCTCACTTAGTCAGGCTGTTGTTGCCACATGCTTCAAAGCTACCACCATCATTCCAGTCCCAAAGAAGCCAACTCCATCCTGCTTCAATGACTACCGGCCTCTTGCACTTATTCCCATCTTAATTAATTGATTGGTTCGGATGGCTAGTCATGCACCACATCAAGTCTGCCCCCCCCCTCTCTGTGGACCTTTTAGTTTTTGTATATGTGTAAAAGGTGTAGCGATGATGCCATCTCAACTAACCTCCACTCAGCACTCACACATCTAGAGAAAAAAGACTCATACGTCAGAATGCTGTTGATAGACTTCAGTTCAGCATTCAATCATCCCTCAACAGCTCATTCACAAACTGGTCGAGCTGGGGCTCAACAACTGGCTGTTGGACTTTCTGACTGGAAGACTTCAGGCAGTACGTGTCGGCAGCAACACATCCAGCACCATCACACTGAACACTGGGGCCCCCCAAGGATGTGTGCTGAGCCCCCTCCTCTTCACTCTGCTGACCCACGACTGCTGACCCACGACAGCGATATCCTTGACTTGATTGCAAATTATTGCACAGATACCATTTAAACTGAACTGAGCTGCATGATGACATCACTGAATTCAATGATGAACTGCCTTTAACTGTCATTTTGTATTATTGACACACTGTTTTCCTAATTAATGTTGTTCAGTTGCTTTGACGCAATCTTTTTTGTTTAAAGCGCTATATAAATAAAGATGACTTGACTTGACTTGACTGCACACCGTCACACAACTCCAACCTCTTCATTAAGTTTGCGGATGACACGACTGTGGTGGGTCTCATTAGCAACAGAGATGACACAAACTACAGGAGCGAGGTGAGCCGCCTGGCCGGGTGGTGCAGTGACAACAATCTCTCTCTGAACGTGGAGAAGACGAAGGAGATTGTTGTTGACTTCAGGAGACTGTGGAGAGAGTGAGCAGAACCAAGTTCCTGGGTGTGCACATCACAGAGGACCTCTCCTGGACCGACAACACTGCAGCACTGGCCAAGAAATCACAGCAGCGTCTCTACTTCCTCCGCAAACTGAGGAGAGCCAGAGCCCCAGCCCTCATCATGTACACCTTCTACAGAGGCACCATCGAGAGCATTCTGACCAGCTGCATCACTGTGTGGTATGGCGCCTGCAACGCGTCCTGCCGGAAGACTCTGCAACGCATAGTGAGAGCAGCTCTCCCCTCCCTCCAGGACATTTATGGAACCCGTCTCACTCGCAAAGCCCTCTGCATTGCAGGTGATCCCACTCACCCGTCACACAGCCTCTTCAGTCTTCTGCCATCAGGGAGGAGACTGCGGAGTCTCCAGGCCAGGACCAGCAGACTGAAGGACAGCTTCATTCATCAGGCTGTCAGGAAGCTGAACTCGCTCCCGAACTTGCCCCCCTTCCCTCTTCTGCCCCAGGCACCACTGAACTATGAACCCCCCCCCCAGATTCTCAAGTCTACAGGTCCTTCCACTCCCCCCTCCCTCTAACATACGATGACATGCACCAGTCACTTTGTGCAGCATTGGTCTGCTCACTACCTCATTCACCATGGAACTGACGTCATTCTACCACCTCATCAGTCAGTTCAAAAAAAAAAAAACTGCTCTTGAGCCCTTTTGTCACTTTAATCAGACGGAATAAGCTTTTTTTTATGCACTAAAAATCTTTTTATCTGCACTGTTTGTTCACTGGTTTGCACTCTATCTGCCATGTGCCTTGTGCTGCTTTTATTTAACCTTATTTTTATTTAATTTTTTCTATTATGTCTTTTTTACATTCCCTTATTGTATAGTTATATCTTATATTTTATATTTGATCTAGATTTTTTAGGCTCTACTGTTAGTGTTATCTGTATGCACCGGGGGTCTGAGAGTAACGCAATTTCAATTCTCTGTATGTATGTACTGTACATGTGGAAGAATTGACAATAAAGCAGACTTGACTTGACTTGATATTCAGTTTCCATTTAAATACATTATTACATTTTCTTTGAGTACTTTTCTGCAAGGGACCCCTTTTAGAAAAATTTAGGATCTCAATTAGGGTGACAGCATTAAAATTTATTTCCGCAACATACGATTAATAAAACTAGAAACAAACTCATTTAATTGACAAAAAAGCATAAAATGATATACCTCAAATAACCAGTGAACTGTTTCCTTTGAATATATTCATTAACATCCAAGTCATCCGAACCGATTCACCTAAATAAAGTGGCCATCCCAAATATGATAGCGAGGACTTTCTAGAAAAGCTGATAACTTGGTTTGATCATTCGGCTGAACATCTGCTTGTGCTAAACAATGTGACTGAACACAGTTTTCTCAGACCGCTTGTGGAAAAATGCTTGTTACTGCAAAAACTACACGATTAAGAAATGCAGTTGAGTTAGAAGCAACACTACTTTCAGTTAGTTAGTGATTTTTAAAATATTTATTTAGCTATTTTTTGCTTTTATTGGTATAGTAGAGAGGGCTGGGATTCGATCTCG
The DNA here is from genome assembly GCF_018340385.1 of Cyprinus carpio. Lineage (NCBI taxonomy): Eukaryota > Metazoa > Chordata > Actinopteri > Cypriniformes > Cyprinidae > Cyprinus > Cyprinus carpio. The sequence continues at coordinate 12,221,461 of NC_056605.1, forward strand.
GGTCATGGAGTGTCAGAGCGCTGCCCACGAGTCTATTGCCTCTGACCAGCAGTGCATTTCTGCTTAAAATGAAATCTGAAATGAATGATGGCTCATAGCAGTCGGTGGTTGAGAAGGAGGCTGAGGAAAGATGTGAGCGAGTGTGAGAGAGAGAGGCAGAGACCCAGACATTCATTAGTCAGTCATAACTCACAGTGTGTCCAGAGCCCTCTTAACATGTCTTCACCCCTTCACTCATTATCACGTGGAGTCGAGCTCTCTAATCCTGGATCTGTGCTGTGTTCCTGTCCAACTCTGGCACATTCATCACCTTTCATCACTTTAAGCTTTACACCCTCTCTGGACCACATCTCCCAAGCATGTGTGTGTGCTCTGCTGGTGGATTTGGGGTGTTAAGCAATCACGGCAGCTGCTCTGGCACAAGTAGGCGAAGAGATTAACCAGGAACAAAGTCAGAAGCAGAAATAAGAATACACAACGATAAGATTGTCTTTTTATGGCTCAAGGAAATAGAGATATCCAACCTGTTAACTTTAGAGAAACAATAGATGAGTCATTTTTCACTGTTTTGGTTAATAAAATGTGAATTTAAAGGGTTAGTTCACCAAAAAATGAACATTAGACTGTTTTACTCACTCTCAAGGCATCCTAGGCATCCTTCTTTCATACGAATCATATCGGAGTTATATTAAAAATTGTCCTGGCTCTTCTAAGCTCTATCATTGCAGTCAGTGGGTGTTTCTGTTGAACTGTCCACAAGACGTCAAATAAAGTGTGCGCATCCATAATAAAACGTGCCTCACGCGGCTCCGAGGGGTGAATAAAGGCCTCCTGTAGTGAATCCATGCATTTTCATAAGAAAAGCATCTATATTTCAAATGTAATAAACACTTCTCTCTCACTTCATTTAACTGTCATACGCGGAAGGCTTTCCAGCGGATGACGTAAGATGTTGGTGTTGAGTGATTAGTGATGAACACAGAGAGAGAACAAAACAAAGCGCCGGTTATGAATTAGAAGTACAAACCAAGGATTTGTAAAGAAAAATGTTGAAAGATTTCAATATAAGCCAAGAGAAGACTGGTTTTCCTTTGCTAAAGTAAGGAAACTTTGCTTTCTCTGCTCCTAATAACAAACTCGCAAGACTATCTCAGAGGCGCGTGCTGCGCATTCGCATGATAATTCATCCGTCGGAGGCGCGTGCTGCGCATACATCCTACATAAGTGTTTATTACGTTTGAAATATGGATATTTTTCATATGAAAATGCATGGATTCACTACAGAAGGCCTTTATTCACCCCCAACATAATCTTCCTTTCCTCGATCTACAGCTGATTAACAGTGTTTCATTTGAGAGTTGCAATGAAAAGGAAAGTTTTCAACAAGTAAATAATGAGAGAATTCTTTTGGGATACATTTTGTATAATGTACAAAATTATTACCAATAAATATCAATTTCAATAGATAATTGAATTGCCAATTTTTTATAATTTTAATATTTTTAACTTTTTGTGCTGTGATTTTTTTAATTTTTTTCAATGCTAAAATGAACACAATGAAAAAAAGTAAAATGTAAACCTGGAATGCAATTTATAAGTTGTTTTAGATAAAAGTGTGTGCTAAATACAAAAATATACACTGGTTTGCATTTTATGCTATGATGCCTGTAACAGAGAGTGGATAGAGAAAATATTGTATTGAAAAGAACATTGCTGCTCTATAACAGGATCCTCCACTGGTGACAACCGCAGCAAACACACAAAACCTTAAACACTTCACAATCCAGCACTGACATCGACGCTCATCAGACTAACACACACTAACATAATGAAACTCCTGCTACTATTGCTCTGTATTAGATGCATCCCTGCCGTGAGCTAGTTTTTATTCACAACAGAAAAAAAGACAGAAAAAGTGTAAGGGACAAAAATCGGTCATGGCAAAGAGGGATGAGGACGTACCCCTGCTGTTCTCACCATAAACAATGGCTACAGCAATAATAAAATCCAGATGTGCGTTTTGTTCAAGGCTGTAAAATGTACCTTTTTACAAGATCTTGTCATAAAATAATGACTCACTTTACTTATGTACAATATACTAGGCTGAACAAAACATGTATGTGGGACATTTGGTTTTATGCATTGGGTGGATGTCGATTTTATCCAAACTGACACTAAAGGTATACATTTTATCATTTCATACATGACCTTGATGTAGCTAGAGCCACACTCATTTGATTCCTATAGCTTAAACAGTAGAGTCTAGCGTTAGAACTAGCAAGAACTAGGACATGGGTTTGAAACCCAGACAAAGATAAAATACCTTCCATTGCTCCATTACTAAACATCATTCATGCAAACAATGACAAGTCATCAGATAATGCTGGGATATGTACTATTGTTCAAAAGTTTGTGTGTAGCGACGTAGAGAAAGTGAGAAAAACAAAGTGACTAAATAATGGACAAAGGAAACAAGAGAGGCATGATGTCATTGATATTTTGCAAAATCTGGGATTTTTTGGCCCTTAGGAGAATCAGCTGCTGTTGTGGACTCAATAGTGCAATAACCAAATGCTCAATTTCATTTCATTACGTACTGTAATAATTAAATAGGTTTCAATCAATTTTTTACTGTCTTTAGGAACATTTGTACCACAACACAGACTGAATCTACTAATGAGGAGAAATCTCTTTTTTTTTCTGATTTTGTGAGAATATATGTTTGGGTCTGTTTGACAGTCTGACAGAAAGAGAGGAAGATGAACTGGAAAGTGTATGGGATATTCGTTCAGTCTGACATGTCTTTGAACTGGGTGTCGTGACTCAGGCAGGGCCTGTCACCGCTACATTACAGTCTGGCAAAACTGCCAGCCTAATTAATTTTCAGAAAATCACTCATATACAATCATTCTCAAAGCACTCACATACATTCTAGTCTCTCACTGGCACATGCTCACGTCCTCTCTGTGCACATATCTAAAGATACTCACATGCATATACATCTTCCACATCTGCTTTCAACTTATAGTAGGCAAGATAAGCACTTTTTTCAATTAACACTGAAACATGAATGAAAAAAGTTTAGTTTAGTTTGATGGCACTTGAGCGGGAAGAAGAGTCCTCACATTTCACATTTGATTAATTTTATTACTATTTTACATGTCTTTAAAGCTATTAATATGAATAGCACCTTTATATGTTTGTATTAACTGTCCAAATAGCTTCTTCTCACTCCCTTAGTGATCAGAGAGTAGAGGTCGTTATGATTTCATGAACCTCTCAAGCACAGAGTTAACTTTTAACAAGCACATCAAGCCTAAAAGGGATCAGATTGACTTTCAATAGCCATCAGAGAATGTTACAAGAGAAGAACAACACCATTTTCTCTTCTTGCATTTTCTTTTTTAACTTTACATTGTCAAAGTTCAAAACTTATCAACTTTTACCCCTCTGTCTAATACTCTGAAATTGCATTTCAGTAGAAATGATGGTACAGATGATGTTGTGAACAATTCTGTAAACTGTCACAATACCAGATTTTAACTACATGGACAAAATAATACATTAATAATATTTGCACAATATCTACATAAATTTATTTAGAAAATGCTACCAGTCAAATTAAACTTTAACTTTCTTTATTTTGTGTTTTCTCTTTTTTGGCCAATGCAACACACTCAAAATACATAATGTAGGGAGGTGTAAAGAGAGTTTGTATCCATAAAATAAAAAAATAAAAAGCATGCAAAAATCATGTCCTGTTGACAAGGGCATCTGACACCCCAACTTTTTTTTTTTACATAATCCAAAAATAATCCAAACTTGTGTGTGTGTGTGTGTGTGTGTGTGTGTGTGTGTGTGTGTGTGTGTGTGTGTGTGTGTGTGTGTGTGTGTGTGTGTGTGTGTGTGTGTAGAGTGTCTTGCTTTCACTCGTCATCTACTCCGATATGATTTTGTGTGGCAGTATTAGCTACATACCACATCTTCTTATTTCTTTTTTATTGATTGATGGCAACCAGCATTAATGTGCACCATAAACACCTACTACTTTGGAGGGTTAAATTTAGGCATAGGGAATGGAAAATTATTGGGGTGAATTCATGTAAAGTGGAATGCATTTTGCCATTGCTGTGACTAGGAAAAATGTCCTAAAATGATTATTCTTTATCTTATGTTATTATTTTACAAAATGTCAATACAAACAACAGATAAAAGTACAGTATGAATAATACTAATGCAGTCAGCATCTAAAAAATTGGACCGCTATGATGTTTGTTAGCTGCTTAATATATAAGATTTGTTTTACATAAATTAAATGTAGCTATTTTGGGACAGTAGTGGGTGGCTCCAAAAGCTTTAATTAGATAAAACTCAAGTTTCTGGATTCCCCATGGTGCTGAGATTCCCACTAATTTGGAGGGCCACATTGTATGCTAACATTCTCTATTAGCAATTAAAAAGCCTGAAAACACATCAAACCGCTGCGAAACAACACGAGTCCGTTGGTGATGCCCAATTAGTTTGAAGCTCCATTGTTTGCTTTTGGTAGTTACCATGCAGAAAAGCATGCTATCCGTCATAAAACATTGTACGGCTATTTATTTACAAATGATTTTTGAATGCAGCTTCAAGCTAATCTCAGTATCTTGACGGCTGATCTTCGTGTGCTTAATTCAATTGACCAGCCTCATTTGAATACTAATTTGACGAGGAGCTTCACAGGTGCCCTCCCAGCAAAGCAGTTTGAGAGGGGGTGTGAAACGGCTTCGCTCGGCATGTTTTGCCTTCGCAATCACCACGGGTGTGACGGAACCAATCAAAAGCTGAATATGACGAGATGGTGTGAGGGTGGGAATGCGTTTGTGTGTGTTGGGGGTATATAATGGGCACCGCTGGAGATGAAAGTGGCCCACCAGTTGGTCACATGATAACTGCGCTTGATGATTATCTCCCCAGGGGTTCTGTCTATTCCTGGTTTCTAGTCCAGGGTAACTCCCTTGATGGGTAAATAACAATACATTTGCATTTTCTTCTTAATTTAGGCTAGCCGTAATTTTGATCTGTATGCAAATGCGAGTGTGAAAATAGCTTTACAGGTTTCAGATGGGTGTGTGTTCGGCATATGTGTGCACGTATGAGATAGCGAGAAGAAGAGGCAGAGAGAGCAAACAAGGAGATCTTCTCCCTCCATAAGTATTCCGCGCTGCGCTCAGATGCAGATTGCTGTGGGATTCTGGTTTGACAGGCTGGCTCACATCAAATGCTGCCAGATAATGTTGTTTAAAGAGAGAATCAGCCGACACTCATCGCCAGCAGCCTCAGAGGAGAGAAGCACCTCATTAAACTGAGCTGCACGTCTGCGTGTCCTCACACAGCTAGAGAAGAGCGTTATGTGAGAGCACCGATCTCGCTCTGTGATTAAAAGGAAGGGAGCAGAGATCTGCGCTCCCGCTTGGCAGGGCCATAATACAGAACAAGTGCGAGTGCTGTGGACATGTGCTTACTAGACTGCAGCGTAACACATGATGAGTCCTATTGTCTTGCCAACACAATTACAAATCACCATTTCATCTGTGAGCAATAGAGTGATGACACATTTAATAGCACATGTTCTACAAGGCTTGTGTTCAGGCCTATAGCTACTGATTCTGCTTTAGCTTCATTTAGAAGAAGGGGTGGGGCTATTATTATTCAAAATATGATATTTTAAATGAAATATTGAAATTCTGGTTGACACTCTAGTCTGGTTGCACTACTACAAATTAATAGTCAATAAAACAGAAAAAAGGTGATGACGCTGGCTATACTACTGCCAAATCATGTCAGACAACAGCAAGACACTGTACACACACCTTAAGTTTTTTGGATTTGGTTAAAAAAAAAAAAGCGTGTGAAGTCCCGATCGATAGTAATTGGTCTTTTTTTAAATGTATTAATTTTTATTGTAATCTTTTGTATGGTTATGGTTACAAACTCTCTCTCCGCCTCCCTATACTTGTATTTTGCATGAGATTCATTGGCCGAAAAAGAGCAAATAACAAAATAAGTAAAGTTAACCAAGAATTTGACGGACACCACTATTAATTTATTTATTCAAGATCTCTATACTGTAGATATCCCCTAGTAAAATGTAACTATACTACAATGTTTTTAAAATACATTTATTTCATGCTAAGTATACTACAAATACATTTACATATTTATGTACTTAATAAAAAATACCCTGCAATTAGTATACTAAACTGGTATACTTGAAGTCTGCTAAATTAGAACAACTAATTTTGTACTTAATCCACTTTAGTTGTACGGAACTAGTGCTGAAGTCCAACTAAAGATATATTTGACTGTGTTAAAGGGGAACTATTGCAAGTATACTTAAGGTACACTTTAAATATCTTACATTTAAAGACCGATATTATTCAAATATCATACAGTCCTCATCAGTAGTGACATTAAAACACATTTTAGGCTTAATATTAAGAAATGTGCATTGTGCACAACTAGTACTACAAATAAAGTTTAAATATTATTTTTATATCAGTACGTCTCGAGTGATATATCAGTAAATATGTTAATAGATAAATGTATTTAAATAAATTTCAGTAAATAAATGTATTTTAAATATATTACTTTTTACTATGGTTGACATAATGTCATTATTGTGTGTGTGTGTGTGTGTGTGTGTACAATGATATAGTAAAAGTAGTATGCTTTTATGCTGTTCCAAATTTAGCCAATCACTTCCTGAATGAATCATTGTTTTTAAAACACTGTTGTTAAGTGAACACTATTGTTAAGTGAATGATGACAAGCCCATAAAGATATTCACTTGTATTGTTCCTGAGTGAATTAATGACTTTAAAGAAATCGGTTGAATGAATCAATCAACAACTCACTCATAGTCACTTTTCATCACCTATGATCTACCTAACCTGCAGAAATAGACAAATCCCCATCAGTTATAAACAGACAGACAGTATGTTTAGAACAAAACACAGACAAGTGGAGTGATGCAAACGATGATGTTAGCCACTCGACCAATCAAATTCGAGGACCGCAACTAACTACTGCATAAACTGCTTAAACATTTGATTAAAAACCCTAGGAAGAGGCACAAAACAAAGCAGATTATACAAAGTGTTTTCTGTCTGGGCAAACAGTGCAGTGAATTTACATCTCTGTCACAGGGCTGCTCTTTGCAGACGTCTGCATGGTAAATGAATCAAAACTGTTTACCTCCAATTAAATCAGTTAGTTTATCATGTGTATTGTGAGTGTAAGTGGTGGGTCGCAGCAGTCAGCACTTCCTGCTTTCATCAGGCCAAATTAAAAGACAAACACGTATCAGTTGTGTGCTAACTCCATCTGTTGTACGACATAAATCTAATGGTCCTGGCCACCTGATCCATGTTCTCACCTCTTCTGTGGCCCATTTGGAGAGATACCCATGCAGGTGGCAACACACACACCTTTATCTGAGCCAAGTCTCATTCACATTTTGGGAGTATGGTGTCACCAGAGGTCAGGCATTACAAAACACGACTGCATTTCTCCTTTTGACCTACAGAGGGCTCTCTGTTTCCTTATACTGGCTCTCAATTTCTCAATCTCTGTAAGTGACTGTGTCATTTTAGCTTTTAATTATTTACAGGCCAGTAATGAGGTAACACTAATTAGGTTTGCATTCTTGTGCATTGTGTGGAGATCCACTGTAGCCATTTTGAGTGAGACACAAAGCCAGGAGAAATCTAATCACGGGAATGATTATCTGCCGTCTCTTGCACAGTGCTGTCGTGAGAGATGTGTATTGAGCTCGCTTTGATGAGAGAGCAAAGTTTTAACAGCGTGGGCCTCTCTAGTATTAATTTATGCGCCAAAGGTGCTAATAGCATTTGGGGGTGAAATTAGTGATCAGATTTCACACAGATAGAGAGAACACAGAGAGATCCCATCAGAAGGTGATAAGTCAGAGCATTGTTAGTGTATTTTGAAGAAGTTAAAACATTAACTTCAAAATCTGCAGCTATGATTGAGCATTCCATTGGGGAGGAAAATGCTTTTGACATATCAAAACTACAGATCTCTCATTGTTATGAAATTGGGTAACTCTTGAAGACAAGATATATAATATTTTATAAAAGGTATTTAGATTGGCTTATACTTCAGACATTTGATTATCTAACAATCTAAACAAACATGAAACAAGATCAAAAAGATCTTGTGGCATCATTTCCAAACCAAACAAAAAAGTTTTATCAAAAGTTTACTTGTTTAGCAAGATGCTGCAATGTCAGTGAAAAGCAGCTTGAGATGAGTTAACATAGACTACTTTTATAGTTAATCACTTCCAATCAAGCTGCAGTTCTGTAAAATAGTTTTCAAAAAATTAAAAATAATTATTTTTTGAGTATGTAAGGCATTAAATGTTAGCTGTTTTATTATCCTTAGCAAGACTGAACTTTCAGTAATAGTGTGATATTTTATGACAGTTTTCTATTTTCATATATTTTAAAACACAGTTCATTCCTGTGATGGCAAAGCTGAATTTTCAGCAGTCAGTACAGACTCACAGACTTTCATAATCCTTCATAAATCATTCTGATATGCTGAAATGATGCTCAAGAAACATTTCTTATTATTATTAGTGTAAAAATCAGTTGCACTGCTTAATATTTTTGAGGAAAAGATACATTTTTCAGTATTCTTTGATAAATCTAAAAATCAAAAGAACAGCATTTATTTGAAATAGAAATTTACTAATGCGTCCTTGCTGAATAAAAACAAAAAGAAGGAAAAAAATATTGACCCCAAACTTTTGAATGACAGTGTAAGTTATTATGTAAAATATAGCTTTAAAATGCATCATATACACAAGCCTGTGAAACGGCAGCAGCTTTTTTTTCTAGCTTGGGTTCATGTGTCATGTTTTAAGCTTGACTAAGACTGATCACTGGAGCCCCGTGTAAACTTGACCCACTGGAGCGGATCCCTGAGATGCTGGTTGAGTGTAACCGGATGATAAATCATAAAGGGATACTCTGATGGCCATATGGCCCCAGGCTGCTCTCTGCCCTCTCTCCCTGCAGGACCCACCACCACACAGCATGGACACACTGACCCTCACTCCAGAGGCCTGGTCCCTGCCTCCGCCACCATTAACTCACACAGACAAATGGCCACATTCCCTCCCCCCGACACGCATAGTCCCTGTTTGTCTCTTGCTTTTTTGTCAGCGCTCTGCCTCTTCTTATTATCTCATTGATACGATGTATTTTGCTCAAATGCGGCACAGCAAGCTCCATCAGTTGATGACAGGTTTTGAAGTTCCTCGGCTCATTTTGTATAGATGCTGTGTCTTTTTATTCTGTCATGCTGCGGAAAACGGTGTGACAAATAAAACTTCTCAGAGGTTAAAGGAAAAAGCATGTCTTATTTATTTTTTTTCTGGTTTTATTTTGTCAGTACATTCAGCTTTTAGAGTCAAAGCTGCTTAAAATGGAAAACTTACAAATTTTTTAATAATTTTTAAAAATATTAACAATAATAATGAAAAAAAAAAAAAAGTTTGGACCAGTACATATAAATCACATTTATGTCAGGCCCATTGCAAACATTATCTTGGGGGAAACATGACTGAAGAAGTCACTCATTGTGATGCATTCCTTCAAATTACTTTTTTCTGCAATTAGCATGTCAACTACAAGGCCTCTTTCTGATGAAGATGGCAAAGCCCAGTGAACTTAAGTGAGTTAAAAAAAAAACTTTGTTGTCAGAATGGCTCAGATTGGAGTTGGTGGGGGAAGAAAGATCACCAAAAGCACCTGTTTCCCCTTCAGAAAACACACTCCAAACACACCAACAGATTTTTTCCCCCTGTCAGCTTTCGGTTGCAGGTGAGAAGAAAATACAGGAATGAGCAGTGAGGTGGAGAGAGAACAGAGGAAGCAGGTTTGAGTCGTGTTGTGTTTGTCTTTCACACTGAGTGCTGGCTCACAGCAGATGGGCTCCTCAGTGGGTGGAGCAGAGTCAAAGAGACTGAAGGATCCCCCCTCCTGAGACCCTCCACCTTCCCTCGTGCATTACCATACTCATCCTGAGAAGGGGTCGAATTCAGTCCTGTGAGCCTTCAGGCCCTGAGCGGTTTCCCTCCCCCAAACACTAATCTGTGAGGAGAAAAAGATGCCAACTGCATCTGTTTACAGGACTGTAAGTAAACATAGCAAGATAAACAGAGATGTGGAGGAATAACGCTTGATTAGGGAAGACTCCAAAGGACTGTTAATCATTTCTTTATTTTAAAATCCACTCAGTGCCACTGATGCAGATGTTACTCATCTGGACCAAACGGAATGTATGCCACACATTTGGGAATGTTCTACACTCTTTTGTGCTTGGTTATTAAATCATGTGGTTAGTTTGACAATGCCTGCAGCTATAAATAAAAGTGAAGTACTCTCAGCTCAGTTTAACATATATTAGGATTTTAAATCCATTCCACTAAATTCAGTCATATTCCGCCAGGACATACACATGAAGAAATCCAATGGACTGGATTGTTTACACATAATAAATTGAAGAGATAATCAAAAGCTAATGCAAAACAGAGCAATAGGTTAGATAACATCCATACAGATCTTAAAGGGACAGTTCACTCAAAAATAATTGTCATCATTATCCTTTTGGGGAGTCGTGGCCTAATGGTTAGAGAGTCGGACTCCCAATCGAAGGGTTGTGAGTTCGAGTCCCGGGCCGGCAGGAATTGTGGGTGGGGGGAGTGCATGTAAGGTTCTCTCTCCACCTTCAATACCACGACTTAGGTGCCCTTGAGCAAGGCATCGAACCCCCAACTGCTCCCCGGGCGCCGCAGCATAAAATGGCTGCCCACTGCTCCGGGTGTGTGTTCACAGTGTGTGTGTGTGTTCACTGCTCTGTGTGTGTGCACTTCGGATGGGTTAAATGCAGAGCACTAATTCTGAGTATGGGTCACCATACTTGGCTGAATGTCACGTCACTTTCACTTTTCCTCATAACAAACATTAAAGCTTCCCAGCAAATCCTAGAACAATTTGTGTTCCCCAAACCTTTCAGTGAACCATTTTTCTTAGTGTGAAAAACAAAATCACTTTTTTCCACTATTAAATAACCTTTTGTGCAATGGAAAGGTTCCATGAAGGTAAAGGTTCTTCCTGGAGTCATAGAAGCTTTATGATTAAAAGTTTTGTTCCGAACCTGTATGAATTTCTTCTGTGGAAAAACAAAATTAGATATTCTGAAAAATCTCTGTTTTTTGGGGGGGTCTATATAATGAAAGTCAATAATGAACTCTAATTTTTATTGTATGGACAAAAACTGTTGAAACATTTCTCTAAAAACTTATTTTGTGTTCCACAAAAGAAAGGAAGTCATGCAGGTTTGTAATGACATGAGAAAGACTGTTTTAGGTATCCCTTTAAGATTTTAACCACCTTAATTATTGATCAGTGTGTCACAATATACAGATCTAAATATAATTCAAACCCTTCTGTTAAACAGATTACTGAGATAAACATATAATCTTCATCAAAGTTGTTCTTTTGGGTATATTTGCTGAAATTACGATAAAAACAGTCAACTACAGGAAGCTGTTTTTTATACAGACAATTGTCCGTCATATTAAGTTTGGAGCATATCCAATATGCAGCACAAACAACAAATTAGACAAATTGAGCTGCTGATTCGAGATAGGTGGCCCAAGTGAACAGAGAAAGAGTTTAGTGTACTGGTTCCGGAGGTTGAGGGAAAACTAGGAAGACAGTAATCGAGATTAGATTCCGATCTGCAGTGGAATCTCAAACTAGACACGTAGCAATTCATCCCTTAGTCATGGTTAAAAATTAATACATTTACAGCTGCAAAAAATCTGAGCATCAATGTCAAAGATAGATGGGCTGAGTGTGTGTGTGTGAACTGCAGGGTCAGCAGCTTTACATGGAAGAACATTGTCCACACACACTGCCCATATAGACAAGCAGGGTAAGTATTTACGGCCAGATCGTAAAGCACTTTGTCACATTTCAGCAGGAGGCTTTCAGAGCAGGAAGGAGCTCTCATTCACCTGAGAGAGGGAACAATACAGCACATAAATATTTTTAGGAGTAAAATTACAAAAGTATAGTAGCACATGCATAATGTAATACATGTGTTTCATGAGGCAAAACCATGACACTCTCAAACCGCATCAAAGAGAGGAAAGTAGACAGTATTTCATAACTCCATCTTCCAGTGAAACAACAGACTACTTCTCTTTGGTGACGTATGCTGGAATTCTCCAATTATTTAATCATTTTAAACTCCGTCCCTTTCTTAAAATTAACTGCAAGCTCACATTTAGATGTGCATCCATCCAATAAACAACAAATGTATTTTTTGACAGTGGATTTCACTCGGATATTGTCACAGTACACAAGAAATGAGGTGTTTCATGGCAACTTCAAGTCTTTTTTAAAAGTAAAAGTAATTTCTGTGCCACTAGTGGCATCAAACAGAATTGAAAACTGTCTTCAAAAAGGTTTTTTTTCCAAACACCCCCCATCTTCAATTTAAACAGACAGATTCCCAAGTAGTTTCCCTGAAAATCAGATAAGGCAATGGAAAAAATGTGGTTCTGTTATGGCAGGCCTATGAGAATAGTCTGAATATACTTTGTGCAAACAAAACTTTATAGCATCAAATGGCTTTTATACTTCTGTATGTTTTGGAAAAACACAAAAGCAGATTGGAAAAATGAAATAGAGAGTGAGAGCAATGGGAACAGGAAAATGGGATGCAAGAAAGAAATATATAAATGTAATTTGAAACTGTTAAACATATTGCCTCTTCTAGGTCCCTAACCACAATCAGTATATCAATATCAAACCAACAGCCACCAATAACAACCCATACTTCATTGACTACATAACCTCATTCACAGCCCATTATCTCCACTGTGTGCTTGTAGGAGCAGCTCTAACTGTTTGATTAAGATGGCTTTATCACACTCAGGCTGGGATCATCCATACATCTGACCTCTGACCGTTCATCCCACACCCCTGATTCTGCAGAGAAAAGATCAGATTTGGCTTTCATCCAACTACTGAACTGTGCTGTGATCAATAATAAGATTATACAGGAGCAGAGGATAATCTGGGTTTTTTTTTATGAATTATTTGCAGGAGGGATTTAACAACTTTGAAAGTAATGAAAACTTGATATTGTTCTTTTCTTGCTAGGCACAAAGGCATGTTTGCTATCAAAATCTGGCTAAATACTTCAGTACCATTGTGTGAGAAGTGCTACCAGCTCCCTTGCACTATATGTTGACAGGATTGGCTCTTTTAATATGAAAATTATGCAGTAGCAAAGCAGAAGCTGTTGTGGTTGCAGCTACTGAGAGATGACTCAGAAAGTCAAGTTTTTCTGTTATTTGATGTCAGAGTTTAAAAAACAGCACCTGTTTTGTAATCAGAACAATAGGTACACTTCTGCTGGTTAGCCAAACGCTAGCCACATGACTGGTCACATGTGTCATGTGGCTGGCTGGTTTTGGTTATGAAGCGAAATCCAGGGTCAAGTACAGTAAGCTTGAGATACTCTGGCCAAACAGGTTGAGAGTAACCTGCTTGGAGATAAAGCAGGATTACTGGAACACAAGGCACTGCCGCAGTGACTATGGAGTGGCATTCCGCCAGCCGCACACACAATGCTCTGGCTTTACACAAACCTCTGAGGAATGTCTTTTAAGTGCCCTGCTCCGGTCCTGAGCTCAGTCTGTGAAGAGCTCTTCTACTCAGTCTCATAGCTCACCTCATATGGACCTATGAGGTCTCATTAATCATTTGAGGTAGGGGTTACGATATCACAATTTTTGACTGTGAATGCTTAAAATGTCTATAAAAGAAGATGTTTTGAAGAATGTGGGTAACCAAACAGTTGCTGGTCCCTTTGGTAGTCTTTGATAGTAGATTACATTTATTTATTTATTTATTTTTTGGGGGGAGGGGGGTGAATCCCTATCCCTTTAATGTAAATAAAACAACAAAACACAAAGAGATAATCACTCACTGCTCTTGACTGAAGAAATGTAAGTTTACAGTTAATGTAAGTTTACAGTTAATGTAAGTTTACAGTTGCTTTAATAAGAATCAATGTATAATTTATACAGTGAAGTGTATAGTGCTTTATTTTTATATTTGTTCATTCAACTTCTTGAATGCTACTGCACTGTTTTATTTGTATATTATGTCTATTTGTAATGTGTACCCTTGTTCTAATTTTTTAATAACAAAGATAAAATAATGACAAATAATAAAGTTTTTTTAATCTTTACCCACTTTGGCCTAAATGTCTGCCAATCTTTTTTATTTTAGATTTTGTTGCCTTATAAGGGTTTGTTTTTAAAATAAGGAAATTAGTTTGGCTGTACTGCTCAAAAAATTTGAATGACAAAGATACAATATGATATTTTTGCCATATCCCCCACCCCTAATATCAGGTCTAACATGAATAATAGATCTGGCTGCAGGGTGTGCAGTTATGTCTTTAGTTATTGTAGTAACGTACAGTTACCCAAATCGTAACCAAAAGCCATTTGACAAAACATGACAAATTATCAAAAAGTGTCCCACTTTACCCATGTTCACCCTATTTGTTTGTCAGTTGTGGTGCACATCATGTCAGTGATTTATCTGTACCTATATATCCACCTGCATGTCAAGCATATAAATTGCTTTGACCTATAAATAGTGCTGCTGTGAGATTTACAAAAGCAACACCACACAATGGAAAACACTCTTAGAACCCTTGCACCATAGCAAACCAAAATAATTTTGATGTCGGAGAGCAGAGTTAAATCAGGTTCATGATATTCTACATCCAGCAAACAGCAGGAATGGAATAATGAAAAGCATAAGGTAACATTATAGCAGCTTTTATGGTGACGTGTGTGAAAATTGCTGTGCTCAGATAAAGGTCTTGTTTATTCTCATTCTCAGCTCATGCGAGGACAGATTTCAAGGGTGCTCTTCACACAAACACGATTTAACACCATCCCCCTTGTTTCCTACACTCTCCTGATCCCTCTTTTTGCCTCTTTCATTCTCTCTCACTATTTACCTCCACTCTCTCATATGAATATCAGACGAGTAATGAGATTATTATAAAGTGTATATTCTTTATTCATAAGAAAATTCACAGAAATGGAGAAAAACTAGAAACATTACCAAAAAAAAAAAAACATGGGACTGGATGGATTATTTAGATGGATTAAACTCAAACCTGTAAGAATTGTGGACTATCAGATGATTTGAAAAAAAAATACTATCCATAAATATTCAGAAAACTAAATTTGCATTATTTTTATTAAAAGAAAATGATTTTTCACATGCCACCATACCCATATATTTCAAATACCAACTAGGCAGTCTTCTTCTATCACGTACACTACCGTTCAAAAGTTTGGGGTAGGTAAGCTATTTTAATATTCTTAAAATTAGTTTAATGTTTTTCATTTTATCATTTCAATGTTCTTAAAATAACGTTTGGCATCCTAGATAAACTTCTGATGGTAAATTTTACACTGAAGAGTTGTGACAGTCATTTAACAGTCTCATTTCTTTATGAGCAGGCAGACGCTCTGCATCTGGAAAGATCAGAGCACATATGGAAACATATGGAAAAACTCCCAGCATTATACATCGGATAACAACAGAGAGGGTTAGACTATCATTCTTTCCATGCATTATGTTGCATTTCCTAATGAAGTTAGCAGACAAATGGCCAATAACTTCAATGACAAATTTTTATTTACTCAGCAAAACATGTTCGACTATTTTTGACTATAACACCATATCAGCATTAGTCTTAACATATTGAGGCCTCTCTCTTCTCCTCACAGCTAGTGGAGTGTGAGGGATTTTTCAGCAGAATCAAGGCATGATGGGCCGGGGAGGGTGTGGGGACAGTATTTCTTCAGAGGCCCGGCAGCAGGGAGAGCAGGCTCTCTTTGAGATGCAGAGGGGGTTAATTCGAAGCACAATGGAATGAGCTGGCAGGGCCGGGGACTTGTTCCAAACAGCGGAGCCCGATGCCCACTGAGGGACTGAAGGGCCAGCGAGGTCGTGTTCAGCCTGTTGTGCTATTGAACCAGGCGGGAGGGGGTTGCCGGGGGAGCGGGGAGGGGTCGGTGGAGGCCCACGCTGTGAGGCCATGGGGGGTATTTTAATCCCCTATTACTTGGACAAGAGATTAAAAGATTCCTGCTTTATTTCTCCACATGTCCTGCTGCTTCTAGCAGTGCCTGGATGACGGCAGTTTGAGCATAGGTTTTATTTTTAGCTTAAACACACAAAATGAAGCGAGAGCCTAAGGCACTTTTGATTTAGGCCACTTAGCTGAAAAATTGATGTCATTGTTCTGAAAGCTTTTTGAGGATTGTTCACAAAAGCTTGGCTAAAGTCAAGCTTAGGACTGAGGTGTTGATTTGACAAGCCACTAAAACCGGGAGAACAGGGACAAAAGGTGCATGGCGACAGCGAGAGGACACAACGTGTGACTGTGAAGAGGGCCGTGTGGTGTGAGGGAATCAGAGAAAATATACAAGCGAGAGAGGGGGGTGAGCGCAAAATGCTCATGAAAAAACGGGGGAAATTTGTAAGGAATTTGGCCATGATGAATGAACTCTGCTCAGTCCCCACAAAAATCACTCAACGGCAAATAAACATTCCCATAGTCGCTGCTGTGTCCCCTGGTGGCAGCCCGCATAACCCGAATGTCTCGGTCCCATTTCGAGCCTTATTTCGAATAACAGCCTGTCAGATAGTATCTCCCCGTCAGCTCAACCTACACACAGCCATCCCGCTCTCAGCCACACAGGAGCCAGCGTGGGGTCAAGAGCTGCTAGTCAGGATCTTGTTTCTCTGTTGATCCAGGAGGGCACCTCGATGAGAGCTCTACAGCAATGCAAACAATCTTGTGTTCCTTGTCTTGTAGATACCTATGGTCTGCGTGCATTGTCAAAGGGCTGAGCTTCAGAATTTACCTGCTGACCCTGAATCTGTCAGCGAGGTGAGTGATGAGGGACACAGACTTGCTAAATACAAACACTGCAGGCTACGCTGAGAGCCAAGTGGTGAGCTTGTTAAAGACTCTCATGAACAGGTCAGGCGTTGATTCTCTCATCATTGAATCTCATTTTAATTACATGATGTGAGGATTGCAGCTTTTTATGTTAATCTATGTTGCAACATTAAAGGTCCCTTGAAGTGCCTTGAAACACGCAACATTATTCTATGTGGTGACGTAATTTCAACTGAAAGAGGAAGAGAGGGCGGGACATATCGAGCAGCCCTGCCCCCTTTTTAAAATAGCCAATAGCGTTTTGTTTATATCTGCTCGGGCCAGAGCTGTTGAGTTAGGTAAAGCTGCATTTGACAGCCACAGTCTAATAGATTACCCCCTAGATTCAACATGACACTCTTGGTAAAACAAAATAGTGATCATAAACATGCTGAGGTTGTGTAGTTGTAAAAGTTTTTAATATATGCCGACTCGCACATATGATCCGCTCCATGTGATCGCGTCTCGGGATCAGAGCCAAAGTCCGGATCAGATTGTGTGTGCTGCCGCGGTTCGCGTAAACCAACGTGAAACCAGACCTCATTTTGCAATAATCGAAAACTTATTTACACTGTCTGAATCATTCCCTATCACCTACATTGTGCACTAGGGGCTATTCACTGTCCAGGAAATACTACACTGCGAACAAGTGACTGATCTCAGCCGGCGCTTCAGCATCTATTTATAGTGCAGGGGGCGGGCTCTTCAGATTCTAGAGAACATTTGATTGGTCAGAAGATTTGATGAGAGGATGAAGTATGATGTGACGTCAAAAAAATCGTTGAGCCGTTTTGTTGGAAGTGACGAATTGCAAGCTTTGAATGCTTATATCTTCTAAATGCAAATTTTGTCACTGTTTTGGAGTACACTGCCTTATATATAACCTTAGGACTAACATATTGACGCTAACACCCAAAAAACATTCATTTTGATTTCATGGGGACTTTAACCCTATAGAATGCATGATACAAAATCTTACAGGAATGCACGGAAATGGCATGGATTCAGTGTTTTTCGTCAAAAACAAAACAAGACCAGACAAAACACAAAATACATCAAAACACAACAAAACACAAATCAAAACAGAACAAAACAAAACAAACACAAACACAAAACAAAAAAAGCAAAACATTCACAAATCAAATCAAAACACAGAACAAAAACATTGGCATCACAACAAAATTTTCAGTGTAATTAAATCATTTTAAAACACAGTTGTTGTTGTTGTTGTTGTTGTTTATTTATTTTTTTCAGAAATATGAAAATATGAAAACTGACATTGGCACAAATTATGATTTGGAATAAAAATAAATAATAAACCATTGAGTGTTAAGAAATTAACTATTATTGACAAACCATGAAAAAAAACTGTGAAAATCCCATTGGAAATGCATGGGGGGCAATTTGACCCCTGGGAAAACAACTGAACATTTAAAAAAAATAATTATTTTTGTAAACTTCTAAACTGTATAACTGGTTGCTGTCTCTTACGCCATAGTTTCATGCCTCTTATGAAGTGATTCAACAAATCGATAGTTCAAGTAATATGTGAAATGTTTAATATGTAGGATGAATGTACACCAGCTACTCTATTGCAAAATAAACCTCTTCACAAAGTCTGATCTATTGGTTCCATCTATTTATTTTGTGATAATGGCCAGCTGACTGTACATAATCCCTAACATAAGTTCTTGATGTTACATTATAGGTTCTTCAGTTCAGCCATTTGACATACATTTTTAAACCATGCTTTTAAAAAGTTCTTTGTTTTGTACTAATTGAACCCTTTGTTTTTAAGAGTGTTGGAATCTTTTTTATCTCCCCACTTTCCAACAGCAGCAACTGCTTAAGAAACTGATGTCAGATCAGCTCTTCGAGGTTGCTCTTCGCCCCCATCATGCTGTCTGTCTGAACGACGGCTGATACAGCATAAGTGCGCGGGGGGTTCCCTGTGTCTGTCTCACTCACATGATGTGGTCAGCCATCTATGCATTCCTGCAATAACACTCATTCCCCCTCACCATGTGCTGCCGTCAGGGCCTGCAACTCCCCCCACACCAGCCCCAGACTGCCACTCAAACCTGGATCAAAATAACCCCAGCAGGAGCAGATATCACTCATCTTAGTCAGCACAGAGTCATGATCCAAATGAAGACTTCACTGACCAGACAGCTTGAAATCCTATACAACCATGAAGATCTACCCAAAAACTAGTGACTTAGAGCAAGGCTAATAACCACCCTCATAGAGAAACTGTATGTTGAAGGGAAAATCTCATTGGTACACACTGCTACACTATCGACAATACACAACACACCTCTTTAGCCAGCAAAACTTCATTAATGTGACCAGACCTTAAAGGGATAGTTCTCCCAAAAATGAAAATTCTGTCATTAATTACTCACCCTCATGTCGTTCCAAACCCGTAAGACCTTTGTTCATCTTCGGAAGACAAATTAAGATATTTTTGATTAAATCTGAGAGCTTTTAGACCCTGCATAGACAGCAATGCAACTACCACATTTGAGGCCCAGAAAGGTACCAAGAACATCGACAAAATAGTCCATGTGAAAAAAAAATAACAACTTTATTCAGCAATTCTTCTCCCCCGAGTTACCGTCTACTACCATTATCGAGAGTACCATGACGTATGCATTGTTGAAAGTCTTTATTTTAGTTTTTTTGCGCAAAAACAGTATTCTCGTAGCTTCATAAAATTACAATTAATCAACTGATGTCACATGGACTATTTTGTCAATGTTCTTGGTACCTTTCTGGGCCTTGAACATGGTAGGATCCTTGCTTTCTATAGGGTCAGAAAGCTCTTGGATTTCATCAAAAATATCTTAATTTGTGTTCCGATGACGAACGAAGGTCTTACGGGTTTGGAACTACATGAGGGTGAGTAATTAACAACAGAATTTTCATTTTTGGGTGAACTATCCTTTTAAGTCGCCATCCTGACCTTCCTGGATCCTTGATCAATCTGAAAAGTTGTACATGGAAAGCATCTACATGTGTGGAAACTTGCTGCTGCTTTCAACAGCGTTTGACCAAATTCTGTTAACTCAGCAGCCATGTTTGCAATGCCTCTTGGCAGCTGTTTCAGGAAGGCAAGACCAAAATCTTCTTGAATGGGTAAATACTAATAAATACTCTGTATAACATAATTCAAATCAGGAACGATCTCACATGAACTGCCTCATCTTCGTATATATACAGTGGTTTGCGTTAGCATATTGCTACGCTAACAGAATGCTACTCTGCATAAAAACACAGTACACAAACAGTTTTAAACATTTGATTTTAGAAATGCATACTGAACTGTTTTATCTTTTAGTATAGCTCTGATTTCTCAGTATTGCAGAGCATGGATTTATAATTCTCATTAAAATACTAACCTAGATAAATTGTCCACTAGGTTTCGAAACACAGCATTGTCTGATACCATTTCTGTGAGTGGATGTTTCCCCCATTTAATAAATTCTTTGCCTCATCTGGAATTTAGTAAAGCTGCTTGTAAAAAGTAAGGAACAGGAAGTGTTTCCAAGGACGGTTTATTGTTCTTCGTATGTGAATGATAACACACATTTTATCGCTTATAGATCTGTTCTCTGTAAGAGCTTTAGGGATTTGTCCTGCCAGAATTAGACCATTTCCAAATCTGACATGCAAAATGTGTGCGTGTATGTATGGGTATGTGTAAGATACAGCCGGAGAGAAAGAGAGAGAGGGAGGAAGAGGCAAGGAAAAAGACAGAGGAGTGGAGGAAGGGAAAGGAAGAAACAAACCTTGCCATGACCCCCAGCAGAGCGGAGAGGCTGCCCAGGATTTAGTGTTGTTTATGCAGCTGCTGAAAGCACCCAGAAGATCACGGCAGTGGAACAGACGTAAACACCCAGATTCCACACCTTCAAAAGTCACAAAAACACATCTAAAAGTGCTCAATGATGAAACAACCTTCTGCATTTGGAAAGATTCCTTTACCTTGTTTGTTTCCCACTGTAGGACTGAGGAGGTGAATACAGATCCTCACCATAATCATCTTGCATTTCAAAACCTCCACAGCTGCCACTCAAACTCACAGACCGTTACCTTTCACTGACATCTGAATTTCTCAATCACTATCTTGGTCTGCCTGAATAGTGATACACAGAATTCAGATGCTTTGTATTACACTTGAAATCTTTCCACTACACATCGGCTCTGAAGAGTAACAGTGAGTCTGAAGTGGAGCTGAGGAAACCAAGAGTCTAAAACAAACACCATTTGTCTAAATATTATAAATCTAAGAAAATGT
Organism: Cyprinus carpio; assembly: GCF_018340385.1. Classification (NCBI taxonomy): domain Eukaryota; kingdom Metazoa; phylum Chordata; class Actinopteri; order Cypriniformes; family Cyprinidae; genus Cyprinus; species Cyprinus carpio. The sequence continues at coordinate 12,242,891 of NC_056605.1, forward strand.
GTCCCACATACTGAGCAGCCTCCTCCCTCTCTGCTTACTTCAAAAACAACAGGTCACTGGTAATCAATAAGACATTAGCGAAAGGCATGCACTGTTTTTCTGAAGTATATCATGTGACAGTTTCTAGTACAGTCTCTGAAAATTGCTTCTTCTATATTCAAACTTAAAACCACTTCTGCTGTATGGTGACCAGACGTGCCAATTCCCGGGGACACATTCTGCCCAGGATTTCTAAATTGCCTAAAATAATGATCAAAGTACAGCGAGAGCAATTCGAAAGCATAGGGAGCCATCTGCTCTGCTCTCTATGGCTCTCATGCTACTTAGATGTCATATAACGATCGATCTGCACAGCGCAAACAGCCAAAACGGGGTTATTTTAGGCAATTTAGAAATCCTGTGCAGAGCGTGTTCCCGGAAAGTGGCACGTCTAGTCACCTTATTCTACTGAAACTAAGACATGTCATTTTCTATTTTCCTTTACTTTCAACTTCATTATATTTCTTCATTATAATCCCTTTTCTTTTTCTTTGTCAGTTACACTCTATCTTTTGTTATATTACACTAAAATGTCTCTCAGCATTTTGGAAAGTGCTGGATGGACTGACAGCCAATCCAGAAGTCAACAGCTTTAAATAGAGGATATCATTGCAGCTTAACGGATGCTGAAAATTTTTGAAATAGTGTCTAGCAAATGACATCAGTGGCAAATGTTTAGCTAAGTTATCTGAGGCCTTTATTTTTAGTCTACTGAATATAATACAGGCTGGCTATCAATCCTGTTAAAGATGTGGATATGTGATCTTCATAACAATAATAAAGGTTTTGAGCAAATAGCAGAAATGTTCAATTCAGGGGCATTTTAACCAGATCTGACACTGTGCTGGGATTTGCAGCGGGTCTGATTTATTTGTGGGTAAATATAGTCATATTTCTGGTGCTGCAGGAGGGTTATGAGAGGGGGTGTGGAGATGAGACATCCCCGTTAGCTGAGCACTATTTTCAGGATCAGGCTGTCATGTGCCCAGGGGCTCAGAGTATCTCCATACAGTTTAGCTGTTTGAAGAGTCTGAGAGAGAGAAAGGCATGTCAGACATGGGCCCTGTCAGTTAACCTCAAAAAGACTAAAATAATGATATTCCAAAAAAAGTCCCAGACGCCAAGACCACAAATATAGCTTTAAATTAGACAACATGCCCTTAGAGCGTACTCACTGAAACAACAGCAGCTGGAAGCTTCAGCAAACCTGTGAACAACCTCAGAAACAAGACACATACCAAATAAGTAGCATTAAAATTGGCATCCCAATCAGAATGTGGTTAAAAAAACAAAAAAACAAAACATTCTTAATAAAAAAAAAAAATAGTGAGTTTGGGGTGTGAACGAGGGCGTTTGGAAAACCTGCTTGAAAACTAAAAATTCAAAAAGTAAATTATCAAATAAATATTTTGCCATTTGAGATGACATATTTCACCTTTCACCTCTACCCACCTAACAAAAACGACACACACAACAACAGATGAACTTCTCGTTCCTCTTACCAAAACATGTTCCTTTAGCTTCTTCAGCTTCTTCCCTCAGGCCATCAGACTGCTTAACTACAACTGATGCACTACAACTGTTGCACAAATGTATCAATAATATAACAATACAACACACATATCCAAATTATATATACTATATATGCCTACCATAAGTCAGTTTCCTTGTGTTACGTATATTATGTTTACCTATTGTATTGTCGAGTCTAATGTGAGTACTGTCTGTGTATATTATGTATAACTATTTATCTGTTTATATACAACACTGTGCATATGTGTACATTGTATATATAGCCTATTGTATAGCATTGTTAATTGTAAATTGTATTGTTCTTATATGTGCAATGTCTGGAACACACACCTAAGCTTTTCACACATCATTTACTTGTAAATGCTGTAGTGACAATAAAAGTGAGTGAGTTGAGTTGAGCTAGATATACTGGAAGGACAGACAGGCAAACATGACAGACTTACCGAAAGAAGACAGGCTAATGATTTACTGCACATACACCGCAGTAGTACTGCAAATACACTTCTTAACCCCATGCAGTAACAATGAAGAAAATTCTTAACACTTCGTTCCCCATTTTACAAACCACAAAGATTGTTAAGTGACAGCGAACAGATACAAACTGTTAGATGAAACCACAACTGAGCTAGTGTTTCCATAACAGCATGAACCCCATGAAACCTCAAGAACATGTCTGGTTCATATTTCACCCTCAAGTAAGAAATAATCATTTATATTTTACTTAAACAAAATTAAGTTGTTTTCTTTTTCCCTTTCTTAGGGCTGGTTCGCACAGAAGACATTTTTGTGTTTAAAAATTCAGGACGGTAGAATGGAAAAACAATCATCTTTGGACAAGTTTTTAAAACTTATTTAAACTTAAGCACCATGTTTTTAGAATGGTGTGTCATGCGCGAGACCATCAAACACGTCAATCTAGTGCATATTTGCATAGAAAAACAATGGAAAATCAGTGCAGTGGAATACAAAAACACGTCCTGTGTGAACGTTCTGTTTCGATAACTTTAATAAAAATACAACTTAAAGCCAAGCAAAATTACATGTATGCATAATTCTATTTGTGTTTTTGCTGTAAAAAAAATTGCCTTACAACATTACAGTAATAAGAAAATGGGGCAAATGTGTTTTGCATTGTAAAATAAATTTTTCAACTACTAATTCAAAATAATACTTAATTTTACTTACTTTTTTCTTTTAATTTATTGGGTGAAATGTGACCTGGACATGTTTTTGTGAGATTCACTCATCAAAATGCTCAACACTTAAATAAAATGAGGTTTTAGCCTGAAAATACCATTGTATGTACTGTATATGCTTTCAAATGCAACACACCAGTAAGTCATCCTGTTTTGAACTCGGAATCATTAGAGGGGAGACATTTAAAAGTGTCCATAAAGGTTTCATGAAACCAAGAGTCGGTTGTCATTGACACTGTGCAAGATGAGAGGACAGAGAGGAGCCGAGGGAGTAGAGCTGAAAAACATATAATGTTGAAAAGATGAAAAGTACTGAGGGAATGTGAGAAATGAGCTGGGTTTTGTAAGTCACTCACTCCAAACTCAAGCAAGAGCAGCACCCCTCCTCTTTTCTCTCCGTCCAACAGTCCCTCGGCCATTGACTCTCTTCTTTCACTCCTTCCTCAGCTCCTCTTCTAAAGAGCTAAAGCTCTCTCTTTTCTGCTTTTGGGATCTTGCTCTGAAACACACACACACACACACTCACTGATTCACTTGACTTCAAAGCAGCACCACATCGACCTCTCTCTCCCCACAAATCACTTTCCTTTCTATCCGTACTCTCCACCCTTTTATTCTCTCTCCCCTCATTCTCTCGAGTCCCACAGCCCAGCAGCTGTAGAGTTACAAAGTGAGACAGTGAAGGAGGGAGTGATATAAAGAGATTGCTGAAAGACAGCGCCGCTTCGAAATAAAAGCCTTCACGGGTAAACAAATCTCCATACCGTCGACTGTTTTCAGCCTCTAAGCTTAATTAGTCTTTTCTCTCCATCTCATCACCCGTCTATCTTTCCGTCACCCTCACCTACAGACATTCCTGCGCTGTTAGTCACTCTCTTTCTCTCAAAGAGAGCAAAAAGGCCAACACAGCTCTGCTTTAGTGTCCTGTTGGGAAAGATCAAGTGGGGATGATGGGAAGACTTCCCCTGCTTAGCGTCTCATGCATGGAGTGTTAAACCTTCTCGTGCTGGCACAGTCGAGGATAAAACAGACATTTGTGCACCAGCAGAGAGCCGCCTGGTCGGCAGCACACCAGAGATAAGCGCTAAATGAGAGATTGACGTGTAAGGGAGAGTTTCCCATTGAAATTGGCGTTATTTAAGTCAAATCTGGTCAAAATGAATGCTCAGAAAAATACAAAAATATTGGCACAATATTTTTATGTACATATAATGTATAGTAAGTATTTATATATAATAAATATAATTAATATTCATATAAATATACACTACTGTTCAAATTTTAGGGTCAGTAAGATATTTGTTTTTTAAAGAAATTAATACTTTTATTCAGATAAAATGGATTTAATTTATCAAAAGTGACAGTAAAGACATTTATAGTGTAACAATTTTTTTCTATTTCAAATAAATGTGTTTCATTTAAACTTACCATTCATCAACATCTTGCAAAAATGCATGATTTTTTCCAAAAATATATTAAGCAGCACAACTGTTTTCAACATTAATAACAATAAGAAATGTTTCAGCATATTAGAATGATTTCTGAAGGATACTGTGACAATGAAGACTGGAGTAATGGCTGTTGAAAATTAAGCTTTGCCATCACAGGAATAAATTTAATTTTAAAATATTAAAATAGAAAATAGTTATTTTAAATTGCAATACTTTTTCCCCCACAATATTACTATTTGACTGCATATATGATCAAATAAATGCAGTCTTGGTGAGCACAAGAGCATAACAAAATCTTTCCAGCCTTATGTTTTTTTTTTTTTTTTTTTTTTTTTTGGTGTATATTCAATCCCCGACAGATAACACGTTAAATCTAATGAACAAGTTCAAGAGACATTGAAGACCTCTTTACAGATCCACTTAAATGAAGCCAAATGAACAACAAGCCCCTTTTCTGCCTTCTAAACAAAATTACTTTGATGACATTACAATACTATAGCATTCCTGTAGATAAAACATGGAAGTACAAACATCATCATGAAACAGATTCCCAGGAAATGTGCATAATGAAATAATGCGTAGTGCGAAAAGTGTAAAAACATTACCCAATGCATAAACCTAATATTACATTGCTGTTCCAGCTCCAAAGTCTGTTTGAAGATGCAAAAATAGAAATACTGTATCTGTTTCTAGCAGAGTTGACATACCAGTATTATCACCACAAAACATTTCTCGAGCCAAAACCTGTTTTTTACATTGTAAGAAAAGATAAAACAACAGCATTAGCCTACCCATTAAACACCAACAATTACTTTTGTTAAAAGAGCAGGGTAATTAAGTATGATGATGGAAGCAGTTCTGAGTGGAGCCATTAGAAAAGCACAGCTTTCATCAGGTATATAACTGACACCACTTTCCTACCACTGATCCAGCAGGCTCCAACATATCGGAGTTCACACACACAGTTTCTCCGGCTCAGACTGCATAAATGTGCCTGCACCGGACGCATTGAAGCGTGCACAGCCACACTGAGTACAGCACTGGAATTTCTGTCTCCTAGACGGACGGTCACCACAGCAGGGTGGGCTTCAGATAAGAGCTGTATAGAGAAAACAGGTATCCACTGCCACAGGGGCCTCTGTGATAACCTGATGGGACCTTAGATGGAGCAGAGGTCCTGACAGAAAAGAGTTTGGCTTTCAGCAATAGCTTAAATTTCATCTTTGTCAATGGCTGATTTCACAATGGATAAAAAGGGGGCCAATACTACTGATAAGATGTGTATCTTAAAGAGACAGTACTACAAATAAACACAAGAAATACTGTTCCCCTTTAAAAAAGCAGTACACTTAAGCCACACCTTACAATATCTATGCATTATATCATAAAATATCAAACCAACATTCATTTTTAATAAAAGACAGCACAATCACGTTTATTAAACGAAACATGCCAGAAAAGTTGGGGGGGGGTGTATTTCAAATCGTAAATTATGTTAAAAACGAAGAACAAATAAATGTATTTGGGCACTTTCAGAAAGACAATTGTGGTTATTCTGCTTAAACACCTGTGTGAACTTGAGGGGACCTGACTTCATGCATCCACTTTCATACTACTTTGTCATTAAATAAAATGGCATAGAAAAGTGAAGATAGTTAAAAAAAAAAAAAAAAAAAAAAAAAACATGCCACAAGTTTTGATATTTTGTATCTAATGCAATGACATTCCTATGTTTTCAAGTATGACTTAAAGGGACAGTTCACCAAAAGATGAAATTTGCCATCATATTCTCAACCAATCATCATCATCTCATTCCGAATATTCCAAGACTTTAGGATATTTTTAAACTAGGATATCCATAATTAAACCTGAGAAGTTTCTCAATTGAAAGTCCAGGTAACCAAAACTTAAAAAAGTCTTGTAAAGAGTTATGATATATGATAAACAGATTTACTGTAGGCTTTTATTTACATCTAAACAAAGATTTTAGGATCTTTTATGTCACAGCTACCTGGACTTTCAACGAATAAAGCGAAACTGCTCAGTTTTGAGGATTAACCAAGATTTTGGAATGACTTAAGATAGAGGAAATGCTGAAAAATTAAGACATTTTCATTTTTGTGTAGACTACCCATTAAGTGTCCAAAAGCATCCAAATACTTTTAGCGCCAAGGTTTATACTCAAGAGAAAAATTTAATTGATGGAGCAGCATCATCTTAACACTTTCGAAAATAAGGTTTTAAAAAAGAGAGTAAAGGGAAGAGAGAAACTGTTCTCTTCAAAGAAACATTACACAATTGAGTCAAAGTCTCTGCACTGCAACCTATGACCTTACAACCCCCCAGGGTCACGACACAGAGAGAAGATGGCAATCACTCACGAGCCAGTTCCCAGAGAGAGAGAGAGAGAGAGAGAGAGAGAGAGAGAGGGAGAGAGAGGACAGAGAGAGAGAGAGAGAGAGAGAGAGAGAGAGAAATAGGGGTGAAAGAGGGAGGGGTGGCTGCCAGTTACCAGTTTAGTAGCAGTCTCTTAGTTTAATAGAAAGGGGTGTTGACTGATTAATATTTATGAATTTGGGAACAGTTGTGTTTTTGTGTGAGACTCTGCTTTTCTCACGCAAGGTGGGACGGCCAGGGGGAGGAATGCATTACTGCTCTGAAGACCAGGAGAAGAAAGAGGAAGACAGAGCACTGAAAGAGAGATGCTGGACAAAAGAGCGAGAGGGAAAGAGGGTCTCCTCTGCCTTTCCGTCAAATGAAATAAAGAAGGGGGCGACAAAAGAAAAGGAGTTGGTCCCTGAGAGGGGGTGATATCAGATTTCTCAGACGTTTGAGTGTTGAGAGGGCTGAACATGATCCAAACTCTCGCCCTAGTGACATTAAAAGTCAGCACTGGCTACAATCATTCAGACCGTTAGTCATCTCCTCTAAGTGGTGACAGATATTAAATATAGGCAAACATGCCATACTGGATAGTCATCTTGATTTGCTGGTTATTAATTATAAGAAAACAAAGGCTAACAATAGGATGAGTATGGAAACTAATTTCTTTGACAACTCACTCCTGTCCAGATAAATGGCTTTTGTGAGACACACACACACACACACACACACACACACACACACACACACACACACACACACACACACACACACAATCATGGGAAGACTTTTTCTGAGCTTGCATTAATAAGTAATTTGCAACACATATATAACTCTTAACTTCATGTTTATTCAAATATTAATATTCAATAAAAGTTTAATGCAGTAAGGATCTGTTGAGCTATTTATTATGTAATAATGTTTATGATTAATAAACATTAGTATAAAGTGTGACTGCTCTAGTCCACAGAAACCTACAAAAACAAACTTTTAAATACTAAAACTAGGCAAGCTAGTTATAGCTGCTAATAAGATTGGTTATTCAGTTTTTTATGGCTATTATGTAATTCTGATGATAATATCTGATTTAATATGGTTAAATGTTGGTATTATAATAAGTTATAGTCAGTATTTTTTATTATTTATATACAATTAATAATAATATATAATATTATTTGTATTTTTTATCTTTATATATTAAGCTTTTATTTTAAGCTTTTTTATGTACTGTATGTTTTTTCAGTAATTGTAATATTTTAGTAATTGTATTTGTAATACAACATAAACTTATTTCAGTTAGTTGCCAAGGCAGCATTTGTAATATATATATTTTTTTAAATGAAACATTCATATTTTAAGTCAGCTTTCTTTCAGTTACCATAAACAACATTTTATAGTTTTACTTAAAGCTGTAAGTTTTGTCTCTTTGTCGCCATCTCTGTTTGAAACCTGCAACTGCAGTTATTTTTGGAATTATCAGCTTAACATGGGTTGTGCATTGGAATAGTGTCTACGTCACGATGTGGAAATATTTGCGTAGTGCTGCCCAAATGTTCATGCAAAGAAAGAAGGCGTGGTTTCAGGAAGCGCAGCAGTGTTGATGCAGCCATGTCAGGGAGACGCTGTGTGTTTCTGTGCCAAAGCAAAAGCACATTATTTGTTCTTACGAAAGTAGATGCAATGAGCAATCATTGGTTAAGATTTATTTACAACAGAACAGCACAACCTAGATGTTCGAATTGTTCGCACAAAGGATATTTCTAAAAAAAAAAAAAGGGTCAATTCCAACTTTGCTATGACAATCTGCCGCTTCTGAATCAGTGACTGTAAGTATGTTTTGTTTGTTAAGTATTTGCTATTGACTGTTCAAATGTGGAGTAACGCATTGTGTGTGTGTGTGTGAGAGAGTGTGTGTGAGGGGAACAGGGTCTCATCACAGCAGATTGTACTGCCTGTCAGAAATCATAGCACGTCAGCTTTCTTAATCGTAGCTTGTGTACTGCAAATACATACAAGCCTCATCACTGTGTTTGTCAAGCGACTCTGTTCCCCTTTCGGGCTTAAACTGATGGTAAAACTAACAACATTATTAACTGTCTTTATATTTAACGTTACTTTGAACGCGTTTATGGAAAGGGGCATTACATTTCCGACGCATGCTTGTGGTGTTTGGCCAATCACAATGCACTGGGTCAGCTGGCCAATCAGAGCAGACTGTGCTTATCAGAAGGAGGGGCTTTGTATAAGACGACACGTTTTTTGAACATTAAAGCATGTCAACATATTCTGTTTCACCAAATACACAAAATAATTATCTTTAAAATAGCATCATATGACCCCTTTAAACTTGACAGCCCTGTGCATTGTTTTGAAGAAAGCAGCCAGGACATTCTTCAATTGACATTTTGTGTTCACCAGAAGAGAAAAAGTCTTACAGGTTTGGAACATGGGTAAATGATGACAAAATTGTCACTTTTGGGTTATAAGTTAAAACAGAAACTGAAGAGGGCTAGTTCTTCTCTTTCTTTGTTCTTTGTCTCTCTCGGTGCAGCCTGGGGCCTTGTGGCCTGGCTTGTCTTGTTAATGGCCCTGAATGACGCAGTAATGGGATGTAAATACCATTGTACTTTTTAACATACCACCAAAGCACACTCATTCAAAAGTAGCCTCTCCCTATCTATTCAGTATTTCTCTCCCCTCCCCATAGGCGACTCAAGGAGGAGAGTGAAAGAGTGAAACTTTTCCATAGGAGATGGTGGCACAGCTGAAGAATGACTTTGAGGTCTGAGGAGGGTCACTGGTTTCTGTGACGTAAGAGGACTAAGATGAGGATCTCTTGTTTAGGAATGCTGGGTTTGGAGGGGTAATGAGGGCTGAAGGGTTTTAGGCCATTCGGTGACACCACAGACAGCAGCTATTTCAGATGCAGTTATATACCCGTAAAGCCATTACCCACAACTCCACTGTCATTAGGAGATTAGAGACTCTGCCATAACCCTGACAGGCATTTAACATAAAATTACACACTTTAGAAGGAAGCAGAGAAAACGCTAAGAATACAGTGACACAATTAAGATGCAGCTAAATGGGTCATGTTTAGACCAAAATAAGCAGCCATACCAGTCTTGCATGTTCTCTGAGCATCTTTAGCCGACACGAGGACACCCGTCTATATTCCAGCCAATTAGTGCAGTTTCTGCTCATCTAATCCTCTGGAAAGCTGCCCATTGATATGCTTTTCAAATCCTCTAAAATTCTAGAAAGTAACAGAGCCAAGACAGCATCAAAATAGAAATGCTTCAAGTAAAATTCACACACAGACGAGATGTACAGTGGAGGCTATGCACAAATGTTTTTGGAAATTTTAAAACAAAGGGATATAAAATAACATTATGACAAGTTAAATGTAATTATAACACAAATATAATTAATATAGTGAAATGTTATTACAAATTTAAATAACCATTTTTCCTTTGAATATATTTAAAATTTTATTTATTCCTGTAATGGCAAAGCTGAACAAGGCTGCATTTATTTGGTCAAAAATACAGTAAAAATAATTATTTTATAAGAATTTAAGATAACTGTTTTCCATTATAATAATATTATCAATAAAACAATTTAGCTCCTTAATATTTATGTGGAAATATTTTAATTTTGTGTAAAAGAGAGACAAAATAAATAAATTCTTTTTTTTTTTTTTTTTTTTTTTTTTTTGCTTCAACTTTTCACTTTCATTGCTATGTTCAATTACATTTCTAATGAACAATAATATAATATATAGAAAAGATGATCTCTGCTGTGATTTAAAAAATGTGACTCATCTTCATCTGACTTTCTGCACTCATTAAAGGACATGAAGGGTTTATGATGGGCGTAATTTGCTAGTCTTGGGGACAGGAAGTGTCTGACCATGCACGTGAGGCGGATGCCACACCGACAGTTCTCAGGACATGAAGGAAGGATGCCATCAACATGGGACAGAAGAAGAGAATTTGAGGATGGAGTGACATGACGGAGGAAGGACATCCAAGATGGAGTGATAGGGAGGAGTAATAGAGATATGGATGGATATGGGCAATGAAAGGAAGAAAGGAAGGGGGTCAGTCTCCTGCTGGGGGCATCCTAGCTGATGGTCCCCACTATGGTTTTATCTGTCCTTTCTTCCTTTGTTTCAGCCTCTTCCTCCTTTAATTCCCTTTATCTCTGCGTCTTTCTTTCTCTCTGATGACTCCTTCTCCCTCCCCCTTTCTCCCAAAGCAGAGAGCCCTGTTCTATCCAGGAGAGAGAGATAAACTCCTAGAGACTTCATCAGATGCTCTTTGAGGTGTTTGCTAAAGCATACACATGTGGCTTTAGCAACGCGAATAATTCTTTTCCATTGATTGAGATGTGATTATATCTAAAAAGGACAGAGAAAAAGAGCTCTGTTTCAGACGGTTGCATCAGGCAGCTAGGTTAGCTAATGCACCTACCTAGCGCTGTCACAAAGCTATGACAGTAAAACTGATGAACAAAAAGAGTGGTAAAAACAGGTAAAAAAACACACACACACACACACACACATACAAACTCAGACTTGATGTACTGTTTCAAAACAGACACACAGTAGCTGTAACAGTTTTGATATACATTAGTTTGAGTGATTTAACAGCTGCAGAAGAGGGTAGAAAAAAAACATCAATAAAGGACAAAAAAAGATATATATATATATATATATATATATATATATATATATATATATATATATATATATATATATATATATATATATATATAATTGCATTGCTATGCAGTTGCTAGAGTGTTCTAGATGACTGCAAATCAAGAGCACAGCCACTATTCTGTATGATATTTAGGTCTGTAAAAGTTGATGGGATTTTTTTCAACCTATTCATCATTTAGTATTTCATCTCTACTGCTTCCAGATGCACCTACTCTGGTGGACACTGAGGAAATCTTTCAAGTGGATTGGAGAGTGAAGACAATGTGAAGTGATGTGCTCATTCAACCAGCTGCTAAAAACATACGGTCAGCTAATCCTGATAGATTCACCTGAACTGAGTGGTGGGCCAAGAACAAAGAGAAAGAGAAAAGAGAAAGGACTACAAATGATCTTCCTCACAAATAACATGGTTAAAGACTTCAAAAGTGCATTAAGCAACAAAGATAGGAACAGAAGGAAATTTGAAGTTGCGTCTGATCATGTGACCTAAACTTTTCTATACATGTCAGTGATTCTCTAAAGCAATCTTTGCTGTTCCCCTTCCTCTCTCTCTGTCTTTAGCCCAAAATCATCTCTCATGCAACAGAGCATTCGGCCTCATAGCCTGAGATGATAATATATTCCAGCCACAAAGCCATCTGAACAATGCTGCCTAAAGAAAAGACTCTTGCTGCCTTCCTGAGCAGTGCCCAGCCTCAGCCCCGTGTTTTGAGTTTCCCCCCTTCTTTAAATGACAAAGTAAATCCTCCTGGCAACCCCCTCCGAGGGCCCCCCACCCCCCGAGCTCCTAAGCAGACCAACAAAAGGGCCCATTTGCACGGTGTGAAGGTATAATGCAGTTATTAGTGTGGAGAACTCTAGAGGGTCAGAGGAGGGTAACCACCCTCCTGCCTCGGGACAATGCAGGGTAGTGGACAGAGCCAGGGGGCTTGGGTGCTGGTCATCTCGACTTTCTTCTGACTTTCATGGAATCGCTGACTGAATTACGGCTTTATAAGTGTATCAGCTCAAAATTAAAACTCTTTGGATTTTGGAAAGTACATTAACAAATAAAAACTGTAACAAAACTGACTGTCTCTGGAATTACGAGAATGTTGTCTAGTAAAAAATACATTGAAGAGAGATAAAAAAAAAAAACATTATCTAAAGAGACAGATGTGGTGTAGATTATTTTGAATATTTGCAAAAATATTCCTAAGTAGGTATTCAAATTTTGAATGTTGACTTTCTTTTAGGATATATGCTACCATTTAAAAGTTTTAGATCATTATGATTTTTTTTTAAGAAATTATTACTTTTATCTAGCAAGAAAAAAATTCAGTTGATGAAAAAAAGTCTCAGTAAAAAAATTTACAATGTTACAAAAGATTTCTATTTCAAATAATTACTGTTCTTCTGAACTTTCTATTCATCAAAGAATCCTGAAAAATGTGTCACAGCTTCCACAAAAAATATTATGCAGAAAAACTTTTCAACAATGAGAAGTGCAGTAATTCAGCATATGTGACACTGAGGACTGAAGTAATGATGCTGAAAATTCAGCTTGGCATCACAGAAATAAATTACATTTTAAAAAATATTAAAATAGAAAACAGTTATCTTAAATTATAACACATTTCACAATAACAAATGCAGCCTCGATGAGCATAAGAGCTTTAAAAACATTTTAAAAGTCTTACCAAGCCCAATCTATTAAATGGTTTTGTGGCCATGCATGCTAAAATATTAAAATAGTTTATATTTATTTCACTTTTTATGTTGTTATACACATTTTTGACCATGTCTGTATGTGATTTGAGTAATCTGGTCTCAAACGTTCTGGGCTCCTTTTACACCTGTATCAGTGTTGTACTCTTGTGATTAGTTCGTCCAAGTCAGATGTTGATACAAGTTGTAAACAGAGCCAACATGACAGCAACTAGCTCTTTTGGGTATAGTCAATTTCCCATGGCTCTGTTCAAATTTAAGATACTGTGCATGTCTTGAGACATCATCAGTCTTCATAACTATGGGCTAAAAGACAGGTCAAACCTCCATCCTCTGCCCTGAAGCCCATCCTGTCATTAACCCCCTCTTTATCCTTCTTTCTGAGGGCTGAGACATCACTTGTTCTTTGATCCATGCCTCTGATCTATTCCTATTTCACATTCGGTTAAGGTTCTTGTGACCTGAGAGGAGGTGCCAGGGCGATAAAGACTAAAGGCCGATCACGCAGCACCTCATCAGTCTGACGCAGGGTCAGGTAGCGTGAAAGAAACCTCAGATGCACATGGGGAACTCATCACCCGCTGCTCTCTGCTCACAACATGGCAAACAAATGTGCAACTCAAGATCCACCACCTTTTCAATACAATAGTAACTCTGAAAGATGGTCTTGGCACAAAGAAGGGTGTGGAACTTTTTTGGCGGTAGTCTGTAGAATATTGTGAATTCCAGAGAAAAATACAGCTTATATGTCATCCATAAGGTATGCAAATAACAAAGCGAGCGCCCGTAAAACATTTAGTGTGTGGAATAAATCCACTGCACTCATCTAAACTGAGTAATGCTTTTCAGCATTTGCAGAAAAAAAAAAACCTTTCTGTGGTGGTATTGCCTCTCCAATATGGATTTACAGAAAGAGCAATTATAACTCAAAGTATTTTCAAGTATGTTCCACTATTAAAAGTTATTGAAGAAACAACCTATTTTTTAACTTTGTGACAGAAAATCATAACATAAATTTAGTTCTTCTGACAGCTATGTAATACGAATCTCACTGCTCGGCTCAAACATGGTGATAGAAAGGCCTCGTGAGCCCTTGACGAGATTCACACATGCCAGACGGAGCGTCTATAGGTCTATAGGTCCGAGGCCCAGGTCATATGAAGAGAGGCCTGGCCAGTGTCTGTTTACTGCAACAGAGCAGATGTACAATCTCCAGGCTCTTATCTATCCTGGAATCCTTGGAATGCACTATGCCTCTACAGGACAGGGGTTAAAACTCGGTTTATTGATAAAACAGACTCTCTCTCTATCTCCTTCCTCCTCCACCATTCTTTTCTCTTTCTGCTTTCATCTAAGATATACTCAAGAATGGACTGGCCATTGGGACTTTTCCTAGTGGGTCAGATGAGCTGTGGGCTGGATCTCAATTTAAAGGGATAGTTGATCCCAAAAATGAAAACATTTACTCACCATCATGTTCATTCCAAATCTTTATGACTATGTTGCTTCTGTGGAACATAAAAGAAGATATTTTGAGAAATGTTCAATCACGAGACAACTGAGGTGATGGATTCATATGAATTTGTGCAAAGTGATTCTATGACTTCATGAAGGTAAACATGAAGGTACATCCCTAAAACCAACCACCAATGGGACGTAAGCAGACTGCACAAAATAGTGCATATGAGATTGTATGAATTCATACAAATACACTTAAAATGTAAAACAGCTATGAATTGCCTTTTTGTTGTCGTTGTTGTTACATTGTAATTTAATAGTAACCAAAAACTGTTTGGATTATATATATACTAGATGACAGCAAGCAATATTTTGTATTACATGCATGTGTGCTACATATAGTAGAGGATAATCTGCTTTGGGTTTTGATGGGCTGGCATTGGTACTTGGCTGCTTTTTACTCATCCCTGAGGTACAGAAGCTGTCAGAAGTGTGGAGTAGAAACAGGGCAAGAGACTGAAGTGCTCAGAGTAAGAATGGATTTTAAAACTTCTAGTCACGACAGTCAAACTTTCTTTCCCAAACAGGCCAAATGTGAGGCAAACACCTCCTGCAGCAGCACTAGAGCAGTAATCTTCTAATCTGGTTTGCAGAGTTCATCTCAATTTTAAGTGTCATACGAACACAAAAAGAATGACAAAAATGTAAAAATAAGCCCTGATTGCTGTTGGTATTTAGGGGTAGATTAGCCGTCATGGATATTTAGTTAGTTGCTCTGCGCTTCCAGTATAATCTAGGAGCAGCAGCAAATGAGAGGGGTTAAAACTGGAGCATCGGCAAACTGAAAGAGACAGTGGCAGGCAAGAATCATTCCATTAGAGAACAACAACAACTCTTCGATGGTCGTCATGGAAACTGGAGACCTGTCGTACGTGTTTTGGAGTTGAGCACATGGAAAAAATTATAAGGAGACCACATGTGATCACAAACACACACACATGCAGATACACGGCAAAAAAACAAAAGCTGCACAAGCCACAGGAACCAAACAAAGCAGTGGCACACTTCTCGACTGGGTTATGCATGTCTCCTAAAAATAAAGGTTCTTTGCAAAGAAAAAAAAGTTCAGTTCAAGGATTCTCTTGTTATTGGCTGTACAGGGTTTTCTGAGATGACTTTGGAGATGGTAAAAGTTGATGTTACATCAGCTATCAAATACATGCACATGTAGGCCTATCTAATGGACTTCCACGACTTCCACCACAACTTCTGAAAGCAGAGCAATATATAAAAATTGTGAGAAAATTAAGCCCAAAATTAAATGCTGAGTAAGTATAATACAACAGGTGAAAGCAATATTGATCGATCCACCATTACGCAATTTAAAAATTCTGGAACTCATTACAAAATTATTGTTTCAATATAATACTCCAATGTTATGTTTAATATAGTTATTAATATATAGAATGAAAGTACTATAATTGGTAGCAATTGACAGATAATAGAAATAAGACGACGGAGTTTACTACGAACACAGTTTTCTACTGGAGTTTACACTGAAGCACGAGTAGCACTGAGATTTCTGCACGGGGGCTGTGCAGGATAGAGTTAAAAAATCAAGAAAATAATAATTTCTTTAATCTGTGTTAGTTGTTCTAGAACCTCAAGACTTTAGCCAAAGAACTAGACACGTCTCCTCTACAGCCCTGCCGCTTTGGCACCGTCCTTCCATTTTACCTGTGGGAAGCGGAAGCAAAGCAATATGGTACCTGATTTCACTCACATGAAACTCTCAGCTTCCTGCACCGATAAAAAACATCTCGTCTTGCTTCTGTTCTGGTCATTTTATTTCCCTCTGCCTTCCTATTCCATTTAGCTGATGTATAGCTGTGTCCGTCATTGTTGACATTAAAAAATCTCATGAAAAACACATCTATCGTTCACCCAGCTTCCAGCTTCCCATATACACAGTGATTCCTGTAAACACAAAATGATTGACAGAAAGACCTCAAAATCCTAGTGATTGGCTAACAAATAATCTAACAGCAGCCAATTTCATTTACTTTACAGAATAAAAATAAAAGTACATTTATTTAGTTTTGCAGACAACTCAGTTACCTCATATTAGTGCTTTCACACCACGTAGTTCTAGGAACTCAGTCCGTTTTCCAGGTTGCATTCATGCCATTATCAATGTTTTCCATGTTCATAGAGTAAGTATTTTTACATGGCTTTTTAAAAATCCTGGGTAGCTAGTGTTTTGTATATGTTTGGCCAATCAGCGTACACTTATCACTGGTAGTTCCTATAGAATTGTTTTAGACCCTACTCTGAAGTAGGAGCTAATTTAGTTCCTCCAAACACAGTTCATAGAACTAAAACCATTCCTAGGTCCTGCGGTGCGAACAAGCCAAAAAGTGGGTACTTCTGCCAACTATGAAAAGCTCCTCCAGTGCGAAAGCCCCTATAATTTCTGTAGTATCTGTTATGGAGTAGGATGATTTTTTGCATACCTTTTAATAAAAATCACTCAAAAATGGCATCCAGCTGTAAAACATTTTGGCACTAACTGGAAACTTTATTTTATTTGTACGTAGGCATGAAATGAACATTCTATTTTTTAAATGCATGTAAAAGATCCTATTATGAAATTATTTTTATTAAAGTGCATTTGGTCCATGAACCCCATTTTTGAGTACAATGCTCACATCTCAAAATCCAATTAAACAACATATAGCCAAGTCTCCATGCTGCATTTTTCCTTTTTTTGATAATCTGTTACACTAAGACGTATGTCATAATACAGAAGATACAGTGCCCTCCATAAGTATTGGAACAGTAAAGACAAAATTGTTCTGTTTGCTGTGGAGTCAAGAAATCTGTAAATATGATTACAAGTTGAATATGAGACAATTTTATTATTGGGTGATTTAACACAAAGATGTTTTACCAGCTAAGAAGATCGACACTTTTAGAGTTTCATCTCCCTATCTGATGTGAGCATAAAGTATTGGAACAGTTGCCTCACAGGTCTTTCTAAGTGTTCAGCTGTGTCCTGTTGCATTAATTCTTCAAATATTAAAAGCAGGGAATGTGTCTTATCAGTTATATCCATTGCTTCTGCATTCTGAGTCTTGCATTCGATGATGACACACACAAACCAGGATGAAGACGAGGAAGCTGACTCTGAAAGAAATGCAAGCAATTTGGATGCTAAAAGAAAAGAGGAAGTCATTTAGAACTATAGGAAAAACAAAGGGCATGGAGAAATTAAGAGTTTGGAAACTACCGGCGACATCAGCAACCAATGACGACCTGATCGGCTGAGAAAAACAACAGTAGTTGATGACAGACAAATCATAAAAGCTGTAAAAATGAACCCTAAAATACATGTCTGTAAAATAACCAACAACCTCCAGAAAGCTGGGGTGATCCTCTGTCAATCTACAGTCTGCAGGAGAATTTGACACAGAATTACAGAAGCTACACAGCAAGATGCAAACCTCACAAATGTGATTCTTCACAAATGTGAGCCAGTAGAGCTTTGGAACTGAGTTGATGGACCGATGAGACAAAGATTAACCTTTATCTAAGTGATTGGAAAGCAAAAGTGTGGAGAAAAAAAGGGAACTGCAAATGATCCTAAGCATACAGCCTCATCTGTAAAGCTTGGTGGAGGTGGTGTCATGGCTTGGGCATGCATGATTGTCTCTAGAACAGGACCTCTTCATTTTAATGATGACTTAATGTATGATGGCAGTAGCCGAATGAATTTGGAAGGGTACAAAATCATCTTGGCTACCAATATTCAAGAAAATGCCACCAAACTCATTAAAAAGACAATGACCCAAAACACCCTGCCAGTTCAGTCAAGGACTTTATCAGGACAGAGAAATGTAAAGTCTTAGATTGCCCAAATCAGTCTCCAGATTTAAATCCGACTGAACATTAATTTCACCAGCTGAAGAGGATACTAAAGACAGAAACTCCTCAAAACAAGCATCAGTTGGAATTGGTTGCATTAAAGGCTGGGGAAAAACATTTCGAAGCCTAAGACCAAGAGTCTGGTGATGTTTATGGGTTGCAGACTCACTGCTCTGATTGCATGCAAGGGATCTGCAACTAAATATTAGTTTTTAATCTTTTACATCTGCCTTAAATTCAACATAAGTCATTCATAAATACTTATGCTCACATCAAATAGTGGGATGAACTCTAAAAGTGCTGTCCTTTTTATTTGGTATAACATGTAGTTGTCGAAAGACATAATAAAAAAATGTGACATTCTGTAGTTTTGTCGCATATTCATATTTTAATCATATTTGCAAATGTCTTGACTCCACAGCAGAGAAAGCAATTTTGTCTTTACTGTTCCAATACTTATGGAGGGCACTGTATGTTGCCTTAGTTTCATCGCAACTTTAAGGCATTTTCTCTGATACATTTTAGTTATACAGTTCATCCTATTTGCATGTAATGGACAATAGCCTATATCCACTTACACTATCCTATGGAAGCTTATTGCAAAACAACCCCCCATGACAGCCATACAGAAAAGTGTTGAGTGCTCAGAGATGAGGGGTTAGAACAGAAGAAAGGAGAAAGAGTAAAACAGAATCTGAAAATAAATAAAACATGAAGATGAACAGAGAGGGTACCTGTCCAGAATATAGATTTCTTTTCCTTGCCTTTTACCTGTCAGAAGGACTAAAAAGCTTATTGAGGTTATAAGCCCCCTCGTCCTCTGGGGTCTGGCCCTCCCTGATCCACTGTCCTGTGATACAAACCATTCGCTCATCCATCCACATCACTCAGCCTATCTTCTACCTTTCCTATGACATCCCTTCTTCTTCATTCATCTGAAAGGTCAGGTGTCTGACCAGAGAACGAAGTGGATGTTTGGAATGAAAGGAATAACAAGGTCATAGCGTGTACCAGGACCAAAAGGCTTTTAAACTACAATGTAATTACATAAACTGAACTGAGCAGGATGCAACTGCAATGTGAATCTGAATGTAGGAGGTCAAATGAAAATGAGATGTTTGTTAGATGGTTTTTTTTTTAGATATTTATGTTTATAGATTGTTTGATAGGTTGTTTGTTTTATAGATTTATGGATAGATAGATAGATAGATAGATAGATAGATAGATAGATAGATAGATAGATAGATAGATAGATAGATAGAAAGATAGATTTTGAAGGTTTGAAAGTATTTGACCCCATTTCTGTGCAGCTTGAAGGGTTGTGCACTGTTACTTGGATCTGTCACAATCAGCAAAGAGGACCCACACACACACAGTAGAACACAGCCAAAGGGTCGTAGCAGCACTCCAGCTCTCCTGGGGTTAATTACTATAAGCATGTCTTCAGCCTCAGGGGAATATTTAGCTCAAAGAATGCTCTATATAAACACACAAAACTATCTATCACTCTCACACACACATTTGCATGCAGTATTCAAACTCTACAGTTCTTTCAAATCCACATACATGCACAACTCAGCAGCCATCACATCAGCATCTCCCAAGCCGCTTAAGCTGTATGAAACAGCAACCATGTGGACTGTAATGAATGCAGCAGAGAATGAATCAACCCCATGCTCACCAGCTCACCCCATAGGCCTCATCCCTTTATCCTGCTTGTAGCTGCTGTCTTTTGTCTGGAAGTGTTAATATCCCTGACTGTGTAGCGCTAACCTCAGAAGCCCAGCTGTGAGGGGATCAATACCGTACCCCAGTTCTGCTCTAGGTTATGTAAACGCCTCTTGAACTTTACAGTAAAAACACCAAGCTCCATCCCTGAGCTCCACTAAATGTTTTTCTTTTTTCTTAAAAGCCAACTGTCTGACAAGGTGAGGCGGCATCCAAAAGTCTGGGTCGACTCTGCTGTGATCAGCTGGGAACATTGATTTTATGTCAAGCTAAGAGCCAAACCTGCCAGGCACAGTTGGACTGGCTGCCTCCTTCAGGCTGAACTCTCCTAGCTGCCCGCCTGGCTGTTCGTTTAAAGAGGCTGATCAATACAGACACCCCTTAGCATCACCGCAACACAAACTGTGCCAGATCAACCACATAACTCTTTCACAAGAGCTCCACATCTCCTCAGAGTGAGTTACAGGGTGATCTCATTAGTAGTCACATACTGTATATATGTATATCATGTTTACACATACATTTTTGAACATTTGGATAGAGAAACTTTCACGATCAGATAACTTTAAAATTTTCTAAAATATATTGAAACAACTTCAATTTCAGCAACAAATCCTGTCTTGAAGTATGACCAGGTGTTAAGAAGTCAAGTCCAGTTGCACTTCACAATAGACATAGTTTCTAAGCAGCTCTACATAAAGTAATGATGTTATGTCTATAATGCCTTATTGCTTTAACAAGGTTTAGGGCTTTGCGATATGATGATGATATATTTTACTTAAGTGTAAAATAGTGTAACTTTTTATGAGTCAGGCACAATCCAACTGCAGGGCATACAAATATTGGAACTTAGTCCCTAAAAGATTTTGATATATTTTTATTCTTAAACGAAATGCAGATGGGGCTAGGAAAAAAGTCATTTACTCTTTTTATTTTTAGGTAAATTAATATTACACTTTATGAAGTATATTTACATTTACTCTTTATACAACTGAATTTAGTCTTTATAATTATACTGTAATCCGTTATAAAACCTAAAAAAAAAAGTTAAGTGTAGTAAATAAATGAGACGGATTTAAAATATTTTATTTTACATAGTTATAGTAAATTATTATTTAAAAAGCATGCAATGTACTCAAAATACCATAAACCTAAAACACTCCTAAATAAAGAGACTACATTTTCTATGTGCATAAAAGCATGGAGAAAGACAGCAGCACACACAAAGTGGTTTGAGATATAATTGAGATAAGTTCTTCTCTACAACCCCCATCCACAGTTGAAAAATATTTGGAGCAGCTGTTTCCTTCAGACCTTTGATTCAACTATTGGTTTCTGCAGCTGTCAGGGTTCAAGGGATGATATTTACCCTAATAGTAGCACAGGCACTTCATTGTTTCATCACATGTTCTTCTGCAATGAAAGAGTCTCGCCAGAAACCCGATCGAGTGAAATGAATTTAAAAGTCCAGGTGCTTCAATAAGACAGCATCAAGCAGTAACACAGCACATTTAGGCCACACTTTTCTTCCCAAAGAAGTCATAAAAAGAGGAAGGTCCCCTCCTGCTAAAGTATTGAGAGCCTGTGCTCCCAGCCGTCCAATGGGTCGCTCTGTTTATTAATCCTGTGTTAGAATGCCACTTTCAAACAGCACAGAGCTCCCAGAGGTGCCCTGGCCTTGCTTTTTTTCTGACATGTGATAAACACAAGATGGCCACCCCCACCCCAGTTGGTTTACATAAGACTGTTAAAACATCCCTCCGCCTCTTACCCTCTACATCGGCAGCATGTACCCTTCCCAGCATAACTCCACCAGCCAGAAACAGCCTGCCCACTCATTTGCCAGCAGACCATACGCATGGCGTATTTGTGCTGCATAAATCATCCTTTCATCGCACAGTTTCTCCTGGCGGCCATGTTTTTTTCCAGGTTTGTGGAGGTAGCATACCTCTGGCCTGTACTGTAGCAGCTCTGTAAACCATTGACGGATCCAGTCCAGCTGGCTGGGTGAGCAGCCCTCTCCTAGTCCACTCCAGGCAGGCTGACGGGCCCTACAGCCCTCCCCTACCACCTCCGCTGACCAAAAACAGCCTCTTTTTTATTCATCTTCTTGTTCACTCAGAGTCAGTGAAATTAAAACCTCTGTGGAAGAAGAAATCAGGACATGTAGCAAATGAAAGTAGCAACACATGGCTTATGATGAAGACTACCCTGTACTTTTTAATTCTTAAAACTCCCCTTGCAAATAATATAACGTAAATGAAATAAAAGTCTACTGAAGTACTTATGTTGGAAGTACATTTGGCTCATTTGTGTTGACTAACCTAAAGCAAATTTTAATTTTAATTGTAGTGTGTTATTTGACGTTTATTTGAAATCTATTAAATTATAAATACATGAAATTAAGTACATTTTAGTTTACCATAAATTCTTGGCAGTACATTTGGCAGTACACAATAGAAATAATTATGAAAGTCCATACTTGTATAAAAAAAAAGCATTTTAAGTTAAATTTTTTTGCATTTAATATGAATTTAAACTTTTAAAATGTTTCACTTAATTGTTAGTAGCAATAAAAAATATCCAAAAGCATATACACAATACAGTATTTATATATATATATATATATATATATATATATATATATATATATATATATATATATTGTATATACATATATATTAAATATCATTTGTGTAACAAAGGACACAAAGGCATCAGCATAAATATGTTAGTCATTTGTTTGTGTATGTACACTATCACATGCTGAAAATTTAGCTTTGATCACAGGAATAAATTAAATTTTAAAGTATATTTAAATATAAAGCAGTTATTATAATAGTAAAAAATATTTCAAAATATTACTGCTTTTGCTGTATTTTGGATCAAATAAATGCAGGCTTTGTGATCGGATGAGACTTCTTTAAAAAACATTAAAAACCTTACTGTTCAAATAATTCTGAATGGTAGTATATTTAACAATTATTCATTAGAAAATTTGTACCCAGAAGTTTTTCCCCTTAAATTTTTTTTTTTTTTAAATATATAAAACCTGGCCACCCAGCTAAAATAGCTAAACACCAACTTGACCACATGAAGACCAGCTTAAGCTGGCTAAGACTAGCCAAACTGGTTAGGTTTATTTTTATTTTTTTTTTTTTTTTTTGGCATATAATTTTGACAAAACTTCCCCCAAAAAGCTTCTATTTTAAAAAAAATAAAAATAATAATAATTTATTTTTTATTTATGAAAACAAAATGTTAATAAATAAACAAAATTACGTTTTTTAAAATAAAAAATACAAAAACCTTTCTTTTAGGGGTAGGGTTTGGTTTAGTCTATAGTTTAATTATCATTAGCTTCACATAATAACATGTCTATAGCAGTCTATGGTATGTCATCATTCAGATAGCTAAGCAACATGCGTGTGTTTTCAGCCTGCAAACCGCTCCTTTCAATCTAGCCTTTGATGAGCCTATGATTCTCTAAATTGTTTTCAAAATGTATATTGCCAGACGACTGTGTTTAGATTAACGGTATAGCGTGTTTATACGGTGAGTACATCTTCCACTGTAGAAAAAAGAGAAAATCTTGCTCTGAATCAAGGGATTATAGGACAGACGCCTGCACTCTGACAGCTGGCCACTTGAGTTTTACAAATGACAGACGAACTCCATCAGTGGAAGCTTGCAGAAGTATGTCCACCAGAACAGGAGGGGGAAAAACTGTGCATGGGGTCAGAAGGAACACACTAAGAAAAAGCAGAAGGAAAGAGTAAAAGATATGATGAAACTAACTTGTCAACTCACAAAACATACATAAACATGTCAAAAAGGGAGTTTACGAGTAAATGGTGTTTATACCACTAAACTGTGTGGCAATAAAACATCTTAAGCATCACATTCTGGTGCAGTTAGGGTGTATATATCTATCATGAAGTCCTGTGGAGAAAGCCTGGAGCTCAGTTTCCGTAACACAGTGTGATGTTCAGTAAGCTGGATGATCAGAGGGCTAAACCAAAGCTTTCCTCCCTTTTCCCGTCCCCTGTGACAGCAGTACACGGAAAGCTGGAGAGGGACTGAGCTCTTGGCACAAAGAATTAAATGAGGGAGTTTTAACTGCTAATTAATTGCAGGTCCAGCTCTCTCTCTCTCTCTCTCTCTCACACACACACACACACACACACACAAGCACCCTAAAAATTCTCTCACATGCAACTACATAAGCTTTTTTCTCTCAAACACACAAATCTCACACAGAAACAGACATTCAAAAGCTCTTAGTGCATATGTGACACATTTTAAAAGGAATTACAAATATCATGAGCTGGTTTTCCTCATATTATGTCCCAGTTATGCCTTTACATGTTATATTTCTGACAACAGAGAGAATGGACATGGTGCTGTTTATTGATTCCTTTCAGCTTTTGATTGTATAAAGAGACCTTTCTTGTCCAATCCAGTTCTTGGCCAATCCCAGGTCGAAAAAAGTACACTTCCATACTTAGAGTGCTCCATTTCCACGCACTAATTTTGTACTTAATTTACTAAAAATTATTCTTTAGTACTTCTTAAGATAAACTTAAGATCAAATGTACCAAACTGTGGTATTTTGGGACAAAAACATACACCAGTACACTCAAGTGTACTACAAGTGGTGACTAAATAAATTTTTTAATACAGAGATAGCATGTTATAAGCGCATTTTGGTTCATATTCATGGTGTCCCAAAATAGCACTGTTGAGTACACTTAGTAAGAAGTACTAAAAAATCATTTTTAATATATTAAGTACGAAATTAGTGTGCGAAAATATAGCGCTTAAAGTACATGATCAAAGTGTACTTTTTTAAACATGGGATTACATTCAATTTGCATAGTGTATTCTTTTAAAGTACATTATTTCCATAATAAGTACATTTTAAAAGTATGCTAAAGTGTACTTCTTTTTTTTCACAAGGGTAATTCCACAGCAGGGACACAATAAAAACATTTTACTGGAAAAACTGGAAAAAAAAAAACTGGAGTACTAAATCTACAAACAGATGCATTGTTTGAAATAAATTGGGGGCAATCTACATAAATATGTTTGCACAGATATTTAACTGTAATTTGTAAAAAAAAAAAAAAAAAAAAAAATGGTGCCCAAAAGTTGTGCCCATTTTGCACCATGGACGTCATGTTTCTCTGGAGGGGCCGCATTAACCCCTTCCACATTACACTGGGCCCCATTAGCCGAAATGAATAAGCCTCCTGTCATTTATGATTCAGTGCCTGCAGCCTATCCCCAGGCAATGCACAAGAGTCCAGCGTAACCTGCATTTCCTGTGGCTCTCACTCTCTTTCTGCCTGTCTCTGCCTCGCTCTCGCTCTCTTGTGACTATCTTCATTCATTCCTTCAGCAGACACCATTCCTTCATCTGCTGCCTGCACCTCTCCCAGTGCATGAGAACCACTGTCATAGGCAGACTTGCCTGGGGCTTTTTAAATATGTATGTGAATCATGATACTCTCTCTCTTGCCATTAGCTATGGAAATATAACACAAACAAAGGCCATTTATATGGAGCTGAATGCTGATGAATGCTGTGGCATCCTGCAGGTCCAGACCGACATAATCAGGGTATAAAGCAGGGTTGTATTTCCTCTCTTACATGCACGCTATTAATTTAGACAAGAGCTAAGATTTCTTCAAACATTAAAGTGTTGAGTAGTGGGTTAATATACAGGCACCACCCAGTGCAGATATATGACTATACTCCATCTGGGTATTTGACTCTCCACTGAAGACTTCCAGAGAGCCTTACCAACTGACACGGTAGCTAAATGACCACAGTGATATACACTTGGCCTGGGACGATGCGGCTCAAAGCGCTCACTGACCATCCTTAAGCGTTTTATTTACCTTGCATGTGTATGCAGTGTTGAATTATGTGCCACAGTCCTCAGTAAGTTAACATTGGTGCCAAACTACGGGAAAAGAGGGCTTGACCAAATCAAAACAGACTCACCCGCAAATTTACGGACCTGCTACTTAAAGAGCTGAATGGCCGGGGAAGGATTTTCTGCTTGTGCCATTCAATATTGCTATTTCTCTTAGTTTTGGTCTTTTGCTGTAATTAATATTATTTGAGAAAAATGGGAGGAATACGAAAGACAAAATCTATGGCATATGTTCAGAAAAGTTGTATTGTTTAGTAGTGATATTTAGAAAAAAAAATGCATGAAGAATGTGTATGATAAAAACATCTTTGGGACAGCAAATCCAGGATGGTGTAATGAGATTTCCGCATGCACTGAAAGTCCTAAATCATGAGGCTTTGATGGGATGAGCATCAATAGATCCATGGAACAAACTGTAAAAGAAACTGCACATAATCTGGAAAACATGTTCTCCAAAATATAAGTGATTAAAACATAGCACCAATGGGAGGACATGTTCTTGGAAAACTAACAATGCATTTCCAGAATTTCCTGGAAACATATAGTTAGTTCTCAGCAGAGTCACATCAGAGACGTTTCACTTTTAATCATGTAGTTTGTAGTTTTTGTCTCAAGGGTCGGGTGAATATTGGTGGGAGTGTCTGTCTGAGCGAGTCCTTTGGGAAATCAGCCTCTCTGAAACCATCACTGATTATTAGTAAAAACACATAATTCAGTTTGTTTCACTGACCTAGTTGAAAAAAACAATATAATTATTTTGTATGACATTGTGATTTCGCAAGATTTTTGCTTCAAATGGCAAGTCATCATTTTTTATAGTGCTTCATACAATAGAGATTGTTTCAAAGTAGTAAAAGTAGTACTAAACTGAAAAGTAACAGAATAAAAAATGCAAACTTCAAAACTGAGGCAAATCCAAATTCTGCTGTAAAGCAGCTGTAGCAAGACTATGAATAATCCTTATTCAGCTCAAGTCAGTTCAGTATTGGTTCAATTCAGTTATTTCATTATGAAAGATATGTGAGTTCAGTTTATCACTCTCAGAAAAAAAAGGTACAAAAGCTGTCACTGGGGCGGTACCTTTCCAAAAGGTACACTTTTGTTCCTATTAGGTTCTAATAGGTTCCTTTAAGGTACCAAAATGGACCCTTTAGGTACAAACATGTACCTTTTGAAAAGGTAACGCCCTAGTGACAGCTTTTGTACATTTATTTCTGAGAGTGTAACATATTTGTATGTTTAGATATAGGTATGCTTATAGAGCATTTGTGGTTAAGGAGTATATACATTTTTATTTTTCTTAGAAAATGTCTGATTGTTTCACTATATAAGACACTTATCCCTCAGTTAGAATCATGTAGAGCCCTTTGAAGCTGTACAGAAACTGCAATTTGGACATTCAACCCATTGGCTCCCATTGAAGTCCACTATATGGAGAAAAATCCTGGAATGTTTTCCTCAAAAACCTAATTTCTTTTCAACTAAAGAAAGACATGGGTGAGTAAATTATCAGGATTTGTTTTATATTCTGAAAGTAAACTAAACAAAATGTAGAGACATGCAGAGCTCTAACTGGGGCTATAAAACACAGAAAGAACAATCAATATTGACACATTAAGAGCAGTGGATTGGTTTTTTGTCAGAATGATTAAAGGTCAAATTCAATTAGCCCCCAAAATAAGTATGATCCACAGGTTAATAAAGACAATACTCAAAGCACAGCCAAATAGAATTGGAAAGTTTAGAGTTTGAATGAAGTTTACATCATGTCAAAGAAATTTCAGCAAAATAAAACAGATGGTGTAGTTAATTCCACTACATGCCACCCATTTTCCCTTCATTACCACCCTCTAATTTCTTTCTTCTCTAGATGAAGTGCAAAATGGGGAGCTGAGCAGTGCAAGAGCTAATAAGATCCAGTGGGAAACCACAAACATTAATGAAGCCTATACTAAAAACTCATATGAACATCTCTTAAAATCTTTTCCTATTGCTAATATAGACTGTTTCACATTGTCTGCCTTAATGTTGTTCCTACTTTTATTGGTCCTACTAAGGTACGTTAAAAAACCAAAAGTACGTAGATAATAAAACACTGTTGCAGAGTAGCATTACATTTTCAACCCTTTCTGTTCTCAAATTCAAACAGGAACAAGAATCATGAATTATAAAGTCATGCTGTATTTTATCGCTTAAACAACATCAGAACAACTTACTGGATGCATTTTTCAACCCTAGCAGCTATAATCTAAGAAGCCAGAGAAGTATACTCTTAAGAAACTGTCAGTCAAAGCTTTAAGTTGCATGTCTCTCGAAATATGTGTATATGCTCAGCGATCAAACATGGGCTGCTGTAGAGCTACGGTGAGCACCAGAATAAGCGTGCCACAGCGCTCATTTCTGAGGCGGCAGCTTTGGGCTCTGTGTGATTGATGTTGAGGTCCACAGAGCAGATCATCTCCCTCAACCCTCACATTTACATACCGAGTAACCAGGCATACAGCTATAAAGCTCAGATCTATTTTTAAAACACACTCCAGCAGAGAGAAGATGATTTTTTATTTATGATTAAGAATAAGTTATTTAATAAGCCAATAGCTCTGGCTATCGCTGGTCTCCGGCAGTTAGTAATAAATTGGTTTATAATTGTAACAAGTTGTGAATATTCCCCATTTTTGGCACCACTGAAACTGTGTTTGGTTTATCAATCATTTCTTTTTCTCTTTAAATCTGGACCTTAATAAATTTCACAGAATTTTCCAGAGAGATTGCATGTAGTTTTTCCCCTAATCTCTTCCTTACATGGACACACTCTTCATGTGCATTTAATTCTCTGCATTCTTTGCCCTTAAGTAGCCCAAATTGTTTAGCTGATGCTCTGCACCTGCAATGTGTGAGAATAATTCAAATGAAATTAATCATGATCAAATGATCAAAATATTTACCCGCTTTCTAGCAGGTTAACTATCCACACCGGGCTGAAAAGTAAGTGTGAGGCCTGTCATTAGGTGTGCGCATTTTCCAGTAGATTAACATTTAAATAGTAAATGTTACATTTTCAAGACATGTTGAAAATAATAATGCAACAAAAATATGCATATAATAAGGAAATAGATCTGGAAAATATTATGTACTCAAAGGTTTTTTTTTTTGGTTGTTTGTTTGTTTGTTTTAGCACATGGATTTGGCACTTATTTAGTTATGTGATTGACAAACTTAGAAATATAAATTCATATACACATATTTTAATGCAAAATGGCGACAATATACATATTTACCATTTGAAAGTTTCTATTGAACAAAAGCTGTATTTGAATCGAGAAACCCCAGTATTAGTCACGTGCATGCCAAGTGAATTACTACACTTTCAGAGACCAGCCTATGGATTTTTTTTCTCCGCCCTATATAGAAGGAAAGTTTCTGATAGCTGAAACCCTCCGCAATTACATCAAATGACCAATCAAAAGCAAGACGCAAAGGAAAACAAACCCTGTGATTGGTCTAAACCGCTAATGGTTTCAAGGCGCCCCCTCATAGAGGGGCAATGAATCTGAATGAGGGGTGTGTAGAAACCGACGGCACATTATTGTATGTGCGCCTCACTTGCGCTCAAACCCTCAGTCAGTGAGAAGCGCGTCTGCCGAGCGCACACGAGACAAGCGAGGGAAGCGCACTCTGCTCAAGTTTTCCAGCAGCGACATGCAGCTCTAGTCATTGGATACACAGACTTGATTTGGAGAGCCAGACGGAAAACTTTAAAGAACAGTCGGAAGATTCTCTAACAAACCTTGAAGAAGGGGGAAAAACCCCGATGCGCTCGCTGTGGATTTAGTTTGGATTTATTTTCGGACTTGGTTTTCTTCACAGATCCACACATTTGCCTAACATGCTTGCTTTTAGACCACGAGTGTCGTGACGGGAGCTCAATCGAGGAGTTTTTTTTTTATTGTGTAAACGCATACGAACAGGACACACACAACTTTTCTCGGAGCAGCCGCAGCCTAATTTCTTTCGCACCGAATCACCCAAATAGCAGCGCTCCTCAAAATGCAACACTGTTGCGGGATTACTCGATACTTTCTTCTGTTCCTCACCCTGGCCCTGCAGCCATCCAGCGGCCAGTATCATGGAGAAAAGGGCATCTCCATTCCCGAGCACGGTTTCTGCCAGCCCATATCCATACCCCTCTGTACGGACATCGCCTACAATCAGACCATTATGCCCAACCTTTTGGGTCACACCAATCAGGAGGACGCCGGGCTGGAGGTGCACCAGTTCTACCCCCTGGTGAAAGTGCAGTGCTCCATGGACCTCAAGTTCTTCCTCTGCTCCATGTACGCGCCGGTTTGCACAGTGCTTGAGCAAGCCATCCCTCCGTGTCGCTCCCTGTGCGAGCGCGCGAGACAGGGCTGCGAGGCCCTCATGAACAAGTTCGGCTTCCAGTGGCCCGAGCGACTGCGCTGTGAGAATTTCCCGGTGCACGGCGCGGGGGAGATCTGCGTTGGTCAGAACACCTCGGACGCGGGAAGCCCGACCTCAAACCCGACGCCCTACGTCCCAGAGCTGATCACATTACAGCCAAGCGTGGTCAGACCCAGCCAGCAGTTCACATGTCCGCTGCAGCTCAAAGTGCCCACTTATCTCAAGTACCACTTCATGGGGGAAAAAGACTGCGGGGCGCCGTGTGAGCCCACTAGACCCAACGGTCTGATGTATTTTAGAGAAGAAGAGGTCAAATTTGGCCGGCTCTGGGTGGGAATTTGGTCTATTTTGTGCTGCGTTAGTACACTGTTCACCGTTCTCACGTACTTAGTGGACATGAGGCGGTTTCGTTACCCGGAGAGGCCCATCATCTTCCTCTCTGGGTGTTACTTCATGGTGGCTGTTGCGTACGCAGCTGGCTTTTTCCTTGAAGACAAAGTCGTTTGCATTGACAAGTTCAACGATGATGGTTACAAGACCGTCGCGCAGGGCACGAAAAAGGAAGGCTGCACTATCCTCTTCATGATCCTCTATTTCTTCGGCATGGCAAGTTCAATCTGGTGGGTCATTCTGTCCCTCACATGGTTCCTCTCAGCGGGAATGAAGTGGGGTCATGAAGCCATTGAGGCCAACTCTCAGTATTTCCACCTGGCTGCTTGGGCTGTCCCAGCGGTTAAGACCATCACCATCCTCGCCATGGGCCAAGTGGATGGTGACATTCTCACCGGGGTGTGCTACGTTGGCATCTACAGCGTGGACTCGCTGCGTGGCTTCGTCCTGGCGCCCCTCTTCGTCTACCTCTTCATCGGCACCTCGTTCCTCCTGGCCGGCTTCGTGTCGCTTTTCCGCATCAGAACCATCATGAAGCACGACGGCACCAAGACGGAGAAGCTGGAGAAGCTGATGGTGCGCATCGGCGTGTTCAGCGTGCTCTACACGGTTCCCGCTACCATCGTGATCGCGTGCTACTTCTACGAGCAGGCTTTCCGCGAGCAGTGGGAGAAGACCTGGCACATGCAAACGTGCAAGCGATTCGCCGTCCCCTGCCCAGTCAATAACTTCGCCCCCATGTCTCCAGACTTCACCGTGTTCATGATAAAGTATCTGATGACCATGATCGTGGGAATCACCTCTGGATTTTGGATATGGTCTGGGAAAACTCTGCAGTCGTGGCGCAGGTTTTATAAAAGGCTCAGCAATAGCAACCAAGGCGAGACGACGGTATGAAAAAAGAGCGAGTCGACCTGATAGTTTCGGTCAAGCTTTGACCATGCAACTTTTCTCTGAGATAAATGTCTCGAGCGGAGAACTGTTACGCGACTTGTTGAGTGAGTTTTGAGAACACTACTAGACGCCTCCACAGTGGAGACGGACCATCACGAACAGTGTTATCATCGGTTTTTCTCATATATTTGTATGTGAAATAGACTATGTTTCTGTGCAACACGATATCATTTGCCGATGTGATCTCTGTAGACAGTACTGAAAGCTTTGTGCAACGCTCACGGTTCTGTACCTGAAAATATTGGACGTAATTTGCCTTATACACATGTACCATCCCTTTTTTTAACTGGGGACTTGTATGACTTTCGCAGCCCTCCGTCGACAATCATGCATACATTGGCACACACGGACCGTCAAGTACGCATTAGGATTGGGATACTTATATGCATGTGTACAGCTGTGAATTTATGCAAGCTCCCTTTAAACGATGTAACGTGTAAATAATCACCTTTTTTGAAAGAATATATGTATTTATGAAAATAATCTTGCTGTTTTTTACTTGATTTTTAAAATTTGGTAAGAGACCTTTGTATCTGTACAGTTTCGCTGAATAAAATGATTAGATTTTTAACCGACTCATTTTACTTTACAAATAGCATTACACAGTTTTGTTTGCTACCAATTATTTTTAATATCTTGACAAAAAAGACAAAGATGTGTAAGCCTACACCACACACCGATCTGTTAAACATTTAGTTATATATATATATATATATATATATATATATATATATATATATATATATATATATATAAACCATATCAGAAAGTGCTCAATGACTAAACTGTTGCTCCAAATGCAGTGGGTAGGCTATTACACCCCTGACGAAAAACATGAGGCCAAATTATTTTTAATTAATGTATTTATAAAACAAGACAAAGTCAGCCTCAGTAAATGAGATCAAATAAAACTGTGTGGTCAGGTGTGTGCTGTGGTGATATTTATTGTATTTATAGTAAACGACTAAAGAGTATTTGTGTTTATTAGAGAAGCTCCTGCAGCTTTACTGAGATGAAGTGTAGGGCCGGGGCTTTGGCGCCACCCACAGGTGACTGTTATGTTGAGAACACTAGATTACAAGCGGAGTTGACTTGAATGAACTGTAAAACCAAGTTTCAAGATTGAAAGATACGTTTAATTTTATTTTTAAGCAGAAGTTTAGTTCATAATCACATGTTGTACAAAATGTATCTCCTGTACAACTGGAGAGCTTTAATATATTTAGAAGCATTGCTTTGTAACAACCTTAAAAGTACATTGTAAATGTGCATGCTGTAAAGCAATCATCAAAATCTGATATTGCATTATTATATTGTGAAAAGAATACAAATTTTATTCCATGAATAATAATCTGTAACAATAATTATTTTGCAAACTTGAATGTGTACAGAACAAGCTGTGAACTTATGGTAAGATAAACACAAGGCAACACTTCTAATAAAGAACAGCAGATCATTACAGAAGTTAATATAAAATACATGGCATATTGCATTATGCCAAAAGTGACTGAAATAAAGTGTAAACAGGATACTCATTGCTGAGGTAGTATCCTTAAGTTATTTTAATTTTTACAGAAATTGTTAATGCATTAATACTAATAATACTCACTATCATAATACATTTTGAGAGCAGAAAATTAACCATTTTCATTTAATATTATCATGAATTTTTAATTATTTTAATTTGGGGTAAAATTGATCACATTGGATGGCGTTTTTTTTTTTTTTTTTTTTTTTTTTTACAATAGGAGGTTTAATCATCGTTGCAATACTCTACACTAGGTTGAGAAAAAGCAAGAGCTAAGCTCAGGGGGTGTAGGCAGGTTACCGTTAAGTGTCCTAACATTTTGTCCTCATCAGCCTATTATGCCCTGCAGGTGGCCAGACTAGGGTTCTGTTCAACGTCAAAAAGTATGATCTCACAGAGCAATAAAATGATTCACCACGTAACACAAGGCATATGGAGATGTGGTTGAAGAGGCTAGTGTTGTGGTTCAGGCTGAATAAGTCTTCCGTCTACAGTAAACAGAGAAACTCACTTTAAACTTCCAACCTCGTGGATAATGGAGTATAGTAAAGCAAAGGAGCTGGTCAAAAGATAACAACCAATGTACTGTTTTACTAAAACATATTCATTAGCCAGACATAATAGCACCTGCTGTCATACATCATCCATGTATCTTTCTTTGTATATATATATTTTTTTTATTGTGGCTAAACTGTCACGGTATCCTCTCACATTATTCAAGGACATCCTGCAGGTCTTTAGCTGTAAGCTTGAACAATTTCTCCTGTCTATTTGATTGATGGAGGGGTTTTATGTGAAGGAAGGAAAAGTCTATTTCTTGTGGCACAGTCAATAACACTAATTAGTGAAAGTGAGTGACGTGAGATACAGAATGACCCATACTCAGAATTCTACTCTGCATTTAACCCATCCAAAGTGCACACACACAGCAGTGAACACACACACACCGTGAACACACACCCGGAGCAGTGGGCAGCCATTTATGCTGCGGCACCCGGGGAGCAGTTAGGGGTTCGGTGCTTGCTCAAGGGCACCTCAGTCATGGTATTGCCGGCCCGAGACTCAAACCCACAGCCTTAGGGTTATGAGTCAAACTCTTTAACCATTAGGCCACGACTTCCCCTAGGGATGTGCTATCCTGGGCATATGAGAGGACGTGTCGTGCAGGAGACCCAGTTCTGGTTGTAGAAGGCTGTAAGCTGTCATCTTCCTTTTGTTTGTATATCAGGATGGGTTTAGCTAGTCAGAGTTGCTGGCCTGACCAGGAGGGGGTAATTGCTCCGTTACAACCAAGGCAACAAGAAAACAGTTCTGAGCTGAGGAGCTGTGGAGAGCCTGGCATCTGCAAAGCTCAGTAAACAGAGACATTCGTAACATGGGCCAAAATGATTCAGTGGTATGTGAAAGCAGCGGGCGGGGATGCTGAATGAACACACAAATGCATTCTGAATTAAAGAGAAATGGTCGCTTAGCAGAGGGGAGCACGGCCACAAACTGAGGTGTGAAAACAAAAGCGAAACAAAAAGCTGACTCTGAATAAGTTATTTAAAAAAAAAAGAAAACCTTAAAAAAAAAAAAAATGAACAATTCTTTTAAGTTTTAAAACTTGATGTTCAGATCTTTACAACCGCTACATGAAAAAAAACACAATCATGACAGGATTATATATATATATATTAGCATTCATTCAAAGAAACACAAACAACCCCACAATGAAAGATTTTGTCCTCTCTTTGCTGACATTCGGCCATGATACAGTATCTTTGGGTATGGCCAAATTGTGCTAAATGAAGACGGTCATGATGGAAGACTGGAGGTTTGTTTTGAACCAGAGGTAGATGTTTTTTTATAAGTCTACATAGGTCCAGTTTCAATGAGTCAAAGATAAAGTTTGATTTGTTTGAATGCACACAGTCGATGGAAGCATGATCTCTTCTTAACTAGGACCACTCCTATTGGAAATCCCAGCCTTCACTGCTGCATCTTACCAGCAGCGGCCGGTTTTTTGGAGGCCAGGAGCCAGTTCTTCCTACAGCAGGAGGAGAGGGCCTCTTATACTGTATTCAGAGGATCTCGCACTGGCATACCAGACTGGCCAGGTTAACAGGAAGAGAAAGGCTCCAAGTTGCCCAAAACAGGAAGCTGAGAAGCAGCTGCACACACTGCAAGACCTGACTGGAGCTATTTTGTCTTTTATAAAAAAGAAAGTACATCTGAGAAGTAGAAGAAAAATAAAAGAGTTCCATGCTAATTCTACACTATTACCCTTGCAAAGGAAAGTACATATAGCATATATTTTTATATTTATTACGGAGAGAATACACTTTAAAATAATATACTTAGGCCTAACTGAATTTAATGTTTTCATGTTAGCTACAATTGAATGAAAATAAATTATAGTTTGAAATTTATATTAAATGCAATTAGCTGAACTACAGTGTTATAATTGCAGTGTAATTATACATTTAAGTACTGAGTAATATTAATTAACTACATGTATGTACTTACTATATGTTTAGGGTTTGTGCATAATTAATTGTTTTTATAATAGTAACTGCATGTAACATATGTAACAAGGACATCTTAATATAAAGTTACCTACACTTCTATTGTCTTTGAAATATGGTTAAATAAGCAAACCTGTGTTGAGTATTTAAATATATTTGTAATTACACATTTGTAATTAAGCTGCAATTTAGTCCATTTAAAATATTTGAAATTTAATATTGTAGAACATGCTAGAGTTAAAATTAAAATCAAGTATTTTACTTATTTCAATCAACGCAAATGACGTGTATTTATAAAAAAGTCAAATTAAAACTCAATTTTCACTTTTTTTAAGTGTACTTTAGTGTGCTAAAGACTACAAATGATGAAAAGTTTCTTATACATAATTAAGTGGCCTTTAATTTGATCTGAAAGTACAGTTGTTGTTGTTGTTTAAACAAGTATTTAGTGAATGTTCCACAAAATAATGTTGTTACTGTTGTTGTTTATGCAGAGGTCATGAAATTCTGGAAACATCACTCATATTTTAATTACTTTACTTAATAGTCAAGTTTAAAAAACATTGGATACCTAAAAGACCGATGAACAGAACAGTCATCTGATTAATGTATTGGTTAACGTACATGTACATGACCGAGTACTGCATGAAACGGTTTCTTATCTGTCAAATTTCTTCAGTTAAGAACCCCAGGTCTACTACAAATGAACCATTGTGCAGATCTGCCTGAAGTTTCCTCCTGATTGCCGCAGAGCAAGAGAGGTGGGACGTAAACTTGAGGGACAGGCCAGTCCACAATAAATCTTCCAGAATTTTACTGGCCAGAAAAGTTGAAACTCAGGTTCAGGTCAGGGTGACAGACTCGGCGGCGGTATTAGTTTACCGGCTCTGATTGCCGTACATCTGCTCTACTGGCCGGAGTGGTAACCCCATCCTAAAGGCAAGTAGGTGAAATGTGGTATGTTCATTTTACATTTCACTCCATAACCTTTCACTGAGCGCTTCAGCTGCACCTGGGCCAGGCAGATAACGCTGCCGTCAGTACGCAACACACACACACACACGCACATGCGGTCAGTCCTCAAGGTGTCTTCAATTTCCACACATTCCAGGTCAATCAAACTGGTGATTTACCCATAATGTACCATTTGACCTCGGTGAGATGTGAGCTGCAAATCTTAATAAAGGTGTCCTGAGGGATTTTACATAAGCACACAGTCCATAATCTATCCAATTCCCGTCCACCACAATCTGCTAATGCTCCACAGCCCTTGACTGTTCCCTCATTATATGCATATTAATCCATCCTCTCTCCACACCCCCAGAAATCATCAGTCGATGCGGAAAGAGATCAGAAAGATCATCGAATCAGGTGTGGTTCTTGAATGAGAAAAGTAAACTCTACGGTGGCTTCGTTTTCACAATGTCCAGCTTGTATCATCCAAACATAAACCCGCATGAACCATCAGAAGAGAAACTGCCCGAATATTCTGTGATCAGCAGAAAAAGAGCAACTTCAATGACACCGAAAAATTGCTGCGGTATTTGACCGAAATGGCACCCTCTCGGGGGGCAAAAGGGGAATGATCCAGGTGATGAGAGCTGAATGCAGTAATCAGTGTGTTTACCTCATAGACATGAGGGTTTGGACTGGGATTTGGAGGGGTTCCAGAGAGAAGGGCCTTTGGTTGTGGGTGGCCTGTGTGAAGTCTCAATCCGTCACGTTCAACTACGCCAGAATGTAAACAACACAGGTGTGCTCCAATGGCCACTATAGTCATCCTCAGCAAGGCCAGCTGAATTCAGACGAATAATGCTCAGACATAATATCAGTATTATTGATAGCAAAACTAAATTATGATCCTTTTTTTTGTTGTTGTTGTTGTTAAATAATAATAAAAAGTAACTTTGAAAAACCCAAACTTAAATAGTTCCAAAACTAAGTAAACTAAAATAAAAATGAACAAAAAATGATTTTAGTTTTGCTTAAAACCTTTATAACCCACCTGCTTTCAACATTTTTAAAAAGATTCTCTTTGGCAGTAAAAAAAAAGAAAAATTAAATAACATTTTAAAATAATACACTGTAAAAAAAATAAAACATTCTGGCAGAAAAGCTTCTTTCAACCCTAAAACACAACACAATGAAGTGCATAATTTAAAATATGGCTAAA
Source organism: Cyprinus carpio (assembly GCF_018340385.1). Taxonomy (NCBI): domain Eukaryota; kingdom Metazoa; phylum Chordata; class Actinopteri; order Cypriniformes; family Cyprinidae; genus Cyprinus; species Cyprinus carpio. The sequence continues at coordinate 12,280,950 of NC_056605.1, forward strand.
AAACTTGGAAAATTCCTTCACATTAACAAAGTATACTGTGCTGTATTTTTATGGATATGTATTGTAGTTTTTCTTTCTTTTTCTTTTAGGAACTGATTTCAAAGCATTGATGTCTGGTACCGGGTTTCTCTTTATTATTGTTAAATGCTCAACCCAGGAGATCAAAACATCTCAGTTTTCTTATATTCTTTTGAATCTATTGCAAGGTATTGCATCCAAAAGAATTCCATTGTGATTTCCAGCTCGGCATTCACATTTTCGTTTTCCACTGACGTTTACTACAAAGAGGAGGCCACGTGCAGAGAAATCCATCATGCTAACACAGACAAATGACCTTGAAAATAAGTGAACATTGTGTTTGAGTGGTTTCAGAAGAGATAGTTAGAGATAGTGGAGCATGTTTGGAGAGGACTGAAAAATCAAACACGTGCTCTTTATATATATGATTCTTTGTTTCCTTTAATCAACGGTTGGATCTCTTGCCAGTGTAACATAATTTAAAGTCATTAAGGGAAATTTAAAAAAACAAACAAACCAAAAAACTTTCATCATTTACTCACCCTCATGTTGTTTCTAACCCGTATGACTTTCTTCTTCTGTAGAACATAAAAAATAATAATTAAAGAATGCCCTGACTGCTCAGTTCGATATAATAAATGAAAGAAAATAAGTTAAGTGGAACAACACTATTTGCAATAATGTTTTTACAAAATTACTTCATTGCATTTTTGATTAAAGAAATGCAGCCTGGTGAACAGCTTTTCTTACAGATTACTAATCAGATCAGATATCAGCCACGTTTCCTCTGTTCCCCTCGGCCCAACAGGGCAGACCTGGGTCTTTTACCACCCATAACGCATGGTTCAGTGCAAATCCAGGAGAAAACTCAAGGAGCACCAGGTAGAGTTTATGAAACACAAATGACACTAACGATCAGATAAGAGCTTACTATTCAAAAGCAGTTCTTGATTAGATCAACAACATCCTGTGCAGCACAGCGAACACAATGAACAAACTCAAAATATGTTACTGTGTTTGTGCCAGTGTTTAGTTCAAATCCATTCAGACGGTGAATGTTTACATCTTTAAGAAATGCATATCAGATACCTGCCTCTGAATGCACTCTATTCATGTCTGGACTGAAAGCATGGAGTTAGGAAAATCCTTCTCTGCATTGCCAAGAGGAAGTAAAAACTGATTCCTAAAATGTAAACCATTTCAACCACAAGCAGTTTCTTCAGCTTCTGCTCACTGTGAAATATAACCGGGCATAGAATAATGCTTCTTCTTTAAATTAATGTCTATAATGATCTTGATTCCAGATGAACAAATGGCCTTTAAGACCAAACAACAGAAAGACCAACTGAAGGAGAAGCCGAAAGAGAGAAAAAGAGCAGAAAAGAGTCTCAGGATAGTGGCTGACACGTGCAGAGCTCACATGAGTCCGATTTCTGAGACAGAACCTGCAAATCAGGCTGAAGATCAAACAGTGACACAAGCAAACAAACAAAAAAAATCACGTCTACAGTATGTTCATCTGGCTCTTTTCGTCTCTTTTCCAACACTGACCTGAAATTTCCTCTTAACTATTTAATTGACACTGTGCTTTTGGCATCATAAGACCACTTGGAAAGGTCTGCTCATAAATAAACATCTGACCTTTAACAGCATCTGATTTCATTTTCTTGGTTAATCTCTGTCGCTGATGTAATATACTGCTGTTTATATGAAGAATTTGGCTTTTGAACCTTAACAATGAAAAACGTGGAGCAGAAATGCTAAGATGAAGTAGACTTTTGATCTGAATAATAGGATCTGAATCAGTATTTAGTGACCATTTAAAGTCTATAAAATCCATATATGACATTCAGATACAAGCATGAAGTCATAAATGAGATGTTCTGCAAACTGTGTTTGCTTTAGTAAGACACTGTGGAGGAGTAACTCACATGAGGAGAGTGAATACAGAAACAGATCCCAGCTTCACCGTCTTTCACTTACCACCCATTAACCAGATCCCACTGGTCACTCTGACATCACTTTAACAATGGTAAAAATTTAGTTTGTGGTAATTAAAGTCCAATAAACATATGAAGACACACTTATCTCAACCATAACCCTTAACCAATGTTCTTCTTATAAACAAACCTAAAAAAATCTTCATGTTGTTTTCAGCTTTTCAACATGTTAACTTCTGTGATGATAATGTCTTGACAGAACTTGTCAAACATTGTCAAAATATTCCTGAAATATGTATTGTAAGAACACCTGGGGCTCTTATTCATGTGCAAACCTCAAAATGACTCTTTAATATAAATAAATCTACAAAAATGTATTTTAGTTCTCTCTGTTCTTTACCTTTCTGCATTTTAACATCCGCTCTAGCTTCTGTACTACTCTATACTACTCTTACACAGTGTGATTCTGTGGAAATGGTTGACTCTTGCATGATAAATCAGTAAAGGATTAAATGTTAATATTGTGAAATACTGTATAATTTTTTTTTAAATATAATTTATTCCTGTGATGCAAAGCTGAATTTTCAGCATCATTACTCTAGACTTTAGTGTCACATGATCCTTCAGAAATCATTCTAATATGATGAATTGATGCTCAAGAAACATGTCTGATTATCAATGTTGCAAAAAGTTATGCTGCTTAATATTTTTGTGAAAATTGTGATACATTTTTCAGGATTTTTTGATGAATAGACGGTTAAAAAGAGCAGCATTTATTTTAAATAGAAATCTTTTGAAATCATAAATGTTACTTTTAATCAGTTTAATGCATCTTTGCTGAATTAAGGTATTAATAGTTTTAAATAATTATATATTTAAATATTTAATCATACCAATTAAATCTTATTAACCCTAAAAATATGAAAGATACAGTGTAAAATTTCTGAAATGACAAAAATAACATGTAATGCATGTAATTCTTTTTGGAATTGTCTTGAAGAATCAAACAGAAATAAAAATGAAAATAAGCAGCTGTAAGAATTTACCAAACAGGGAACTACACGTACATCTCCCTGGAACTGCACATGAAAACCCCTCAGAGAGACGCATGCACAGCAAAGTGCTGCTGCTTTTCCCTGCACAAACAGAACAGACACCCATCAGCCAGATGGTATGCAACATCTCACTGCACACTATTTTCAATAAATACAGCATAATGGGTTAGTTCATTATGTCACATTTTACTAATCATTCATTCTTTACTGTGCCTCAAAAGGAGACAGAGCCACATGGTGATTTGAAGCATGCAATGGGGCAAGACCAAAGAAAACAGGATCCTCTCTCTGACAGCAAGTGCAGGATTATAGAGATGGATCTTGGAAATGTCATGTGGTCTGATGATCTAGAAAAAGGAGGTAATGATAGATTTATTTATTATTCAGGTTTAACACAGTACAGCTGCTGATTCACATATGACTCACAACATATTTGCTGAAGGAAATATGACAAGTCATGATGCATGAGCTTTACAAAAACAATCCATCACAGAAAAGATCATTTTTTGTGATATGGTCTTTTTGATGATCCACCTTTATGCCCAGCGCTGTACAACTGAAGCATTAACCAACAAATTCAAAACTGGTGCTAGAATACAATGCAAACTCAAAAACTTTTTCAGAAGACAAAAACAGATCTAATATCGTTGAAATACATATTGTAAGAACACCTGGGGCTGTTATTCAAGCGCAGAACTGAAAATGACTCACCCTGAAAGTCAACGGGAGTGCGGTATTGAAAACTGGTGAAGTGATGAAAAAATACAAGAACACTGCCAAAACTCTTACTTGTTCATGTAAACGCATTACCAATGAGTCTGGAATCAAGTGATCCCACTAGAAATTTATAATAAAATTCAACAATGCAATAACTAAAAACAATACAGTTTAAACGTACTTCATTGTAGAGTAACTTAAATTTAAACATTCGATTTCAAAACTAATTTGAATATTGAGAAGTTTTCTTTATTTGAATATATTTTCAAATGTAATTTGATCTTTCAGAAATCATTCTAATATGCTGATTTGGTTAAATGTCTTTTCCTTGAGTGACTGCTTAATTATTTTTTAACCCTTCATTGGCCATCACACAATCCAACCAAATAATGTTCAAGTATCATTTATGATTATTTATTTGGGTAACATTTAACAATAAGATTCAATTGATTAACAACAGTTCATGCACTAGGTGAACCAGTAATGAACAATATTTTTTAAGTTTATTTAAAGGTTAAGTTTAATTTATAAAAAATACTATAATATTATAATGTTAATTCATTTTCATTCCTAATTAATAATGTTCATTTATACAACTTCAAATGTTAAAAGTGTATTATTATTGTATTTTGAAATTAATGCTGCAATTCAAGTAATTTAATTAATAAAAATATTCTGTAAAATTATTGTGATACCTAATGCATTGACTAATATTAATATATTAAACCTAAATTTTTACATGTTTTTTTTTTTTTTTTAGCTTAGAGACTCTTATTTTGATATTATTCTTATTCCTTTGTGTTTTTAAGTTTGTTTATCACCATGGTTACATGGTTGCTCATTATCTCATCCTTGTGTATTTATAACCTTTTGTTTCCTGATGATTTGCATTGTTCCTGTGTTTCTCCTTTGCTCCCATTTAATAGTGTGCTTTCTGTTTGGCCTAATAAAAATACCTCTTGCAAATAGATCCTCGCTTCAACTCTATTTGCCTGAATCATACTATGACAAATTTAAAGTCCTACCAATTTCTCATTTTCATTTTTTTTTATCTTTTATATTAATTTATCTAATTTTTAATTCTGCTGACCGCCTTTCCTCTTCTCATTAGTTCACACATACCATCCTCAAACGAAACTTAAATAAGCTGTAAGCTCCAGGGCTGCAGCGGCTCAGTGAGGTGGTAGAGCGCAGCCCCCCTCTGAGGGCCGAGCACCTCTTCATGTGTGGCTCGGCTTGTGCTTGGCTGCAGCTAAATGAAGTCTTTAGACAGGCGGAGCAGTGGGGAGTGAGGACAGGGGTGGTGGGAGATCTCAGGGGCTGATATGGTAAATAATAACACAGAGGCTAAGGTTCGGTTGTCCATTAGCACTCAGGGACCCAGGCAAAACAAGCCTCTCTGAGAAAGCTGCACTGCTGTAGATTCAACTTGAGCATTTCTACAGTTATTCTTGTTCAGTTTGAGATTGTTTAACTATTGCTACTGAAGAACTGAAGTGAAGAAGTGAATTCTTTACCTTTAATTCCCTCAGATCAACATCCCCCTCTTGGTCCATTACCCCCCGGTGGGCCGGAGGGGTCCAGGTAAACAGAGCTCCATGGCTGTGTACACAGAGAACCTATTTGACCCTGCAGACACATCAGAAGCACAAACAGGAAACACTAGAGGTTGCATCCCTCTGGAGCCCATCTAAATCTAACTATGCAAAATAAGTTATATTTATGTAATTATTTATATAATGTTGCAATATATAATATTTAATAAATTACATTAATATTATAGAAATATTTGTGTAGTTATATTTGACCATTATATAGTCTATACAACTAGTGTCTATACAACTAAAATATCTATATAATTGTAAAACTATACAAAATATCTGTAGTATAAATATAAAGGATTGCTAAAGATGATTGTTTTTAAAGCTGTGCATATATGTAAACTCTTTTTTAAAGCTGCTGAATTGTCCATATTGTACATTTCAGCATACACTTTCACATACAAAAATGTTAATTAATACTAGTAAGATCAGACTGACAGTTCATAATATTGACTATAAAAATAATGTTTGACAACACATTTTTGTGAAATGAGTGTGTCTGTGCCTTCTATGCAACTTAGGTCAATGTTTCTTTCTTAATGCAATGACATTCATATGTTTTTACATGTAACTTACGTGTCTAATTACATCTTAGAGCCACTGTATGTAGAGCACTGTCTTCTTTTTCCTCTTTTAGGTTTGTTAAGTCTCACTGTTTGAATCTCTGTGTTTGTCAGAATGGCAGGGAGGCAAAGCAGTGGGCACCTTAATAATGGGTCCTGATGGTGAAATCATACGCTCGTCTCTCTGGGATCCCGCAGTTGACACTGAGGACCACCCAATAATGGGTGATGTCACACAATGTCACGGTAATCGAGGCTTTACTTGGTTTTATATTGTGCTCAACCAAATAAACACAGAACACAGAAATGTCTATACTGGCTTTTGCTCACAGGGCTCTTAAGGAAAAGAAAAAAAAACATTCAAACGTTCACAAGACGTTATTCTCAATGACGTGTGTTATTAGAGTTATTATGTTGTAAACATAACTTGTTGTCAGGGGAGTCTGTATTATTGTATTTCAAGGACAGATGAGGTGATGGGTGAGAGTTCAGGTCAAGTAAAGGGAAACACAGCAGACAAAACAAAAATAGAGAGCACAGGAGGTCTGTAAAAGACAGAGATGATGTTAACATGAAGAATGTACATCTTTGTTTCCAGTTCTTAAGGTTGTGACTTCTGAGGGAGATCTGAAACAGCCTTTCACGATCCTCATACAGGACAACGATACAGATGAAGGTTAGCAAAGGTTATCCAAAGTACAATAACTATTTCATCTGGAGTGTGCAGATTTATCATTAAACATGGTCCATATACATATCATATATATATGAAGAGTTCAAATGCAAAAGCCTCTAAGTGCCATCTGAAATTTTCATCTAGAATGAGCATTTTTATCAGGCTCCTATGTTTTGGTTCAGTAATTTTACTCTAATGGCAATGTATGGCAATGGTCATTTTCTATACAATTTAAGTGAAATAACTTAACATAACTCAACAAGTATATTATTAAGGTATTAAGTTTTTTATTATTTTTTTCTTTACCATTTAATAGTTTTAGGGTTAGTAAGATTATTGCTGGTGTATATAATAATAATAATAATAATTATTATTATATTTTTTTGGTTTTATTATTACTATTGCTATTATATTACTACTATATAACTACTACTACTATTATTATTATTATTATTATTATTAAATATAGTTAATTATTAATATTGCTCATATTAAAACATGGATAATATAATATAATATAATATAATATAATATAATATAATATAATATAATATAATATAATATAATAAAGATTAATTGTAGAATTCTATTATTTGGCTACTCTTTTATGAGTTTTTTTATGAGTGATCTCCGTAGATGTTCCAGGCTTCATATGGGTTCATTTAAGAACCTTTCATCATATTTGCATTTTTACATAACCAACCTTTTTTTAGAAATTCATCCCATCTTCAAACTCATATCATATGGGCTCTAACGAGTAAAATACAAGTAAAAATAGTACAGTACAATGAAACACAAACACAAAGATGCATATAAAGCACACGCCGCCCCCTCCCTCCCGCTCTCATGCTGGCTCCTCCACATCTGGTAGTGGTTTGCAACAGTGAGGTATCCCGGACAGAGAAATCTGATCCCCCCCCAGGCTGAGGCCTAATCCCAGCCCTGGAGTCTGTGTGACTGACAGAGGCTGTGTTTTCTCAAGCCGACCTCTGGAGCTGCTCTGTTTCCTTTATCCTGTCACTGGTCAGCAACTCAACCCCCACCGACCCGCCTTAACCCACCGAACCCCCTCCTCCATCGGCTCGCCATGCAAGCGCTCTCTTCATTCGCCCCTTTACTCCTATCCAGGCCCCTTCTGAAACAGACACTTTCTAAATAAAGACTCTTTGAGCAAATGGCTATCATACCAGGGGCTATATCCACGTAGTACCATGATATATATCAAAGCACCACAGCATAACCTTCTGATATTATCACTGTACTACGGTACCGTGAGAGTACTAGTTTGTTTTTTAAATTCATAACAAGTTCCCCTATTGATTTATGTGAGTTTTAGAAACAGCCAGACGCGTGTTACAGCCGATCATTCATCCATTAACAGACGTTAGTGCTGCAGACAGCAATTTAACCTAAAACCAAATGCCAATACGTGTGTCCTTGGGCTTATTCTGGGATATTTTATGCTTGTCTGTCTGGACATTGACAACGTGCTAACAAGTTGGTCACTGAAAATAGCAAGGAGTGTTCAGAGGTGCCACATAGCATTCTGGGGTGTCTGGAATGCTGGAGACGGGTGCCGTTCATTACAGATAGCCCCTCCACCAGCAGAAGAGAAGGGGGAAATGAAGCAGTGAAAATAAGAGGCAGGAATATTTCCCCTTCTTTGTGAAGCTAAAAATTAAGTGGGTTTTTTCATTCCCATTTGTTGAAATATTGATTTATTTTGAATTGAGGTTGATATCAAAGTAAAAACATGCTGTTCCTTCAAGAAAGAGCTTCTATAGAATCAGAATCGTGCAAAATTTACTGCAATAACAATAGTTCAAAAATACTGTTAATTAAACATACTATACTTTAAATGTCTTTATATCACTGCCCTCTTATGGACATTCACACTGCATGATTTTTCAAAACATAAAAATCACTGGCATGACAACTTGTAATGAACTGATACCTTACAACTTGGATCATATATAGTTTATTTCCTATTAAAATTATGGTTAGTTTTAAATTTGCACAGTACATTTTTCAGATAATTTTGTCATCTTGTACAAATTATTATGGCCTATAAGGGCAGGTTGAAAACATCTGAGGCCTGATGCATAAAGGTTACAAAAATTGGCATTGAAATGTGCGCATGCAAGTTTCCACTCACTTATCTGGATTTATAAATAAATAAATAACTTGGTATAAATGTGTGCAGTGTATATGTGCAAGCTTTCAAATTACATAAAGTTGAAATATATATATAATATATAGCCTAATAAGTTAGTGATGCACTGATATTAAACAATTGTATTTACACTGCAAAACAAGTATCTGATTGCAAGTAAAAATATCTCAACATCCTATAATATATGCTTACTTTATTGCCAATATTGCATAAAATTGGATTGTTTAAAACATTTAAACATATTTTGCCAAATGAAATGGATGAGAAAACATTTTCTGAAAAGCCTTTTATATTCGGCAAATGTATGTTTTATGACTATTTAGATGTTTTTATTCTAAAAGGATAATGAATGATTTTTAGGAATGCAATGTAAAGACATAAATGGCACTTAAACTCCATATCTAATATTTTTCTAGTATCTTGTAAATGATATACAAATGGGGGTATGGAAAGTAAAATGAGGCGTTGTAAGCCTTGTACGCACCAAAGATTTCCAAATTTTGTGCAGGTTCTGGCATGCGTACAGATTTACACATCTGCATTTTGTGCATCCATGCAATTTTAGGATGAAATATTATACACAAGTTTTATACATGAAGCCCCAGTTCTTTTGTGCAAAAAAATGAGAGATCAAAATAATGAGATATGTTAATCCAAACAGTTTAGTAGACAATCTTTAAACTGTTATTTAACAATGAAGAGGTGTGGTCAGTCTAACTACTACTAATAAAAAGGTAACTAACAAGATGTTTTATATTATATTTTATTTATGAAATATAAGTCCAGTTAATAACAATCTAGTGACCTTCATTCCATTTTCATTGCCTGTTTAGACAGAACTTCAGCAGGGGCTCTGACATAAACAGAGAAAGAAGTGAGACAGAGACAAAAATCAAGAAAAGACAGAAGGAGAAAGCAAGCGGAAGAGCAGTCCTGTTGCTTTTCGGCAGGATTTGTGTCATGCAGGATGAATAATTGCAGTGGATGGGTGTGTGAGATCAGAGGGCGTGGAGGGTGAGTGGGGTGTGGAGAGACGGAGCAGAGGTCTCACTCACAGCACACAGCAAGAATGTGGAACAAAATGCAGCCCCTCTCTCCTGAGGATGGGGTCGCCGCTGCGTTCACACCGCCTTACAGCCGAATGTGTGAGGCTCTTTCCATCCCCCCTTGGTTAAACTCGCCCCTCATACTGTCTATCTCCTCCACACACCCGTTTCTTTGCCTCATTGACATCAAAGCAGCGCTGGAACCCATTAAAGCAGACAGACTTGCTGAAAAATAAACCATCGTTGGCTGGTGCAAAATAACTGGCCGCTCTGTGTCCAGACTACAGGCCTACAGGAGAGGGACAAAGAAAAACACTGCCGATCCTACTGCAGAACACTAAACATGCTCGCTGTCTCATGGTTTAATGCAGAAGACAGAAATCTGGCATGCAAAAGTGTGTGCGAGAATATCTGTGTCAGTAAAATACATTGTACAAGTGGCAAACTGAGAAGCTGCGGTTGCTATTCTACAACCTAAATCAAACCACACTGTAACTTCAGAACTATTTTCTCAGACAAAAAGATATACCGGATTTGACTGAGAAATGACTAGACATATAAACATACTATTATGAATAAATTTAGCATGGCAAGCTGAACTGCTGTCATGTGCTGTTGAGGTTTTTGTGAGTGATCATGCTTGGGACAGGCCTAAGTTTCTCGTGCCCCCTGGTGGAATGCAGCACTTTTCCACGACGTTCATCCACTTGATTAGAGGCGACGTATGCATACTACACTTCAGCCTTGCTTACGACAACCCAGTGCATTTATGTCATGTCAGAAAGATTGTATTTACAAGCTGAGCGCCACCATGAAGTCGTATAGTTACAAGTGGGAGGTTTACCAGCACTGACTTGGCAAATTGTGTGTTAAAAAAAAAAAGATTTATGGCCGAAGCAAATTGGTTTTGATCATAATAAGCTGGGATTGTTAATGTTGATGGTACAATTTAGTTTGTAGGCATTTTGTGTACACTTGATGTAGACTTTGATGTTACTGTTTTATTTGGACCAAGCTAACACAGGACAAAATACAGATAAAGGGTCAGTTAAACACCTAATGTGCACTGTTTACTCTTTACTTGCACTACCGCTAAAATATGTAGTTTCTTTGTCAACAAGTCAAACTGTCCAACAATTTTTCATCTGTCTTATTGTTTTTTAAAGAAGTCTCTCATGCTTTCCAATGCTGCATGTATTTAATCAATCATACAGTAAAACAGTAAGAGATTTATTTCAAACTACTTTCTATTTTAATAGGCCTATATTTTTACAATTAATTTTTTTCTGTGATGCAAAGCTGATTTGTCAGCAGTCATTACTCAGCCTTCAGTGTCTCATGATCCTTTAGAAATTATTCTAATATGCTGATTTGGTGCTCAAGAATATTATCAATGTTGAAAATATTTGTGCTGCTTAACATTTTTGTGATAAATCTGATACATGTGATAAATGCTGTTACTTTTAATTAATGTGCCCTTGCGAAAAAAAAAAAAAAAAAAAAAAACGGAACCCATATATTTGAACATAAGTTTATATTTGAATGCAACAGTTATAGCCTTCAAAAGTCGTGCAGAAACATGTTATGTCTGTTTGCAGAGGAAGACACCACAAGTAATACTGAAGAAACTACTTCAAACACTGAACAGCCTGACCTGACCTGATATATATATATATATATATATATATCTATATATATATATATATATATATATATATATATATATATAAACACACACACACACAAACCCGATCCCAAAAAAGTTGGGACACTGTACAAATTGTAAGTAAAAAAATCTCTATAGGTCAAAAAAGAAGCCATATCGAAACATGATCCAGAAGCGCAGGGGTTTTCTCTGGGCCAAGGCTCATTTAAAATGGACGAATCAAAATTTGAAGTTCTTTTTGGAAAACTGGGACGCCATGTCATCCGGACTAAAGAGGACAAGGACAACCCAAGTTGTTATCAGCGCTCAGTTCAGAAGCCTGCATCTCTGGTGGTATGGGGTTGCATGAGTGCGTGTGGCACAGGCAGCTTACACATCTGGAAAGGCACCATCAATGCTGAAAGGTATATCCAAGTTCTAGAACAACATATGCTCCCATCCAGATGTCGTCTCTTTTTCCAACATGACAATGCCAGACCAAATACTGCATCAATTACAACATCATGGCTGCATAGAAGAAGGATCCGGGTACTGAAATGGCCAGCCTGCAGTCCAGATCTTTCACCCATAGAAAACATTTGGTGCATCATAAAGAGGAAGATGCGACAAAGAAGACCTAAGACAGTTGAGCAACTAGAAGCCTGTATTAGACAAGAATGGGACAACATTCCTATTCCTAAACTTGAGCAACTTGTCTCCTCAGTCCCCAGACGTCGGCAGACTGTTATAAAAAGAAGAGGAGATGCCACACAGTGGTAAACATGGCCTTGTCCCAACTTTTTTGAGATGTGTTGAGGTCATGAAATTTAAAATCAACTTATTTTTCCCTTAAAATGATACATTTTCTCAGTTTAAACATTTGATATGTCATCTATGTTGTATTCTGAATACAATATTGAAATTTTAAACTTCCACATCATTGCATTCTATTTTTATTCACAATTTGTACAGTGTCCCAACTTTTTTGGATTCGGGTTTGTACACACACACATATACATATATGTATATATAGAATTTTGAAATCAGTTCTGATGCTTAATATCTCTGTGGAGACTTGACGCATTTTTACAGGATTCTCTGATTGAAAGCATTTATTTAAAATAGGTGCCTTTTGTAATATTACAAATGTTTTACTGTCACTTTTGATCAATTGAATGTGTCCTTGTGCAATAAAGGTATTATTTTTCTACTTCCAAATAAATAAATACATAAATACATACTGTACATACATAACCCAAACATTTGAATGGTATTGTATGAGAGATGCCGTTTTCTGTATACATTTAAGATGAGATCCCATGCAAAGCAGACAAGAGCCAAGAGGAGGGAGGACTGTTTCGATTTTGACAGTGAAATAATTCAGGATGAACAGGTTATTCCTTCACTGGTATAACATGTAGCATGCCATTATGAGTTATCCATTAACACCTGGCTTAATCTTACTGAGTCTTATCCCATCTCTCTCAAGGTCTATTTACCTGAGGACAGATTAGAGGAAATGAGCAGCTCCACGGCTCACCAGCTCAACAAAACCGGTAACCTGAGTTACAGCGCAGCACAGCAACATAAAAACTAATGCTGCTGATCTGGTATCTAAGCTCTGCCCTAGATTTTTCCATTTAAGTCAAAGATTGTGTTGAATGTCTTCAATGACTGAACATTCAGAGTAGATGCAAAAAGATGGAGCAAGAACAAACCTCAAAAGTTTTATCTAAAATATAAATAGTCATGATTCACAGGAGAGGGGGCCACTAAGGTGCAAAGAACCCGAAAAGTAAAGACAACAACTTTGCAGCCGGAAACAAAGGTGACACGGGGGTCAAGGAAGTCCAAAGGTGCTGCACCTGCTATCAGCCCTAAACCAACACATTTCACTCTCAGAGCCCATTCACCGGAGTCTTTGTCTCCTGAAGGACAGGCAGAAATCCAGACAGGATTACCAACGGAGGCAGAGTGAGTCTCAGTCACATGTAATATTGTGCTCTTGTGTTTGTGTTTATAAAATTAGTACAGATGCGCAGGACTGTTGTTAAGTATGATTGACACACTTGTGTATTTGAATTCGAAATGCCAAATGACAATAAATTTTCCCAGTGTGCATGTGTAAGCTCTCTGTCCAAATAAATGATGAATAAGGGATTGCGTTATGCTGCAAATGTTTATATATATTTGTGCTAAATTGTGACCCGGTCAGAGTGAAACTGGTAACAAAATACTGCTTTAGTAAACTAGCAGTTATAGTTTATAATTATAGTTTATCTGAAAGGGTTGGAACGTTTTTAATAATAAATATGTCCCAGTGCTCTTTGTAATTTCTGGCTAGTAAATCCATCCTTTTAATTTCCCCAAACTCCTCCCTCTCGCTTTCAGCCACTTCATCAGTTCTTACCTCTTCAATCATCAGCCTGCTTGCGTTCCCGTTGTGTTTTGGTGTACACAAAGCAGGTTGCGACTTCAGGTTACAGGTCAGACAGAGGTCAAACAGCTTGGCTCCAAGGTTTTTGGGACTCATTAATATCCTGTCTAATCACTGTTTGCATTCCTCTCTCGTCACTCCATCCGTCCCAGTCTCCGGTGCTCTTTGATTGTAGCTCAGATTTCAGCCCGAACCCTTCTCAGGCCCTGTGAGCGGTGAGAAAGCTGAGAGGAGATTAGGGTATCACTTCACATCTGAGCTCTTATCAGTAAATCTTTCTCACTCCGTCTGGGCTATATCTTAACTTCTGAACTTCCGACATTCTCCTCTAAATGATTCCCATTAATGTATATGATATCTGTTGTTGTTAGTTTTGACACAAAAGGTAATTTGGAAAACGCAGGTGGAAGGGAAGAACACATGCTGGTGGAGAAAGTGAATAAAAGGGTGTTCAAATTCATGAAGACATTATTATGACCCAGAATACCAGTGTCCCTGAGGATCCCACTTCTACTTAAAAAAAAAAGTGAGTTACATACTAGTTCATATTCTCTTATTGGTTAAATATGCCTTATATTCATCATAATAGGCTCTCAATCTGCAGAAGGAAAATAAAACTGGAAAACAGAAAAAAGAAGAAGCTGAAGAATCAAAGGAAGAGCCTATAAAAGCCCAGAATTCAAATTAAAAAGAAAACGGGTCAACCAGCATTTGTTGTAGGTTAAGATTTAAAGGCATAGTAAATAGTTAACATTTCTGTCATTAAACATTAATATGATTCAACACTTTAAAGTGTCAAAACAATTATTTAAAATAAATTAAAACCTTTTTAAAACTCATTTAAAAATTCTAAGTAAACTACTAAATATTTATCTTTATTTTAATATTTATTATTATTTAATATATATATATATTTTTTTAAAGGAATTAAAACTTTTATTCAGCAAGGAAGCATTAAATAGATCAAAAGTAACAGCAAATAAATGTATAATATTATAAAAAAAAAACATTAATAAGCACAACTGTTTTCAACATTGATAATAAAGATAAAAAAAAAATTTAGCACAAAAGCAGCATATTAGAATGATTTTTGAAGGATCATGTGACACTGAAGACTGGAGTAATGATGCTGAAAATGCAGTTTTGCCATCAAAGGAATAAATTATATTGTAAAATATATTCAAATAGAAAACTGTCATTTTAAATTGTAATAATATTTCACAATGTTATAATTTTTGCTCTATTTTTGATCAAATAAATGAAAATAAAATGGCTTCTTTTAAAAACATTTAAAAAATCTTAGAGTATTGCACTGTACTTCTTCCTTATGATACTTCTTTAGAAGAAAGCTGCCTATGTAGGCAGTAGGCGACTCATTTGATTCTAAAACTAAACTTATTTTTTCTTAAACAGGAAAAAAAATGAGGAGCATGTGAAAGTAAATCAAATTTCTATGCATCTGTTTTAGGAAAACCTCGGCCACAGGACGCTGAATGGATTGCAAATCCTGTGGATGACCCTGAGAGACTGATGTCCCTTAAGAGAGAGGTGACTGACTCAGAGGATGACCAACTAGAAAACACAGAGAACACACCAGTACACACCTATATTGACTTTGACGATGACATGGATACTGATACAGACTCAGAGAGTACACACACATGAAGCACACAAAGTCTCTCCCAGATCAGTTTACAGCACTTACAGACCGAAGCGCTCTCATTAACAGCTCGTTCAGATGCCAGCATACACGGACTCTCACAGAGCTCCATCAGAACCACCTCGATGATCGATCATCCACCTGCCTCCTCAGGAGGCACTCTCTTCTGCCTCAGACCCCACTAAATCTGAGCCAGGCAATTACGTAAGTATTTCTCATTTAACAGCTAGCTACTCTTTTGAATAGACCACTATATTTTTGAATCAGTCAGACTGTCAGTGGATTAGCGGTGAGAATTTTACCGTGACATTGTTACGTCAGAAGTGACTGTCTATAAATAGGTCAACAAACCATTAATTCAAAGATTTGTTTAAGCATACTGATTCATTCTGGAATGAAATAAGTGAGTATTGTTCATTAAACCGATTCATTCAATAACACAGACTCATCCAGAAACAAAACACCACTGTTTGTTGCACAGAGGTGCAGCTGACGATTTTTCTTTTACTTTGTTTGCAACTATTTTCATTTACGTAGCAAATGTAGACATAGTAAAAATTCTTTAAATGTCTTTAGAAAAAAAGAAATGTTTTGTCTAGACAGCAATTTACTCAATTTCAGCTCACTTTTTCAGCAGCCTTGGTTTGCGAAAACTTTTTTCCCATATGGATTAAAAATGTTTTTTTTTTTAAAAAAGTCTTCATTTAAAAATTATAAGCTATAAACCAAACCTACCAGCAATGAGCTGGATCACAACTATACAAAAATGTAAAAATCAGACAAAAATACTTTAACAAGGGGAAAAAAAAAATCCCTTGTAACATTGCAAATGACATAATTGTATAAAAAACAACAGATATATAACTTTTGATTTAAATGTCTTGATTGCATAGCCTATATATAAACAATATACTTTAAGATTATGGTGAAATATACATATTAACCATAGAAGTTTGAGGATGTAGGAAGACTGACGGACTATCAAATCATGTCCTGCTGTTAATCTGAATATCAACCCTGTTGTAATGATAAAGATTGGTAAAACAATCAACTGTCATGTCATATGTTACCATACCATATATGTTAAACTGATTTTACTATTAGGTTAAAAGCAAAGAGGTTCCAACTAACCAAACAGACAAAAAAGCTGCAGCCCTGGCTGAAAGGGCCGAGCGCCCTCATCTGGAGGTGGAGAAGAAACGGAGAGAGAGAGAGAAGGAAAAGAAGAGACAGCAAGAAAAAGAGGTGACAGAAGAGAGGATGAGGCTGGAACTGGAAGAAGAACAGAGGAGGAGAGCAGAGGAAGAGAGGTACAACATGTCACTGCTCTTTGGAAACAAATACTGTAACAAAATACACTATATCCCGCAGACATTGGCAAGAAACTATTACTGTCACATATGCAGGTTATGGAAGATTAGAAAAGATGATGAAAGACAAAGAAGACAGGAGGAGGAGATGGAGAGACAGAAGAGAGAGCGGGCAGAGAAGGACAGAGAAAGAAGACGACAAGAGGAGAGGAGAAATTGCTGCTGGAACAGCTCCAGAGAGAAAGACAGGAAGAGGAAAAACAACAGGCTGGTTAATAGCTGTGCAGTCATGGTTTCTGATTGGTCGAGGCCCTTATGACATGACAGTCTTGATATCTCTTGGACTGAATTCTGCTTTTGTATGACTACTGTGAGAATAAACTACAGGATCTGAAGCAAGATAACGTCTATGTTACATAGACAGCTGCCTTCTAAGATGTATGTGCCTCACTAGGTTTCGGAAACAGAGCAGATATCTCACTATCTGCACAAGTTAACCCACTACTGCTGATTTAATACAGAGCAACTGCTTCAAACTTTTGTGCTGTAATATGGCCACGGCCAAGGTCTGGATTTCAGCCTTGATAATAGCCATACTGACCACAGTACAGTCCCAAATGGTACACTTTACAGACTTGTGGTCTTGTGTCCTTCACTTGCACTTGTCCATGAAATCAGTAATACCGAAGGCAGTCCAACTGGTCATTTTATGATTTAAGAGGGTACTCACAAGGGCTTTATAGCCACTGTGAGGTTTTGATGCCAAGCCTGCAGACTATTACCCAACAGTCTATGCAGCGTTGCATCACCGTCCTAAGTGGACCACACATATCAGTATACATCCTGCAACATTAAAATGTAAATATCCTGCTTTATGAATAAGTGAACAAATGAATGAATGACTGTCCTCATTTTTAGCCCAGCTGGAACGTCAGCGTTTGGAAGAGGAAGCTCAGAAGGAGGAGGAGCTCAGGAAGCTGTCAGAGATGGAGGAGGCTGAGAGACTGGAGTACCTGCGCAGACAGCAGGAGGAGGAGAGGAGGAAAGCTGCTGAGGAGAGGAGGAGGAAGCAGCGATGCACGCTGAAGAAGAGGCCAGACTGCAGGCTGAACTGTTTGCCAGGTATGTCACAGCTGCAGCACACATCTCAGCTCTTGTTCATAGGGATTCTACATGTGAGAACATTACAGCTACACTACGTAACTTTTGGCTATCTAGCGGTTGTAGACAAATACACAGTTTGGAAGAGGAATTTGGCTACGATTTTAACACTGAAACATAATATATAGGTATTTTTAACTGTGCATGAGCCCTTTTGTGAAGTCTTGTGTATTTCTCTTTATGACGGGCTGAGGGTAGCACTGCAAGAACACTTAAAGGGGTCATCAGATGGCCATTTTCCACAAGTTGATATGATTCTTTAGGGTCTTAATGAAAAGTCTGTAACATAGTTTGGTTAAAATTTCTCAATGGTAGTGTAAAAAACACCCTTTTTACCCCATCAAAAAACAGCTCTTTTCAGAGCAAGCCGTTTTGTAGCATTTTCCTTTAAATGGTAATGAGCTCTGCTGACCCCGCCCACCTCTCTTCCGAGCCGCTCTCTGAGGGACTGTTTACTTTAGCCGCATTAATTGTGAAACTTGCTAATTAGTACATTATTAGTAAAAGGCGATTTGCAAAGATTCATTAAAAAACCTGATACTTTTTCTGTAGGTGAAGCTGGATCATGAATGATTTGCGCGAAGATAGATGCATTTAGGTAGATTGTGGGTGCATTCCCTTCAAAAATAAACATAATCCACTGCGTCTTCAGCGGCTCAGATGTCGGGAGTAAATGAGGACTGCTATGTTCATTATTACATCCAACAACAAAACACCTCAATCGTTTAGGAGTCATTCTTGTCTACATCTGCTCCGGCTGTGAAATAATGGCGGATTGATGACAGCTCACTCAGGGCGGGTCTAAGGTAAAACACCAGTCCAGTCTGTGCTGAAACACCACTGTCAATCAAACTATTGTGGGAGGGGCCTGTCTGTGTGATGTCACACAGACCGTCATCTGAGATCAGCTCGATTTGAGAAAGGGGTAAATATTTTTGTAGATTTTAAAAAAAAAAAAAAACACTGGGTGGATTTTTATCATTATAGGGTGGTTGTGTACACACTGCCAACACACATTTCAGTTTAAACAACTTGTGAAAGTGCATTTAGAATCCGATGACCCCTTTAAAGTTTCACAGGGGTCTTTTTGTGGAGGCTGAAGGGCTGGAGCAGACACAGGATATCTCTCGGCCCTGGATTTTCTCCTATTTCACCCTGTTGAAGCTGCTTGGCTTGGCTGAGCCCACATTCAAGGACACACTCAAAGATGTGCTGTAATTCTTGTTCATGCAGTAAATTCTCACAACTAGCGGTTCAGTTATGTGCCATTTTCTTCGGTTGGTGAACAATCTGTGTCACATGTGAATCAATGTGAGTTAAACTGCTGGGTTGCTCATATATTCTCAGATGTCAAAACTTGATGTCATCTGAACATATAAGCACTGAAAAAGTGATGTAAATTAATAAAATATTAAAACACCATGGGCATTTTTATTTAGAGTATATGTTTTTCTACATATCCCAAACACTAAAATTCATTCATACTGTTGTGGACAATAATGCGGAGTGAAATGAGGCTCAAAGGGGTGAGAACCATTGGCAGAGTGAGCAGCGCCCTCTACTGTAGCTTTTGTCACATAAACAAGATGGCAGATTTGTTCAGGGACAGTACATGCTCATAGTTTGGAGTTAATTTTGTAGTCTAATTAGTAATCTATAGTAGAATATGAAAGATCACAACATGCACAGCATCAGCATCTAGAGGGTAAAAAGACAAGCTGGTCTTCATCTTTTGACTGAATGTAATGATCATGTTTCAGACGTGAAAAGCTTGTGCCCGACAAGGGTTAAAGACCTAAAATATCTGTAAGTGGAAAAATGTGTGCAAACATTCTTCACAAGTTAATAAAAATAATCTGGAAACATTAACACAAAAGTTGCATAATAACACAATTCATAATTAACACCTGTTTCATTATGTGACCGATAATAATAAAGACTGCTAAATGTAAAGAAATCCACCTCTCTACTCTGCAGTGCCATGACATGAGCCACCACCACACCATCTTCACCTGCTTTAACCCAGAGCCCCTGCTGGTAGATGCCTTTCTTTACCAAGATTATCAGATGAAACGTAGCTGGTCTTTGCTGACAAAATAAATGAAATAACAAAAACATCATTAAATAGTAATAATATTGGCTACCCTTAACATTCATCAACTCAAATATTGCAACTGTTTTTTTAAAAGGTGTCTTCATGCAGATTTGGACTGCGTTTTCGTTATATTTACACAGTTTTGACCAGCAGGTGTCGCCAGCGTGTGTGTTTCGAGTTTATTTTGAATAGGCCTCGTCTCACCCATCACTGCCTCGGTAAGGAAAACGTGTGGAAAGAATCACAAATCTCCATTAAATTTTTTTTTTTTAAAAATAAATCCCTTTTTTTACTTTTCAGAGTGCTTGAATTGACCTTCTAGCTTCTTTTTGCTGCAACATCTAACGTTACGCTCCTAGAGAAGGAAACTGCTAGCTTCTGATAAAAAGTAAAGTACATTTGACTGCATGTGGGGAACACTTCCCCAGTCAATTAAGAACAGCCTAACTTATCTATTTTAAACAAAAGTTGCTCCAGAGGAATGCTGGATAGACACGAATGTGTTCCCTCCTTCAGTCCGTGCCTTCATCCTGATAAATTTGTCTGGGACAAAAATAAAAGTGTGCAAAGTGCTGTTTAAGTGTACGCTAATCACCCACTGACACTGGCTAAAGTGGAAGTTGCAGAATAAAAGACCTAAATATTATTTTTCCTTGCTGGAACAAAAAAATAAGCATAACAAGCTTTCAGATGTTTTTCTTCTTTGTTTGACTGACAGATGGTGGGAGCTGCATTTTCGACTTTGACCAAGGTGACAGCTGTAGGTTATGTATGTTAGCAGCAATAAGCAATACATTGCATTTAAATAATACTATGTTAAAATACTACATCCTATTAAAAGGATCCATTAGGCTCTTATTAAAAATAGAGAAGAGATAACTGCAGGGAAAAAAAATGTTGTGAAAAAGTGCCATAGTCTGTGTGAATAAACAAATGTCTTCTGAAACAAAAGACATTAACCTTTAAATATTTAATTCTGGTCTCATTTATTCAGTTAGCCTTTTAATGAGAAATTGCTTTTTTTCTCTTGCTGTCATCATAATAAATTAAAATGGCAATAATGGGAAATTAAAAAAATAATAATACTACATATCAATATTGCATACAAGTCCATGTTCACATAATACTGTATATGATACAATGAATGAATCCTCCAGTGATCAAAGAGCTCAGAATGTTGTTTTCTTTTCCCATAGTTGTACTTCCAGCCTCTGAATGTGCTGACACATCCATTGACACATCCACCGTCCTATTTTACTGGAGTTTCGTCCGCTGAGGGAGTCGAAGCTAAACAATAAGAAACAACAATATATTTACCTGTTGTTTTCCTGATTAGAATCAGATAAACAGATCATTATAATTTCTATGCTCCCATGAACTCACTTATGCTTGCAGGGTCCACAGCCTGGACAGGAATGGCCTGTCTGTCCTCTAACAGGATTTGTGTGATGCCACCTTCATCGGCCGAGGCCACGTTCACCAGCTGACTCATGCTGTCACACGCAGCTACGCTTTCACCAGCACTGGGACCCGACTGCAGGAAGTGGGACGGACTCAGCAGGACAGGCTGTGGGGGCGCAGGGCTGGACAGCTCTTGAGCTTCTGGTGGTGCTGTTGTAGGTTGAACCGTTTCTTCCACTGGACACAAGACAGACTGTAGCTGGATTGCCTGTCAGACAAGAGAGAAGAGTCTAATGATCTGATAGTTTTGATGCACTTTGATGCACAGTCATGAGGGTTTTCAGGCATCCTCTCTCAGAAATAATTTCCTCTTTTATATTGTTTATTTGTATGTTGGTCTTTAATTTGCCGGATAAAAGTTTGTCAGATATTAATTAGTGAGAGGTTTTTGTTTAGAATATTTATTTCAAGAAACAAGAACAGAAATGTCTGCAGAAACACACTCATGTTTTATAGTGGAAAAAAAGTGGCCATAGCTGTTTGTGTGGAGAAACAAAAGGCTTTAGAAATACAAGACTTGTAGATTCATCCAGTCCTACTCTAACTAATAAGCAATTGCAACAATGGAAAATTAATAAGCAGTGAAGCAGCTTTGGTTAAATATTTTTTCTAAGAAATAATAATAAAAAAGTATGCCAAATTGCATAAACATTTTATTTTAATTACTTTTTTCTTCAAGTTATCATCTTGCAACATGAATTTATGCTCCCCAAATGAATGTTTCCATTTTAGTTCAACACTAAAAAACATGCTCATCATTAAACAGATATAAACACCAGCATTTTTAATGTATTTTTAAAGTAAGTTAATAGATTAAAACTGCAATTCGTATCAGTTCAGGACACGGTCACCTGGAGATGTGCAAAGATCTTGGGCTGCAGTGATGTGAGAGAGCTGAAGAGCTGCACAGCTTCTGGAGAAAGAGTGTCACTTCCTTCCAGGAGCCCTTCCTTCTGAGAGGATACTGTCAATATAAGAGCAGTACACTAGATAGTGTGGCAGGGTAAACAATGGTTATACCTTGACAGTTTGGTGCTTTCTTTTTGAAGCAAGACTTTCCTCTCTGATACTGTATTGAATGATTCCAAAGTGTTTAAGGCTGGAATACAGTTTGTAAATGGTTACTGGGCATAATTCACTAAACTACAGTGCTCCAGACTGCAAATTGGGGCAAAATTCTGTAAAAAGTTCTTTAATGCATTCCAGCCATAACACATTGAACATTACTTGTTTTAATAAAGTAGCTCAAATTATAAACAGTATTTTACCGCCCACAGTAGCAGGAGTCAAGGCCAAGGTCAAAGTCTCCGGAAGCAAGTTATTAGCCTCTGCTTTCCACTGCAAACACACACACACACACACACACACACACACACACACACACACACAAACACACACAAACACACACACACAAACAAAACTGAAGACTTAATACAGAAAAAAGCTTGCATATTTGTGCTTATCAAGCATATTTCCCAATAAAAATCCACACTTCTGTGTCTGAGGTAGCCAGTGGTCCCATCTGAAGAGCTTTCTGAGCCTCGTGGATATGGTTCTTGATGTCAATGACAGTGGGAAAGTAACACAGATTGTGTCTCTCAGGCACTTCCTCCGATTTGAACATGTCACGTTCCACAAACCTCCTGCCAGGGTGTTCACAAAGCAACAGTAAATAGTTTTTCATCAATGAAAGCAAGGAGATTTGAAAGCATCGGAGTCATACCTGAGCTGCTTGCGGACAGTGTAAACCTCATTATGACCTTGTGCCACCAGCTCACAGATCTTCTCTGCTACGAGTGGGTGCAGTCGAGAGGGTAGGGGTGTCCCATCTTCCATCAGGACATCCAGCTCCTCTGTGTCTTCCTCTTCATTTTGTTGTTCCTCTGCGAAGCAGATCTGCTCTGGAAGTGGAGGCAGGTTTGCAGTGTCCACGTCGTGGTACAGGTGGGCTTTCTCTGTGGGGAGCTGGATGTAATACCTGTCACCAATGTAAACGGGGGAAGTGAAACATGCAGTAAATCATGTCATGGATTTTTTTTTTAAATGTGCTGGCAAGATGTTTATACCTTACAACGCCTCCAACATCCCATAAAGTCTTCTTGAGGTTGAAGAAGGCTTTCTCCTGCTCTTGCCGCACTACCTTCTTGTCCACTTTGGGATCTGTTGGAACCTTGTACTCCAAGAATTTTTTTACTTTTTTGATATATATTCTGAAAATGGTCAAATATTATTGTGTCATAATGTACACATAAAAAAATCTGTTGTGCTTGGCTCGACTGAAGGTTGTGTACCTGGCAGGGCAGGTTGCTTTGTAGAGGATGTTTTGGTTTGTTTCTTGTTCAGACCCTTTTTTAGGTTGAACGCCCTTCCTCCGTGGACCAAACTGGCATTCCATCACAATGGCTCTGCTTCCTAAACCGGGTTAAAAATCAAGATTAACTGACTTTGTAAGCATATTGTAAAACTATGACATTATCTTCAACAACAGCATTCAATCAAGGTTTAACAAAAGTGTTTGTCTTTAAAAAAAAAGAAAAAAAAGTATGCTAATTCTACTTCCTATTGCCAACATTCAAGAAACAGTCTGATTTTTGAAAATTCTAGACAAATTTACAAGTGGAAGATAAATCATAAATAATTTGATTAGTTTACACAAAGACATTTTAAATTCATAAACACTACTGTTCAAATGTTTGTTATGCTCACCGAGGCTGCATTTATTTGAACAAAAATACAGTAAAAACTACAATTGTGAAATATCATTGTAATTTAAAGTAAATGTTTTATATTTGAATACATTTTTAAATATACATTTTAACTGTGTTGCCAAAGCTGATTTGTCAGCGGTCATTACCCCAGTCTTAAGTGTCCTTCAGAAATCCTTCTTATATTCTGATTTGCTGCACAAGTAACATTTCTTATTATCATCAATGTTTAAAGCAGTCGTGCTGCTTAATATTTCTGTGAAAAATGTGAGATATTTCTTTAGGATTCTTTGATAAATAGAAAGTTCAAAAGACCAGCATTTATTTGAAATATAAAATGTCTTTACTGTCACTTTTGATTTATTTAATGCATCCTTGCTGATGTTTTTATCTTACCCCAAACAGTAGTGCATCTGCTAAATCTTAATCTGCTACATTTGTCAACCAATACCACTAGCCTACAGATGATTCCAAAGTTAACAAACATGAGCTAAAAGCCAAAAAATGTCTGATTCTGAATTTTAAAATTCTGGCATTAAAATAACATTTACACTATATGACTAAACACTTTTCAGACATAAAGGGGAGGTGTCTAACATAAAGTCATAACAAGCAAAAAGGGCCAGATTACCTGCATTAACAAAGGGAATGCCATCGTATGGCACATACTGTGATTTCCACATGAGTCTGCTGGCAGGTTTAGCCGGTGAGGGTGACTGACGGGTGCCAAACACGGTGTGGGTCTGCTGCTTGTGTAGAAGCAGAATAGCTTCCAGCTCTGCCTCTGTGTTACAGTAACCACGGTACGAGTCACCGATCTTCTGTTCGTCGTGAAACCATCCCAAAAAAAAAGATTTAACAAGCCATATTATTGTGTTGTGTTGCTGGAAATGGTTCTGTTTGACACGAGGGCAGTTATTGGCTCTACACATTTCATCTATTTCCATGCACATTACACTTTACTTTTAATTGTTTACATGATCATTAATTAATGTTTTGTCAAAGAAGTTAATTTAGGCATTTTCTACAGGACAAACCTCACACCGGCGCAGTCTCAGAGCCCAGTTTGGTGCCCCTGGTGGAAGTGGCTTCACTGGAGGCTCAAATACATCAGGAGGACTGAAATACATGAGAAGACGGTTTAAAGAACAATCAATAATTACACGTGTGCTTGAACTCATCTGTCTGAAGCAGTTTCCTTTTTGTACAACCAAGGATTAAATTGAGCCAGAACATGGTTTAAAATGTGGCAGAAATCACAAGGCGTACGGACCTTTTCCTCTGAATTTTAATATCAGTGACATTCTGAGCTGCCACTGCAGCTAAACTGTGAGTGCCATCGCTGTCTTTTATGGATGTGATGATTGTCTGCTGTCTTTTTTCCACAAAGACACCTGTTTAACAAAACAGACAGAAACGGCAGAACTGGAGAGAATCATCTCACTATATTATATATACAGTACATAATTACAGAAATAATATTTAGTATAGATAAATATAATCTAAATAATGACCTGATGACTTTGCGACATTCAACAGCTGACCATGAGGTAGTAACATCTGAGCGGCCCCCACAGACACAGATGGGACACCATATAATGGTCCATTCGCCCCTGTCACAATCACCTGGGTGGGGGGGGGGGTTCATATGTAGTTAAATATATAGCACTAAATGACTTCATGTGTGGAACACAAGCTCAGAGTTTTACATTTTGACATATCCAGCGACTGATACAAGATGATGGGTGATATGCATGTCATCTAGTGTGAGTAATACAGGTTCTGGTGATGGGTCCCAGTGTAGTGTCCTTACCACCCGATCATATTGAATGGGATGTCCGTTTTGGTCAAGTATAATTAAGTTGTCCATCGGCGTCGGGACTGTGGAAGGCTTCTGATTGGCTGCTACAGTCTCTGAGGCTGGGATGACCGGTGGAAGCTCTTGTACATCTGCATTTTCTTCAGCTTTTGAGTTTTTGTCATGTTGCTAAGGCGTCAAAGTGCAACAGTAAATACTCTGAACACAAAACACTGACGCCTGATAATTCACAATTATTCTGTAAATTTAAGGTTTTATTTACCATTATTGAATATTTAACGATATATCTTGGGAAGACTGTCAAAAAAAGCCCCAGTCATAAAATGGGTAAGAAATCATACTTTGCATGGAGTAAAAAGAAAATGCATGAGATTCTCATTGAATGTAAAAAAACAATGGGATAAATGTGATTTAAATGAAAATCATCACTGAAAAAAAAACTGGAAAATGAAAATAGGAAAAGATAAAAGTAGGGTGGAAAAGTGCTTAATTATCCTAAAAAAATTATCAGTATTTTTGTTTGTGTTAGTGTTCATTTAACAATATCTTTCAGTGATTATTCAGCGCTTGTCTATGTATATCCTCACCAGTCCATCTCCTGTGTGTTCAGGCTGTGCATCCTCTCTCTCTTCAGACTGAAGAGCATCCTCCACATCTCTCTCTTCCTCCTCCATTTATTCTCAATCTGACAGACAAACACAACACTTCAAATCAAGAGCCCAAGCCAAAGATAACCTACAAATCTGCATGGATTTAGGTTATTAATATGGTGTGATATTTTTGAGGAAACTTATTTAGACTGGTGACGTTTTAGATATCTACAATGCTAGCCATATTTAGTTCAAGTATATGTTAAGTTATATTTCTTTATAACAGTGGCCATCTCTGCAGATTTCAAGTTTAAGTGCAATGTTTTGATTACATGAACAGCAGCAACAAAAGGTGAATCTGCCATTGATTATTTTGAAACCACTCATTGATTGTACTAATATTTAATTTTAGGCAGCAATTTGTAGTGTTTTTATGCTTTGTGAGTGATGTAACTTACTATAACTCCGCTTTATGGAGTAAAGACCGTTAACGTTATACAAATGGGACAAACTAGCATCATTTTAAAACAAACGCCATATTGGATCAGTGCTAGCGCAGCAGTTTCATGAAAACACAGCGTGTAAAAGAAAGAAAACACACAGAGCTCTAGCGTTAGACTGAATAGAAATCATCTGTTCGAGTCATCGCGCTCTGACAGCGCTTCCCGATGTACTGAACACAGGCGAGCCCAGTCTTTATATACAGGAAGCACGCAAAATTGAAAACGAGTCTACTCAACCTCGTCTTCGTCCAGGATTCCTCGCGTCGAGAAACGCGTCAGCTGCGCGTCATCCTCTTGCAGACTAAATGCTCACGGCTTCCGTAGGACACACGCTTCTTTTCTTTCACTCTGAGCTCTCTAAAAGCGTTATTTTTTAATTAAATTGCATTTCGTTCATTTATATATGACAATTGCATGTTTATAAATGCGGAAAATAACTCTTTAATCCTTTTGCTAATAAAATGGGACCTTTAGTTATTTCTATTTGTATAAATAAATTGTATAATAAATAAATGTTTTTGTATGTTTTGCACATTTATAGTGAAATCGTCAAATTGAAACTGTATAAGAATATTTTACCGCAACCAATAAACTAATAATCATAATTTAAATATTATGGGGGGGGGGGGGGGGGTGTGTCAAGTAATTCATTTTTTAAGAAAAAAGTGTATATGTGACCCTGGACCCCAAAACCAGTAATAAGTAGCATTTGAAGCAATAGCCAAAAATACACTGTATGGGTCAAAATTATCGATTTTTCTTTTATGACAAAGATCGTTAGGATATAAGGTAAGGATCATGTTCCATGCTTTAGAAAAAACCCTACCGTAAATTTATCAAAACTTAATTTTTGATTAGTAATATGCATTGCTAAGAACATCATTTGGCCAACTTTAAAGGCGATTTTCTCAATATTTAGTTTTTTTTTTTTTTAACTCTCAGAATTCAGATTTTTAAAAACTATTGTCATATCCTAACAAATAATAGGCTACATCTATTTATTCAGCTTTAATAAAAAAATAAAAAAATAAATAAAAAAAAAAGACCCGACTGGTTTTGTGGTCTAGGGTCACATATATTTCATTCAAATATGACAGGTTTATAAATATAGAAATTACTGTAATTTTGACCTTTATGTTATTTCTCTGTATTATTTGTATTAAATATAAATCCCCTTATATTAATGTTTTCTGTACGTTTGGATATTAATAATTCATGAGAACATATTTTTTGTCATACATACGTCTCACCGGTAAGAGGCGCTACGCCTTGATAAAACAAAATTAATTCCCCCTTCAAACACCCCACAAAGTTCACAAATCTTGCTTTTTATTGAATAAGTGGAAGACTTAAATAACAGTTCTCAAATGTTACGCACAGAAAGGTCCTCTCTCGGCATTCCTGTGGAAAAACCAAACCGGAGCAGATGTAGGCTGTCACAGACCTGCAGGACTCTGTATGACTGTGTTGAAGCAGCTGATCCTTTGTCAGGTTTAAACTAACAGGACTGTGTTTGAGCTGAGCCTGTAACAATGAGAAAACGTGAGGAATCTGGGCCTGTGATCCCAGGCTGGGAGTGAGATTAGAGGCCGAGCGGCCCCAGGGCCTCAGAGGGGAGTCACACTCAGCCCCGGAGTCTCACTGAGGCTTTGATGGAACATGTCAGCAGACTCATTTTGAGCTCAAGAACCGAGAAACAGACTCACCGGGAGAACAATTTACTGTTTGTTCAGAAAAGATCCGGCACTGAGATGCATTCACAGACTTATATACAACGCACACTGAAAATATGTCATATTTCTCAGTGCATTCAGTCAGAAACTCCCTGCAAGGCTGAAACACACGGCACGTCCAATTACATGGGCTCCCCTCGAACAGACTTCTTTCAGCCCATCTCTCCTATTTTAGTTTCAAATAAAATTTGAAATGACAAAAGAGTGCCAGACGTCTGCCTCTAAGACCATCAACAGCCTATGCTTTAATAAAAACGATTATAGACCATCCTTATGAAAATCAACCATGGATTTATTGTAGTAAAAGTGTAGTAACCATGGGTTTTTGGCGTATTGATTACCATTTGTATAACCACAGTTCTACTACAAGTACCGTGATTAAACTATGGTTAGTCTAGCAAAACCATGGTTAATTTTCGTAAGGGATAAAAATTCTACAGGGAAAAAAACCCTGTTAATTGATCAGTAGTAAGTTTTCATTTAACGGGAAATTTCCTGTAGTTTTACAGCAAAATACAGTTTTTGGATGTGAAAAATAAGTCATTTATAATACACAGTGGAAAATCTGTAAATTGATATTCCCGCATATCCTTGTTCTGGCATAGTTCTGGCAACCACAGCCTGCTGTATTTATTTATTTTACAGTGTACTACGCAATTTGTCATGGTTCATTATGTGTCTGTGCGGTTTAAATGCAACAGGAGGCAATGAGGTGCTGATGCATTGTGGGATTGATGTCTGTGTGTGACCTGAAATAGTGCTGTGTAATGGCCCTGTCTCCGGCGGGGGATGAGGTGGGCAGGGAGTCACTGGGGAAAAAGTCCCTGTTTGGACTGCCCTCCGTGTGAACATTTTTGCCCCTACATTCACAAAAGACCTTACAAAAAAGAGAGAGAGGAAGGGAGGGGGTGTCAGTGGACGACGGCTGAAGAGTTTGCATGACTGAACCATTTCAAACACCTTTCAGCTACACTTATTACACACACAAGAGCACGCTTGAGCCACAGCTCCGTATCACTCTCACACTGATGCGTTCACTCATGAACTCCGCAGGAGATCCGTTCATCAGCCTGTGGTGTTATCATCAGTGCATGAAGACGACTCGAACTTCTGATTACTGTCCACATATGAAAGTGGCCCAGACTGAAATTAGAAATGTCTAGAGGGATTCTATCTGTGATTTAAATATAAATTCAAAATTATGTGTATGTAAATATATTTGTTCTTATAATTATGTTCAATAATCATCCATTGGCATCATCCTTTCAAACTTTAAAAAAAAAAAAAAAATTGTAGTCTTTCCCTCAGCATTTTGTCTGAAATAGTGCAGTGTTTACCGATTTAATACACCTATACTACTGTTCCAGAAGTTTGGGGTGAGTACAATAATTTTTTTTAAGTTTTTTTTTTAATGTCTCTTTTGCTCACCAAGGCTATTTGATAAATTTAGATTAATTTTTTATTTAATTTGTGATTGATTAAATAATATATTAATATTGGTTTGTTTGTGGAAAGAATTATTTTCATTAGTATTTTTTGTTTTTATGAATAATGTTTTGTGAGTGACTATGATTCATTATAATGCTTAAGTACCTTCACATGAATTTCAGCTTTATATTACCAGTCATTTAATCAAATAAAGAACCAGCTTGAGGACTGAAAAAAAAAAAATAGTTGGCATAATTCTGTATGTAAAGTGCCACTCTTGATTTGTGTCCATCATGTGAGGACACACATCCTTACAACATGGTTACCACTAGGTGGTGTGTGTGAGAGCATCTAAAACACATGTTAGAAGTCTAGTGCCAAAATACAAATATTTTATTCTCAGCAAGTGATGAAACACATTTCTAATGACACTTGGAAGACTTTTTTGTTTAATATTCCTGGGTTCACTTTGATACCAGAACCAACTAATAATCACACTTCACATCATCCAACAAAGACATCTTATTACTGAAAAACCGGTTAACCCCAAACTCCACTCACACATCAAATAACACCCTCAGACGTTTGGAGCGAGTGCAACTTTATTCTGTTGATTTCCATACACACGTAACAACACAAGAGACTGGTGAACGTGGATAAACATCCACTGAGACAGACAGCATCCAACACAGTATCCCATCATACATCACTGTCCCCGCGTTAAGAAGTTGTACATTTGTATTATTTATATCTGACTCACATTCGGCTCTAATTACAAAGAGTAGACCACTACCCATATAAAAGTATATTAATATTGGCCCTACAGCGTGAGAGTTCTCTACTTCAATACATATCCTAAGGAGATATACAAAGCGCTTGATAAAATGTTATCAATTTGTTTTTGAGCAAGAATGGTTTGGATTCTTGTGCCGTTGCCAGAAGAGCTTGCTGCTTTTACATTCCTGAGTACTGATCTACGATAGCAATCACAGGCTGTGAGATTATTTCAGTTCTCAAACAGAGGTCCTGTACTGATTCACAATGCTGGTATAAAAGGGCTAAAGTGTTCATGTTGTATGTTGTTTAAAGCTCAAAACAATACCATAACTACAAGAGTGAACAAGCAAAAACAGGAACTCTGCTAAAAACTGTGAGGAACCCCACCCTGCACATAAACGCACTGCAAGCGGACCATCCGTGACAACCTTCCCACAGCACTTCTGAGCTTTAAGCTGAAAATCCTAAATTACTCTTGGAAGTCAATGACACATCGTTCAGTTAGTACTGTTATTGCCCATTAAAGCGATAGTTCAGTCAAAAATGAGCATTCTGTCATCATTTACTCACACTCATGTCATTACTAACATGTGTGACATTCTTGTGTGGAACACAAAATAATATGTTTTAAAAAATGTTGGGAAATAAACAGGTTTGGTGCTGAAAACATCTTCTTATATGTTCAACAGAAGATGGGAAATCATACAATTTTGGGTGAACTGTTCCTTTAAATCGCCTTATAATATCATCATTCTCCATCTACAGTGACATCACTGAGCAACAGGAAATGTTCTCTTTGGCCAAATCTACAGAAGCACTTGAGTGAGCTGCATAAAATGACAATCTTTCATCAGACACTACTTGATTTCATACAAAATAACGATAAAAACAACTACAGCATAGGAAATCAGCCTAGATGCTCAATAAGGAAGATCTGGAAAAGTCTGCTCTATGATGAAAATGGCATTTAGACACTGAAACGGAGAGAAAATCTGTGCTGTTTTTAATTGCTTGAATCTAGTGATACACACACACACACACACACACACACACACACAGACTGAAGTTTCCCAGCATGCATGCATTAAATCAATCTAATGACAACATTGTGCTCTGACTTTGTAAACTATTTCATTGGATATCACAGAAAAACATTCCATGAATGTTTTGATAGACATCTGAATTGTGAACTACCTGGACATTTATGCGTTACAGTTTCGCAGTTGATTTTGTACTTGTCGTGTCCTTCTTTCAAACATTCCTCGAGCTAAATCGGCTTGATCATTGCGAGAGGTGAGAAAACATCTCGTCTGTCCGCCCAGATCCTGTCTTGCCCTCCTCTCGCTCTCTCACTTTGTTCCCTGCTGGGTTTGAAGTTCAGAGCTTGAACCCATATGCATTTGAAACGCATTTTACAACTATGCAAACAAAAGAATGGGGTTTACAGGCCACTCGTCCTGTAGCCGTTAAGCGGCGTTCTCTCTCACACTCGCTAGTCTTATCTTTAGCACCTTTCCGTCTCCTCGCCACCAGTGAGAAAGGAAGAGGAGAAAAAGCAGAGAACTGTTCCCCTGCTGCTTCTGTCAGGACTGAGCGGAGAAGGCCTGCTGCTGTGAAAACGATTCAGTCCCGGAGACCTTCGTCAACCCAGAATTCACTCTACCAGGTCTCTTGGTCTCATATGAAATGGCATCATTTGTATTCAATGATACGATCCACTGCAAAATATTATAAAATATACACTGTGTCTCACAAAAACAGATCCATGCAGCCACCTCGGTACTGAGAAAGATCATTTAGATTAATTTTCATAGCGATCTGAGACACGTTCTCAGGTTCACTCGTTATCTATCAAAGGTAGAGGAATAATAAAAAGCTATATATGTTTATCAAAAACCTAAAACCCCCCAAAAATGGCCTTTGTTCTTTGAGAACAAGCACAAAGCTAAAAATGTGCATAGCAAAGGCAACCGTTTCATCTTCGCACCCAACTTACGCTATTATTAATAACCGCTTTGCTCTCTAAGAGTCACTTATTATTTTTTGAATCATGTTTGATTATTGAAATGTGCAGGGTATGCGGACGCAGTTGCTGGGATGCTGGTTGAGGGGCGTGTCTAACTCTCTGACAGACAGGGGGAGGGGGAGGAGCCTGAGGGCTGCTGGGAAAGCATGCAGGTTCTTCGAGAGACTCTCGGCTCGGGTTCGGGCGTGAGACGGGCGGCGCTCTGGTTCTTGAGGTTGTTGAGCTCCTGTGTGGGCATCAGCGGTTTGGGAATGCTGACCAGGCAGAAGGCAGAGCCGCTCTTGGGGATGAAATTGACCTTGTTCCTATCTGGGCACAGGAACTGTGGGATCTCCCGCGGAGGCCTGGCCCTGAGAAGATGAAAAATGAGGAGGAGGAGAGCGATAAGACGGTGAAAAGCTCTGACTCAGCTTTGAAGTCAGTGTAAATGTTATGCTATCATGGTTTCAAGGCTCAGGGCGCAACACAATAGTGAGTGTGGAGAGAGCAGATAAAGCAGCGGAGCAGGACACACTGCAGCACTCACTGTGTTTCCTCTGTGAAGACCTTGACTCGCTCACAGCCCTCAGGCGGCTCGCGTTTGAACATGTAGCTGTTGTTTGGCTTCGGGGATGAGGCGTATTTGGGTAGGGGTGAGCTGGGGCCCAGATCTGTGAACATGGCACAAAAAATGAGTTAGGATGTCAATACAGTCAGATAGGATTATTAGTGGAGATGATACGTGTCCAATATTTAACAAAGAGCTAAACAATTAGTTGACTGTCAGTCTTAAAGGGATAATTCAACCAAAAATAAAAATTCAGTCATCATTTATTCACCCTCAAGTCATTCCAAACCTGTATAAGTTGTTTTCTTAGGTTGAACACAAAAGAAGATATTTTGGAGATTGCTGGAAACCTAACAGTTGGTGGTTGCCATTGACATCCAAAGTATTTTTTTTCCTACTCATACAGGTTTGGAATGACATGAGGGTGAGTAAATGATGACAGAATTTTCATTTTTGGGTGAACTATCCCTTCAAGGACGCCCTGTATAATTACGGTCCACCAGATCACTGTTGTTATTGTTAACTAAAACGATTAAAAAATATAATTCATTGAAATAAAATATAAATATTAGCCGAAAAAAATACAATTGGAAAAGTTCCATTGGATAACTATCTGAAGCAAGTAGAATTTGAAGTACTTAAATTACTAAAACAAAAAGAGGAATTAAACACATAATTTAAGTAATTAAATAAAGTTAAATAGGAAAAAAAAAGATAAAAATAGCACATAACAAATTGACCACAATTTAAATAAAAAGATAAAAATAAAAGCCAAATTATTAATTAATTATTATTAAAATTACTAGCATTAAAAAATACTATAACAGAATCTTAATATTACTAAAATAACAGCATCAGATCCTCCATTTCTCCATTTCTAGGGCTGAAAAAACAGCTAGAAAAACTGCAGCAAATTGGCATTTTGAAAAGCTAAATTATTGTTAAATTGATGCAGCATCTTAAAAATGCAATGTTCATGTTGCGACTTAGCAGCCATGACGTCAATCTGCACGTCAACACAGACAAAAATGAAGCAGACTGCATGCATTATGGTAAAAAACTATCATAATCCTCACAAAAAAATGGAGATGTATGGATGACAGTCAAACAAACTGTCTTTAAATTAATCCCTTATAAAAATGTGCAAATTGCTAAAATACTATTATTATTTAATCTAAACCAAACATTGTAAAATAAAATAAAAAATAAAAATAAAATGCAAATCTAAAAAAAAAAAAAATACTTGGTTTGTGGATGATCAATCCGTTATTACAGCTACTATAGCACCGTCAGCCCCATATAACAAATCTGACAATGTTTAAATCCATCCAGCACATTTTCACACAATCAATGCAGAAAATGCATGTGCAGTTCCTGTGTGGGCCTCAGGACATGTGAACAGCCCTGAGTGTGTATGTGGGTGTGAAAATATGTGAGCTGTACCTTTCTCACGGCCGTCAGCCAGAGTCTCGTCCTCGTGGGGAGATGGACTATCGCTGCAGGGCTCACTTGGCACGTTCAGGAACGTGGGTGAGATGGACTGAGAGCGGCTGCTGCTGTTGCTGTGGTTACTGCCCGCTGCGGTGCCCAGGGGTGTCTGTGTGTCAATGCTGCGGGAGCTGGCGCTGCGTTGGCAGAGAGGGGGAGGAGCCCGATGCCCATCCGGAGC